>NW_021636384.1:0-600000 GCF_004799145.2 Neltuma alba
TTATGAACAGCGATATAGGAAAATGCTTCAACAAACACAAATTACCAGAATAATAAATAATAAACACCACCAAAGATCCCAGAAACTTTGGTTAATATATTGAAAGAGAAGAGTATTGGTGTACCTGTACATTCTGCTGGCATCAGCAGAGAGGCAGAGCTTGCTGCTCATGGCCCTTTGTTCAATGGTGAATTGTGAGTATTCAGAAAGCGAAGCGAGGACACTTTTGATGGTACTCTTAGGCGGCACATAAATGTACTCGTCAACGTCAAAGAAGAACATCCACTTAGTCATAAACTTGTATCTGAACAAACAATCATTCACCACCATGAACTGGTTGTGATAATACCCATCAAATCTCTCTTGGTCTCTTATATCCTGCAACGTCACGTAGCCCAGTTCAATCCAGGGCTTCAATACCTCCAACACTTGCTCGTGAATCCCACCGGCATCGTGAATCACGAAATGCGACTTCGGTCCGAAGAACTTGACATGGTAAGCGATCCATTCTCTCACTCTCTGCGCGGGTTCAAGCCTCCGAATAGCGATGACCCACAATAGAAATAGTCGTACTTAGGCTCCGATGTGTGAAAATCGAAGCGTCCATGCTTCCTGGAGCCTCCGTTAGAACCTCCATTCTGTCAGTAATATTGAAATTCGTGTCGCCTCCGCCGGATGTGGAAGCGCAGAGGATCAATTTCCCGCCGGAGTTGTCGACATTGACGGGCTGCGAGAAGGTACAGTTCACTATCACGACGGTGTACACGCGACCATAGCCCCAGTCCGGGAGAATCTTGTAAGCGACAGTGGTTATGGGTTTAGCAGAGTCGTCGCGGACCAGAGGAAGCCACTCGCACTCATAAGTGGGCTTGCCATAAAGGTGAAGAGGCTTGGAAGATAAACCCACAACGGCGAAATTGTTGAGACCTCCTCTGTAAGCACTCATGGTGACGAAATTGTAAGCTGCTGAACCGTAGGGCTTGAAAACTCTCTTGATGATTCCATTCTCGAGAACACGTTCCTTCTCTTCGGGAGGAGGTGGAAGGGGAAGAGATGGCGGTGAAGATAGCTTTACAGATTTCTGCGAGGCAGAGGACGAATTAGAGAAGACGAAGAAGAAGCAGGAGGCACTTGGGAGACACGTGAGATGCAAACGCGGAGATCTGAAGCAGAGATGGTGAAACGAGAAGGGATAAACTGAAGCAGAGTAGCGACCGAACAGAGAAGAAGAAGAGTGATGAGAAGAAAGCTTGAGCTCTGCTGTATAGTTACCCAGTACGCCAGGAGGCAGAAGCAGCTTCTTCTCTCTCTCTTTCGCCATTGCCGGTGAAGTGCGGGAGAAGAGAGAGAGAGAGAGAGAGAGAGAGAGAGAGACGAGGAAGAAGGAGAAGGGAAGTACCAGTGAGGCAGGCGCTAATCAGGAAAACAGAGACAGTATATATTGACGATATTTCCTTTTGCCTGCCTAGTGTGATTATTGATAATATTTTTTTAAAAAACAAAAAACAGAAAAAGTATAGGACCATAATATATGATGATCATGGTTAATGATTGAGGGTTTAATGGGAAAGTCATAATTAAGGAGCTCAAGTTTATGTTATTAAAAGTTAAGGATCTCAGGTATATCAATCAATGATTAAATTGAGGAGAAAAGACTGAATATTTGTTGAACAAAATCAAGGTTCGGACTTTATAACAGTTATTGTTTTTTTTCTTATAAAAAAGGAGCTAATGTTGTTTTAAAACCCAATATTATTAGAATATACTATTTCCGGTCTTAATTATAAGAGCTAGTTGACTAATTTGAAGAGATTAAGAAAGAAGTTAAGTTAGTTATTTGTACTAAATAAGTATTGTCTTTCCTAAAATATCCTTACTAATCAAGTGTATTGACTAGAACTACCATTATTAGAAGGACTATCTTAGAAAAAAATTTATAAATATGAGAGACAAAGTGGATTGGAGTTTTATATTTAGAATCAAAATAAAAGTCAAATAAGGTCTTATATTAAAGAGCAGAAATAGTATGATGTGAAATATTAAAAAAAGAGGCTGAAAATTAAAAAAAATATAGGTATTTAAATTTTGTGCTTTTCAGATACGCAGTACAAGTTTTTTTTTCCAGTTTGTTGATGAATTTTGGATTAAAAAAGCGGCGCATGTAATCTGATTGGTAAGGAAAAGGAAATAATTTGATTCTGTGTTGTGGTGCATGCCCCCATTACATGTGTGTACACCGGTATTACTAATTAAGATTAAGATTTTACAATAAAAAAGGAAACGAAATCATAAATCTTTAATTTTATTCCATTGCTTTTATTCTGAAAATGCTGTCCATAATCATTTAAATGTTTTTCTTGGGCAAATAATCACTTAAATTCTGATTATTATTATCGTATATTTAATTTTAAGCCAAAGCATATTATTAGTCTTTTAATTTTATGCAAGGTTTTAGTTGGATCTCTTAATTTCAAAAAATATATTTTTAGTTCTTTAGCTCTAAAATATTAACAAAAAATAATATTGAGATATTAAATACTGATAAAAAAAATTTAAATACTAATATATTAAGTTTAAATTTTAAAATAATTATGATTATTCAAAAAATCATTTAAAACTGAAAATTTTAGGATTAAAGGATTTAAAATATACTTTTTAAAGTTAAGAAATCAATTTAAAACCTTATATAGAATTAAAGAATTAAATGTATACTTTACCATTAAATTTAACTTATTTATTGATTTTTGTCTGACAAGAGTTTGTATTTTTTATTTTTATCTAGTCAAGTAATCATTTAAATTTTTTTAACTACTTAAATTTACTTGTTACGTGATTAACTTCTTTCTGCCAATGTTACATGTAGCATAATAAATATATGTGACCTTTTTAAATTTTAAATAATGTAACCATTTGAATTTTATCTTATTTTGTTAAATAATTTGTTGAATATTATTTATAGGTCAGTTTGTTATAAATTTAAGATGCATTGTTAATGTCAGTGATGGGGTAATTCAAGCATGTTACTAATTGAGGTTTAATGTCAATCAAATATAAAAAAAAACCATTAAAAAATACCTTAAAAAATACAAAAAAAAATCCACCTTAAAATAATGCAAATAACAGATGATACAATACAACGTGAACAATACGACTTATTTTAAATATAAATAACAGAATACACAAGTCAATTATCAGTTTTCTCCTTCAAAGATATTAATCTCAATTCAGCATCCTATATCAACTTTTAGTAATTTAGTTTTAAAAATTTTAAAAATAAAATGATATTTAAATGCCAATTTAAAAGTAAATTATATTTAAAGGAAGAGGACTATATACCAAAAAAAAAAACATTGGGCTTCATCAGTATTTGATTCAAGGATAAAAAACTAAATACATGTAAATTATATTCATGACGGAAAAATCCACAAGGCTATGGGGTATGATGGGAGGTTTTTTTTTTTTCTCAAGAAATTATAATTAAAATGAAAATTGAGAATGATTAAAATTGGATTCTAAGAATCTGTTTGGTAGTAAAAAAATCCTGGATAAAATTTATTTGTTTGTATGCCTTTAAATACTAAAAGACTAAAATACCCCTTTTAAAAAAGGGGCAATAACAAAACAAACATCTCGGATGAATATTTTTAATACAAAAAAAGAAAGAATCTCATGGCATTTTTGGTTTAGGTGCACCGTTAGTTGGATGCATATGCTGTGTTTTACACGTAATCAGTCCAATTTTAGGCAAATGGGTAAACATACAACTTTGGAGCTGGGGATCTAATTGTTTTTGTTGCTATGTTTATGAAGTGGATGAATAGAATTATTAATTTCAATTTTTGATTATGAGAAAGTGAGCTCTGATTGTATATTGCTAAGTGATGGTAAAATTTTAATTACTGATGAAGTTTATCAGCACTATAATTACTTAAGATCATAATACTGTACCTAAGTCGCCATTGGATCTTAAAGAGACAAATTCAAATTTTAAAATCAAACCACCAAAATCTAAAAAATAATTAGAAAATCTAAATTCACAATCTCATATTTTGGAGATTAATTCTGAGAGGAAATTAGATAATATGATAGCAAAGCAACTTTAGAAGGTGCCAATTACTCACTTTTGGGCATAATAACATCAAACTCCTTCCAGTTAGGACATTTCTACAATTAAGTAAAAACTTCATTAACATCAACATAATAAATCCAATTCAAATAAACGCACAACAGTAATTACTTTTTTAACATATCAAAAGAGTTCTTCATTAGACAAAAAGTTAGTCAGTGAGCATAATTTATCTTAAAATATTTATGATTAGTTATTATGAACTCAACTATTCATAAGAGTTGCAAAACAAATAAAATAGTCCATAAATTAGTTCACAAAAGCAAGAGAAATAATATATGAGCAAAGATCTCATCAAAAGGCAATAAATTTCAAATTGAAATTCTTGATTTGAAACTCCACACCGAAAACTTAGCTTCGTTTTAATGATTTTGATAGTGAAATTTTTTAAAAATAAAAAAATAAAAAAATATCTATAATGCATCATATATAAAAATTGTGAACAAAAGAGAATTAGCAAGCAAGCTGTGATACCGCCTTTTAGACATACTATATGAAAATAATTTTGAAAATAAATTAGGGAATATGACAACAAAACAACCTTGAAAGGTGCTACTCGCATTTAGGAACAATGATACCAACCTTTCACTCAAGATGATTCTGCAATCAAGTAAGAATTTTACTAATATCAAGATAGTAAATCCAACCCAATAAATGCACAACAATCGTTACTTCATTTACATATTTGATAAATCATTCGTTGGACTAAAATGTCAGCAACTGTTGAGCATAATTTATTAGGGGTGTTCAAGGCCGATCCGTCCCGGTCGGCCCGTTCCGGTCCCGGTCTTATTGGGACGGGACGGGACAAAAAAGGGACCGGGACGGGACGACGGGACACGAGACGGGGTCGTCCCGTCCCGGTCCCGTCCGGTTCCTTTTTTTATTTTTATTTTTTATTCTATTTATATAATATCATTTTTTTCATATTTTTTTAAATTTGAGACTATTGTATGGAACTATGGATATATTTATTTAGAGTTTTTATATTTGTTAATGATTTGATATTATTGATGATTAGAATTTTTAGCAAGTTTTGATTGTGTTAAAAGCTTTTGTTTAGAGTTTTTAATGACTATTATATGTAATATTTTGAGATTTTGTTTAAAAGTGTCCAAACAAATAAAAAAATAAAAAGATGTTTTTATAAGATTTAAGCTCAAAAAATATAATTAAAAAATCAGATTTTTTAAAAAAAATAAAAAAAAATAAAAAAATTTCGGGACGTCCCGATCCCGTCCCGGATCCGTCTCGTCTCAACCGACCAGGACAACCCGGGACGAGTCGGGACACGGGACAGAAAATCTGTCCCGTTATGTTCATCGGGACGGGCTTGTTCCGGTCCCGATCCATCCCGTGAACAGCCCTATAATTTATATCAACATATTCATGATTAGTTATCATAAATTCAAGAGTTGTAAAACATATAGAAATAGACCATAAACTACTGATTAAGATTAAGATTTACAATAAAAAAGGAAATGAAATCATAAATCTTTAATTTTATTCCATTGCTTTTATTCTGAAAATGCTGTCCATAATCATTTGAATGTTTTTCTTGGGGAAATAATCATTTAAATCCTGATTATTATTATCCTATATTTACTTTTAAGCCAAAGCATATTATTAGTCTTTTAATTTTATGCAATATTTTAGTATAATCTTTTAATTTTAAAAAATATATTTTTAGCTCTTTAGCTCTAAAATTATTAACAAAAAAATAATATTGAGATATTAAATACTGATAAAAAAATTTTAAATACTAATATATTAAGTTTAAATTTTAAAATAATTATGATTATTAAAAAAATTATTTAAAACTGAAGATTTTGGGATTAAAGGATTTAAAATATACTTTTTAAAGTTAAGAAATCAATTTAAAACCTTATATAAAATTTAAAAATTAAATGTATACTTTACCGTTAAATTTAACTTATTTATTGATTTTTGTCTGACAAGAGTTTGCATTTTTTATTTTTTATCTAGTCAAGTGATCATTTAATTTTTTTTAACTATTTAAATTTACTTGTTACGTGATTAACTTCTTTCGCCCAATGTTACATGTAGCATAATAAATATATGTGACCTTTTTAAATTTTAAATAACGTAACCATTTGAATTTATCTTATTTTGTTAAATAATTTGTTGAATATATATTTATAGGTCACTTTGTTATAAATTTAAGATGCACTGTTAATGTCAGTGATGGGGTAATTCAAGCATTTTACTAATTGAGGTTTTATGTAAATCAAATATAATAAAAAAACCATTAAAAAATACCTTAAAAATAATACAAAAAGAGAATTTGAGTAGTCCCCCCTTCCCACCGCAAGGGATGAATGCAAATAACGAGGTGAGATATCAATATACAACATGAATAATACGACTTATATTTAGGATTAATATAAATTTTGATTCTTCAAATTTGGGTCCATTTTGATATTGGTCTCTAAAATTTAAAACCCATTGTATTAGTCCCTCAAATTGTATCCCTTTCTGGCCATTGGTCCTGATAGCTTTAGGCTGTCAAAATCGTCTGAGTTGGCATCAACTCTGTTAACCTATGATGTGGCATCTGACTTAAAAAGAATAAGGTGGAAAATAGTTTGATAATGTGGCTTGCTGACATATACATATAAGCAATGGAGGAAAAAATGCTGAGTTGAAAAGAAAACACATGAACAAAGCAATAAAAAAGAGCAAGAACTCGAGAAAAGAAAGGGGAAAAAGGGTTAGGTCAATAGTGAAGTGGACCCACACTTGTCAAAGAACTATGACGTGTCCATCACCAGAGGAACGTGATTTATCGACAGTAGTCAAGGAAGAAACAGTAACTGTAATTTTAGCGAGTTTTGTTGGTTGAAAGTGAGAATCTATCGTATATGTTAATGCGTTCTAGTAATAACTTGTGCAATGTAAGAAAACAAAAGTTGATTTTCACCGAGTTATGCTTGTTAAAGCCATGATAGTGTTTTGGTGAGCTCTGCATGTTTGTTTTTGTTAATTTTTTGTTCAATCGATGTATATTTGAGAGGTGTGGTACATTTGATCTTTACCCATTAAGTCGTTTGATGTTGTCGTTCTTGCGTGCTATGTGTTCAAGTATGCTTTGTTCTCATTTCTTGAATGGAAGACATTGGTATGATGATTAGATAAATTGTTATTTCATTTGGTTGTATTTTGGAGCATTAACCCATTGCTTTGAGCTTTGACTGTGTTATTGTGAATCAATATGGATGGGTTTTTTGCTTTGTTGACAATGTTGCTCTGTTTTATGCATAATCAATTGGAATGGCGTTGATTCTTTATGTGCTATGTTGCACTGGTTCATGTGTTTTGTTTTAAATTATTGTTTTACTCTGCAGGTTAAAAATGGATGGGGAGAAAGAGAGAAGTGAGAGTTGTGAAAGTAGTGGAGAGCGAGGGAGTAAAACGAACTCAATGTCTGGTTTCTCAGACCTTGAGAACAGCAAAGAGGACTAGTTCTTGAATATATATTCAAGAAGACCAAAAATTAGTTCTTGGATATGTATTTGATAAGATCAGTTCTCAAATATATATTTGAGAAAACCAATTCTCTAATATATATTTAAAAAAAAACAGTTCAAAGAAAGGTAATTTTAATGGAGAGATGTTGAAAATAAGTAGAAGATGGGATAGGAAAGATGCTGCAAATAATTAAAAACTTATACCAACAACTTACTAAATACCAATCACCCTTCCCTAAAATTGCTGGATCTTTGTTGGCTTCATCTGATCTTAAATTCGTTTGTCGGATCTTTCTCCTCAATCACCTTATCTATGGGTATCGGATCTTTCTTGTCGTCACCGATGGCCTTCTCTTCAACCCTAAGTACCTAACCCCTTCCCTTTTTCTTTCTCAACCGCTAGTGTGTCAATTTCTTCAGGTAACTTATTTCTCTTGCATCTGTACTACATTTTAAAATGTCCATTTATCTATTTTTTTTTTCTTTTTTTCCATATAAGATCCACGCACATGCCAACTTCTATGTGTACATCATCAATATAACAGAGTTAGTGCCAACTCAGACGATTTTGGCGGCCTAAAGCTACCAGGGATCAATAACTAGAAACGGATACAATTTGAGGGACCAATACTATGGATTTTAAATTTTAGGGACTAATACCAAAATGGGCCCAAATTTAAGGGACCAAAATTTATATTAATCTTTTTAAATATAAATAACAGAATACATAAGTTAGTTATCAGTTTTCTCCTATAAAGATATTAATCTCAATTCAGCATCCTATATCAACTTTTACTAATTTAGTTTTAAAAATTTTAAAAATAAAATGATATTTAAATATCAATTTACAAGTAAATTATATTTAAAGGAAGAAGACTACAAACCAAAAAAACTAAACATTGGGCTTGACCTGTATTTGATTCAAGAAATAAAAAGCTAAATACATGTAAATTATATTCATGACAGAAAAATCCACAAGGCTCTCGGGTATGATGGGTGTAACATCCTTATTTTTATCTAGTATTTAAATATATTTATAAATAAATATATTTTAGTATTAAGTTAACAAAAAATTTAGATATAGGCAAATTATTATTATTTTAATAATGTTTGTGTGTGTGTGTGTGTGTGTGTGTATGGATGATATTCTAGAAAATTATACCATGGTATAGAAGTCCCACATTGACTAATCTTTAGAGTGAAGGAGTTTGAGGAGCTTACATATAGGAGATAGTGGGTGGAGTTTGAAGTGAGAAAATAATTTTCACACATATTTGAGATAGTCTCAGAAAAGTGCTAGTTTTGAGTTTCTTAACCGTTGGATCGGACTGAAATTTGGTCAGCCCATTTGGAACATACAAATCATTAATTTCAATGGTTGGATCGACATTTTGATCTTCGAGTTACAAGTTATTAGGTACGTTTTTTACTTTTTTTTTATATATTTAGCAGATAGAGTCCTAAATAGTAAATTAGCATTTTAAAGTTCGTTCACCGTTAGATTAAGCTATAATTTGGAGGATAGTATCATGATAGATAGGAAATTAAATTCAATGGTCGATTAAGGGTTTAACTTCTGTAGTGAGAATAACCTGGCTCATATTAAATCTATTTATCTAAGTCATTTGAAGAAGAATAAAAGTTATAAATTACGGTTTGTCTATTTACGTTATGAATTTGATGATTCTAATAATATAATCTAATAATTAAAGGATACTTAGCAAGAAAAATTTAGGAATCGAGTCTAAATTATATATATATATTTTCATTCCAAACCTTAAAAAAAGGTCTTTTAGAGCAGAATTATGAGTAAAAATTAAAGCTTTTAGAGGAGGAATTAGAGACTAGAATCTTGTGAATAGTCTACTCTAATACTATAGAGATAACATTTTAATTTTGTGTGTAGATAGAAACTCTATTGTGGTATTTTCGAGATTAGACTTTGGTTGTATTTGACTGTTAGCTATGAAGGTAACTAAATTTCTATCTGTTACATGCTCTAGTATGAAGTTGGTGAGCGGCTTTATAACTAATTCTATAAAAGTATATTATGTTTTGTATGAACTGTCTTGTAGGATGTTATTTTAAAAAAGATTGGCATAGCTTGTATTGCAAGAAATTGGTGATCATGATTATGATGTGTTATTATGAAATTCGGTTGATTATGCATATAAATATATCATTTTGAACCTTGTGCATCTATTTTGGGTGGGAAAAGGAGATAATTGGAGTTATTGAGATTCATATACTTGCCACATGGTATTGGTCTTTGTACGGAGCTCTATGGTTGGCCGCTATTATTGTCCCACTAATTCTTCGAGGGACTGTGATACCCCACTAGTTCTTCGAGGAGGGACCCATGGTCCACCGAGTACTCTGTGGTTTTTGGTTGGTCCACATCACTTGTGTGGTGAGCTTATCAGAGTTGCTAGTCAAATGGGAAGAACTTAGCTCATGGGTCCAGTTGGCAGAAATAAGGAGGATATAAGGATGGATTTGGGTTCAGAGATTGCATATGACATGGGATGTTCATTGATATTTATATCTTTTAAATAAATGACAAGTATGTTATTTCTTTTGAAATGTATCAATTGTATGAGATTAGTGGAAATATTTGATTTATATGATTATTATGAGTTTAAATGTTAAATAATGTCTATCAACTATTATTAACTCTATATCCCACCTGACACTTCACTAGCCCATACTAAGGTGTGTGATAGGTAGGGATTTAGTTATTGAGACATTGTCTCACTCCCGTTGCTTTACTATTTTTGAGAAACAATACGTTAGCAGGACCTTCAAAGAAGACTTTTGAGACTTAATAGTTGTAGCTGACAGTGTAAAGCTTCTGGATCTTATTTTATGTAATCTTTTCATATATTACCACGTATCAGGATTGCATTCATTTGGAACTTATTTTTCCTTCTTATATTTTTTATATCGTTTGCCTTAATGAACGTATTATATCTTCTATCTTTGGTTTATTTTGTCTGGACGTTGGATTAGGGTGCTGGTAGTGGGCTTGAGGCCCTTAGATTGCATGTGATTGAATTCTTGTGGATCCACGATGTGATAATAGCAATTTTCGTGAGTTTAGTTGTTATTAGTATTAACTATATAATCAAATCTGAACTGCTATTATAATTTATTGAGGCGTGTCGTTTTATAACCTTGTTAGCTATGATTACAGATATAAGTTATTCTCTTTCTAACTATGATAGCCTTAATTGAGGTTAAATGCTTTTCTTATCATGGTTAGCCCTTTAGTGATGTGATCAGTTCTAAATAACCATGATAGGATATGTTTACTAGTTTTATTTCTTTCTATCATGGTTAATTCTAGTTAGTAAGTAGTGAGGTTACAATGGGGTTTTTTTTTTATAAAAGAAATTATAATTAAAATGAAAATTGATAATGAAATAAAATTGGATTACAAGAATCCTGGATAAAATTTTATTCATCTGTATGCCTTTAAATACTAAAAGACTAAAATACCCCTTTTAGAAAAGGGGCAATAACAAAACAAACGCCATCCAGGCAAACCATAAGCATCATAAGATCGGCTATGTCCCAACAAAATAAGCTAGTGACTCCAAGGGTTCGTCTCGGATGAATATTTAAAAAAAAAAAAAGGGCAAGAATCTCATGGCATTTTTGGTTTAGGCGCATCATTAGTTAGATGCATATGCTGTGTCTTACACGTAATCAGTCCAATTTTAGGCAAATGGGTAAACAAACAACTTTGGAGCAGGGGATCTGATTGTTTTGTTGCTATGTTTATGAAGTGGATGAATAGAGTTACTAATTTCAATTTTTGATTATGAGAAAGTGAGCTAAAGTGAGCCCTGGTTGTATATTGCAGGATCTAAAAACAGTCATTACATGTCAATAAGTGATGGTAAAATTTTAATTACTGATGAAGTTTATCAGCACTATAATTACTTAAGATCATAATACTGTACCTAAGTCGCCATTGGATCTTAAAGAGACAAATTCAAATTTTAAAATCAAACCACCAAAATCTAAAAAATAATTAGAAAATCAAAATTCACAATCTCATATTTTGGAGATTAATTCTGAGAGAAAATTAGAGAGTATGATAGCAAAGCAACCTTAGAAGGTGCCAATTACTCACTTTTGGGGATAATAACATCAACCTTCCACTCAGGACACTTCTACAATTAAGTAAAAAATTCATTAATATCAAGATAATAAATCCAATTCAAATAAACGCACAACAATAATCACTTTTTTTACGTATCAAAGGAGTTCTTCGTTAGACAAAAAAATTAGCTATGTTGAGCATAATTTACCTCAACATATTTATGATTAGTCATCATGAACTCAACTATTCATAAGAGTTGCAAAACAAAATAGTCCATAAAAACAAGAGAAACAATATACGAGCAAAGATCTCATCAAAAGGCAATAAATTTCAAATTGAAATTCTTGATTTGAAACCCAAGACTGAAAACTTAGCTACATTTTAATGATTTTGACAGTGAAATTTTTTTAAAATAAAAAAATGAAAATATATCCATAGTGCATCATATATAAAAATTGTGAACAGAAAAGAATTAGTAAGCAAGCTCTGATACCACATTTTAGACATATTATATGAAAATAATTTTGAAAATAAATTAGGGAATATGACAACAAAACAACCTTGAAAGGAGCTGCTCTATTTGGGAAAAATGATACCAACCTTTTACTCAAGACGATTCAGCAATCAAGTAAGAATTTTACTAATATCAAGATAGTAAATCCAACCTAAATAAACGCACAACAAGCATTATCTCATTTATGTATTCGATGAGTCATTGTTGGACTAAAATGTCAGTAACTGTTAAGCATAATTTATATCAACATATTCATGATTAGTTATCATAAATTCAGAAATGTAAAACATATAGAAATAGTCCATAAAAGCAAGAGATAGTATATGGGCAAAGATCTCATCAAAAAGGTAATAAACTTCAAATTAAAATTCTTGATTTGAAACCCAAGACTAAAAACTTAGCTCTTTTTTTATGATTTGGATGGCGAAACATTTCAAACAGAAAATAAAAGGATTAAAGGAAAAAAATACTCAGGAAAATATACCAAAAGTTCATCCACTCCATGAATTGTTTTTGGGTTCAAATATACCAATACAAATTTAAAAAGAGCTCATAATGTTAGCGCTGTTAAAATTAACTAACGTCTGTTTTTTGTTGTGGGGCCCACAATTTTTTAAAGAAAAATACCAAAATACACTCAATTAAAAAAATTAAGGATAAAAAACACCTATGAACTTATATCAAAAGTTCACCAAACACCATATGATTTTTAATGAAAGTACTAAAATACATTCAATTTCGAAGGGCTATTACATTAAAGTGTGTTAGAGATTATTAATTATAATAAATTTTTATATTCCCAATATTTATAATTAGAAAAGATTATTAACGTTTCTTAATAATTTTTTTTTTCTTGATCAGCCAATTTTTTTCATAAAAATCAGCTAATTGTTATAGTTATTATATTGATTGGTATGGGTGAAAATATTTTAATAACATAAATATTATACATAGTAATTAAACATTTTTATAACTTATCGCGTTTTATATTTTAATATCATTATTACTTATTCTGAAGTGTTTTAACTTTAGAGAATTGTTAAATAAAGTCAATAAAATAAATATTTACATTTTAATCTTTTGATTAGTATTTATTTGATATTTTTAGATTTTTATTCAATTTAAAAAATTATAATCCAATCTTTAAAAAATTATATGAGGATGCTCTAAAGTTTGATTAAAATAAAGAATCTAATCCATTTTGTAAGAGGATGGACTTTTTTCTTGAAAAACAAATGAACTGAAAAGACCATCGACAGGTTAGAGGGAGATGTTAGTTTCTTTTCTTTTTTTAATTAACCGGGGGTATTTTACTATTTTCACTAAAAATAGCGTGGGTCTCACTATCAAAAGTGACGTAAAAAAATTAAGTCAAATATTAAATTTGATAATATAAATAGAAGGATAAACACACAACTCTATATGCCTATGATACAGACAACTTATTTTCAAAAGATACTTATAATATCTACTAAAAAAAAGATTGGGGATATAAGTAACTTATCGTTGAAGTTTAATCTTTTTTACACAAGTTATTTAAAAAATGTATTATGATTAAGAATATCTAACACACTCTAATACAATAGTCCTTCGAGATTGGGGTTATTTGGATACTTTCATTGAAATTATATAGTGTTTGGTGAACTTTTGATATATAAGTTCATGAGTATTTTTTATTCTTAACTTTTTTGGTTTTAATTGGGGGTATTTTGATACTTTTATTGAAAAACATCATGGGTTCCACAACCAAAAAAAAAAGGAGGTAAGTTAAGTTTAATGGTGCTGGCATAATTGAGCTCTTTTTAAACTCAGATTGGTAGATTTGAGTCCAAAAAAATTTTATGATGTTTGATGAATTTTTGATATATTTTCATAGGTTTTGGGAAGCTATAAAAGTGCTTCTCAAAAGTATTTTTCTGCAAATCGAGGTAAACTTCTCTACGTATTTATTTTGTATATTGTAAAATCACTTTTAAAACTATGGTTTCGTTTCTATTCAAACACTCCCTTAACCTATAACCCAAAATGAACTATATAAATAGTGCATCATATGTAAGGGGGAAAAAAAAGAAAAAAATTGTACATGGAGGAGACTAGGTGAGTAGGCATTAATACCACATTTTAGATATACCATTTATCTAAATCTGAAATACATATGAAAAAAATTCTGAAAGGAAATTAGGGAATATGACAACAAAACAACATTAGAAGGTGTTACTTGATTTTGGGGATAATGACATCAATCTTTCACTCAGGACGCTTCTGCAATCAAGTAAGAACTTTATTGATAGCAATATAGTAAATCCAAATATTCAAATAAACACACAACAACAATCACCTCTTTTATATGTTGGAAGAGTTTTTTGTTAGACAAAAAAGTTAGTCATTGTTGAGTATCATTTATCTTAATATATTCATGATTAGTTGCTATGAACTCAAATATTCCATTTATGAGAGTTGCAAAACAGGTAGAAATAGTATAAATTAGTTCATAAAAACAAGAGAAGCAATATACGGGCAAAGATCTCACCAAAAGGCCATAAACTTCAAACTGAAATTCTTGATTACTAAATCCCAAATTAGATTTGATGACTCTTGACAATACTAAATTTGCAAATACAACATCTTTTTGTAGGAATTCTTTATTTGAGATATAGCAATTTCAAAAAAAAAATTGTGAATTTTAATAAAAAAATTAATGTTGGATGTCAATATAGTATAACATAAATAATAGGACTTATTTTTAAACATAAATAATAGAATATTTTTAAACATAAACAATAGAATACATAAGCTAATTATCAATTTTTTCCTTTAAAGATATATCAATCTCAATTCAGCATTCTAAATCAGCTTTTAGTAATTTATTTTTCAAAATTTTAAAAACAAAGTGAAATTTAAATGTCAATTTAAAAGTAAATTGTATTTAAAGAAAGAAGACTACATACGAGAAAAAAACTAAACAGTGAGCTTAACCCGTATTTGATTCAAGAAATAAAGGAAAAAAACTAAATACACGTATATTATATTCATGGCAGAAAAATACAAAAGGCCATCGGGCATGATGGGAGATTTTTCTCAAAAAAAAAAAAAACAGTTAAAGTAAAAATTGAGAATGAAATAAAAATTGGGTTATAAGAATATGTTTAGTAGTAAATGGAATCTTTACAAATTTTGATTTTTTATGTATTTAAATATTAAAAAGACTAAAACACCTGTTTAGAAAAAAAGTATAAAAAAAAAACGAGGAGAAGATTATTCTATGGGAAATGATTATTAGAGTATTTAAAAACAGCTTCTCAATCATGCTTTCTGAAATATGGGATAAATTATGTAAGAAGGATTTTGTATTAGTTTATGTAAAAATGCTTATATTAGGCAATTCTAAATAAATGCCTAATCAAATTCCGGCCATTTTACTAGAATTGCATTTCTTGATAATTCAGATATTACCATACTAAACATGTTTGTTAGAACTCTATTTCTAATTCCGCTTTCTTATCTAGAATTCTAGTTTTTACATACTATTTTATTTATCTCTTTTTATAAGTAACAACTACTATTTTTCTCTTGTCGTTAAATATAAACAACATTTGCAAGTTGTCTCAAATTTTTGTGGCAAGTTTTCTATTTTACCCCCATTACTTACTTATATTAATACTCAATATATTTATTATCTCAATTCTCAAATTATCATTTCTCTCTCTTATGATTCTTTTCATTATAATAATTTTTTTATTATCGCTCTTATACTCTTTCTCCTATAAATAAAGATATTTTAGAGAATTTTTTTTACTTTTTATCTATTTATTATTTTTAATTAACTTTTTATCTATATAATGAAATCTAAAAGGAAAAATTACAAATAAAAACCCTCAAATATGTAAAATTCTGATTTGAGACTTTGATTAGAAAATACTCCCCCGTTCCTTATTATAAGAGACAAATAACTAAATTACGTTGATAAAAAAAAGTTAAAATTAGTTAAGGACAATTAATGTGTAAAAAGTATAATGTTTTTTTCCAACAATGCCCCTATTAATAAGGAGAGAGAGTATGAGAGAGAACAATTAAATTATTAAAAGAAAGAGAAATAGGAGGGAGAGAGAGTATGAGTTGGAAACAAAATAAATAGGGGTAAAATAGGAAATCAATACAAAAAAATAGAGACAACTTTTAAGTGTCTCTTATATATAGGAACATGTCATAAGCATCAAATGTCTCTTATAATAAGGAACGGAGGGAGTAGCAAATAAGGACCCGTTCCCACTTTTACAAATATGAAATGTGAGTGAAATGTCTGAAATGCCCCTCAGTCAAATGACAAGTTGACTATAAGAAATGACAAATTTACTTTAGCGAATGACAATTTCAGGATACCAAATCATAATTTAGCTGAGGATATGCCAAATGACGAGTTGACTATAGGAAATGACAAGTTCACTTTAGCGAATGACAACTTCAGTAGATTAAATCACAATTTGACTGAGAGGCATTTCAGACATTTTATCCACATTTTAATTTGTAAAAATGGGACCGAATCCTTATTTACTATTTTTCAAATTTAAAGTCTCAAATTGTAATTTTATATATTTAGAAGTCTTTATTTGTAATTTTTCTAATCTAAAATTATTTATAAGAAGAAACGAGGGAAGCACCAAAAAGGGACCACAAGAGAAATAAACAGAGATGATTGATGGATGGGAATGGGATAGCGACTGCGCAAAGCGGGTAAGGGCGCTGAAAGCGGAGATAAATGAAAGGGAATATTAGGACCGTAAAAAATGATGGAAGGAGATCCAAAGTCATAGTAATGAGAGCCATGCCAGCTTGAAAGATAAAGATATATATGTGAGTGTGTGTGGGTCCTTTTTTTTTGTTTTGCCCCCCTCCCCTTGCTTTTTGGCCTTAATCTTCCATAAACAAAATGCTAATCATCAATAATAAAAATATAATTATATTTTTTTACGTATTTAAAAAAGAGTAGGAATAGAATAATGTTGAGTCGGTGGGCGCAGCAGAACTTGTTACCGTTGGAGTGATGTTGATGCCCAATTTGGCCTTCTCTTCCTTTCTCTTCCTCTCTCATTCTCATCTCCTTATCATTTCTTCTATCCGCCGTCACGCCCATTCCCCAGACTCATCTTTTTCCTTAGCAACTTTCCAAAATAACCCCTTCGTTATTTTTTTCCCCCAACAAAAGAACCCCATCAGCTTCAAGCACAAATTTTATCATATTTATTAATATATTAATAATATTTTATTCAATCTTCACCTCAACTCTTCTGTAGTTTCTCAATTTTTCACCCCTGAAAAACAATTTATATAACATATACATATAGTCCGATTACTTATGATTCATGAAAAAATGATTCAAAAATTGCAAAAATAATTATAATGTCAGAATAAATTATTATTATCCTAAAGATATCTAATTTTTCACTTTGTTATATAATTTAACATGTTTAAAAATTATAAAAAATAAAAAATTGAAATTATCAATTGGCAAAAAAGAAATAAAAAGAAATGCTACGAATTTTCCTAAATTTGGGGAGGTAGGGTGGGGTGGAGGCGGTTAAGGTGTTCCTGGTTGGCACAACAGAGGGGACTGGAGTCTCGCAGCGTCAAAGGCCGTGCGGAATATCCTGCGGGAGGGACCATTAGACTCAATCATGCATCCACCCACTCTTCTCACTGTGCCACGTGCCCCCACACCTCACATGTTTTCTTCATCATTACCCTCTCTGTCTCTTTCTGACTTTTTCTTTTTCGTTTTTTAGTCGGTAAAAACGAAAAAGAGTCATGCCAAGTTTTTGGGGAAATTAATTTTATTTGTTGGCAAAAAAATATAATACTCTTCCAATTTTTAATATAAGGTCTCTTTAATTAATTTGATTATAATATCTTCTCTTTTTCACACTTTTTCGTTTTCGTTTTTTTAGTCGGTAAAAACTAAAAACCCTTCACGCAAAATATTTTTTGGGAAATTAATTTTATTTGTTGGCAAAAAAATATGGTACTATTAATTTTATTCTCCCCCGGCCACGTCATTATTCTTTATTCATGAATTTTCCTGAACTTTCCACCAGATCCGTCTTTCAACTCCCTCGTTAAACAGGAAAGTTTCATAACTAAGGAGTAGACACGTGGAGAAAGATTGTAATTGAGATGATACGTAGTTTCATCCTATAAAAAAAAAAAAGTTTAAATTTTAAAAAACATATTTGTTAGAAAGGTTTTAATTTTAATACTCTCTATCTGATAGAGATTAGTCTTAAAGTCCAAAATTATTTGAGGATATCCTAAGTTACACAAAAATAAATAAATAAATAAAGAGAGAGAGCTCAACAAAATTACTAAATAATTAATATTATTTTTGGTCTTAAAATTTGATCTCATTTTAATTTTAGCTTATGAAATTTGAAACCAATTCCTAAAATTTAATTTCATTTTGTCTTTTATTCCTAAAATTTAAAACAATTAGTTTTTATTCCTGAAATGTAACCTTATTTTGGGTTTTGGTTCTCATTTCAAGAACCAAAAATTTTGACCAAACACAAAATGAAATCAAACTTCAGAAATCAAAATTAGAGATTTAAAAATTTCAGGAGCCAAAATTAAAACGACAGCAAATTTTATAAATTAAAATAATATTAACCTGGTTTTACTAAGTTAGGAATTGAAACCCCAACACCTCCTCAGGGATTCTGGTCTATCCGCCCAAAGTCTCGCTTTAAACTGAGTTTTTAAAAAATCGAATTTCGTAAATTAGCATCACGACCTATTTCACTTTTTTTTTATGAAACGTCAGGATATCTACTGGAGATCCGGTGACTAATCCCTTCGCTGGCTTATAGGCACCTCGATGGGTGGGACAGCTAGCCCGGGATTTTAAAGCTTTTCCATACCCAAGACAAGACCTATTTCACTTTTAATAGTCATAACTTGCTTCGTCTACACAACAAAAAAATTATATTAACTTATGGATTTTATATTTTACGTAGTATTTCTGAAAGGAGAGAGAGATCGAGGATGGTGAGAAGCGAATAAACGCACGTACGTACACAGTGTCATCCTCCCTTGAGTTTATATATAATATATATAAATATATATATATATATATATATGTATCCCATTATTTTTAACGTTATCACGATTGAGAGATAAACATGAAATACACTACCTCCGATACTTGATATAAACTAGTTTAATATTTTGATTCTAAATATAAGATCCTAATTTATTTTATTCGTCATGTTTATCCATTTTTTTAAGATAATTATTATAGTAATTACACATATTAAATGTTTTATGAAATAACAGTTCTAGTTAATACGTATGATTATTGAGGACATTTTAAAAAAGACAATACCTATTTATTTTTAAATAACTGATTTAACTAATTTTTTTAATCTACTCAAATTATTTAACTAATTTTTATATTAAGAATAAGAGGTCCTATATGAAATAAAGAGTTTGACTTGCCTCCTTTCAACACCATGACATCATTGCCCAAAGAAGTTAAAGGAATGATAAGAGAATTTTGGCTCAAAAAAATTTAGGGATATACATATGGTGGTATAATATAATATAATGGGCAATTTATTTTTTTTAAAAAAGTTCTCCAGCAAAAATATATAAAATATTGTACTATTTGACTACAAATTCTCGGCAATTCCTGGGCCCCTAGAATCTAATTTCTTGCTATGAAAACGGTCGGCTTGGATAAGTAATAAGTTGACCACTCTCTGTTTGCCCTGCACAGGTTTTTCCTTTTCCTGCGTGTTGGGCCGAGTACATTTCGTGGAGGCCACATCGTAAAATCATGCGGCTCCTTTCACTCTTATTTAATGTCGGCAATGTCATGGGTTTTTTCTTGTCCACATCCTGAATAAATAGTTATTAAAATAATGAATATAAATGCTAGCTTCCCTCAGATAATCTAGTAGAAATAAAATAATCATAATTATTTTACTAAAAAATATCTTGAAAACCCAATTTTTTTTTTTTTTGAAAAAATAAGTGATAATTAGAACTTTAGCCTAAGCTCTAGACTATAGTAGACGACAATAGGCATACAACAAAAGGGGAATATGAAGGATGGCATGAACTATTTGCATCTACCTTTTGATTCTTTAGAGAGCACATGTCAAAAATAAATTTGATATTTTTTTCCATCAAAAGCAAGATTCTATAATATTTTCTCCCTAACATTATCCTAACATTTTAAATAATATACATATGTATATGTACATGTATGTAATTCGGGTGGTTGGATCCAATGAGATATAAAGAGAAGTTGTTCGCGATTAACTTTACCATCTTTGGCCTCCTAGCTTTGTGTCTTTTGACATGAAACGATTGTATGCAAGTATCTCTATTTTTCAAAAGGAAAAAGAAAAAGAGGAAGAAATATACATAACAAAAAGTAAAGCCCTAGGTGAATCTTGATTTACAGTTTTCTTTTGTCTTTTTTGTTAAGCCTATAGACTCAGAGACCGTCTGTAAAAGTACTTATAAATTGCCCATCAATAAGGTTTTTATATCAGTAATGAGATTTGAACTTATGATTTTATGAGTTATAAGTTGACTTCTTACTAATTAGACCAACTCTTGTTAGCTTTGTGTCTTTTTATTTTATTCACTTGCAATATTTGACAAACACAAATATATACTGGATTAATTAAGGACCAGTAATTTGATTTAGATGAACAAAAAATTTAAAATCTGCAATGGATATACTTGTTGAAATGTGCCATCCCACCAAATCAGACCTTTGATATTAGACTGAGGGTTGGGGCCCAACATTTGATAATCTGGGTGAAGGCCCTAACTTGAATTCACAAAATTCAACTCATTTTTTGTTTTTTTTTTTGCTAAGTACAGGCAATCCTGTTCAAGAATTTATCAGACATTAAATGTAAGTATCCTTCTAAGAAGTATTTGAACCTTAACTCTATCCGCTAAACCCAACCTCATTGTTTATTAGAATAAAAATAACATTTTATTCTAATTTGCTTGTTTCTCTCTTACAAATTCTGGGCTTCTAGAATCTAATTTCTTAATAAGTTGAGCACTGTGTGTGTTTGGCTTGGGCAGGTTTTACTCTTTTTCGGCGTGTTGGGCCGAGTACTTCTCGTGGAGGCCACAATCATGTGGCTACTTTCATTTATTTGTACTCTCGTTTAATGTTGTCAATGTCATGAGTTTTTTTCCTGTCAATCATCATGAATAAATAGTTATTAAAAAAATATAACTAAATAATTAAAATATAAAAATACAATAATTTTGTTTAAATATATTTCAGATACAAACAATTGAAATTAAAAGTGAAATAAACAATTGTTAGAGTTTAGTTAAAAACATAAAAATGTTAAATTTAGAGAATCAACTTTTGAAACTTGACAATCTGCCTGTTTGGATGGGTGTTTTGTGAGCCAAAATGATGTTTAAGTAGTTGATAAAGCCGATTAGTCATGTAAGGGTGTTTGGGACAGCTTTTGGAAGATCCCACTTCAACTCCAAATCACTGATTAGACCGTGCGTTTTAATAAGTTACAAGAGAGGAGCTTTTTAAAATTGCATTGTGCTTATACTGGACTGTTGGAAAATTATTTTCTTGTCAGATATATTTTTATTCCTGCCTTTCCTCATTTATTCTCATTTATTCCTGCCTCTTCTCATTTATTCTTGCCTTTCCTCATTTAAATTCATTGTAGTATGTCAATTCATTTTTTTTTATCATGTTTCACTTTATTTTAAAAATATTTTTATGATTTCTCTACAGTTTTCAAATTTATTTCGCTCATTAAATTTTACTTCTTCATTATATTATCTTAATTCTTTTTTTTTCATGCTTCATATGATATTTACAATATTTTTTATGATTTTAATGAAGTTTTAAAATTTAATTTACTCATTCAATTTGACTTCTTTATATTAAATTATTTTAATTTCATTGTATTATGTAAAATCATTTTTTTAACTATGTTTCATTATTATTAAAACTCATACCCATTTTGGTAATTTCACAACCAAACTTACTTTTATTCAATTATAATCGAAACAACTTTTTACCAATATCACTTTTGCAAACTAATTTTTCTAAACTCTAATCCAAATATAATTCAACTTATCCAATTGAATTTTTATCCAACTTTACTTTTTTAAAAGTTACTTTTCTAATCGTTAATACAAACGGACCCAATATTACTCCCTTCATTAAGTGAGCTAAAAACGACATCTTGTTTTAAGCAGTTTTATGTCATGTGAAATAAGTGTATGAAAGGAAAATCTCAAAAATGCCTCTTGAATTTTAAAATTTTAAATCAATATTGTTTATTATATTTTAATAGTAATTGATCACACTGGAAAAACAAATGACATTATGGTTTTTGTAATAATTCTTAATTTGGGATTTTGACATGACCTTTATTTTAATTTTTTTCTCTACAAAAAAAATTTATTTATAAAATACAAAAACACTTATTTAAATGCTCCCAGCCCCAAACCAATGCGTGTTGTCTGGTGCAACTTCTGTAAATAGGAATTTTCATTAATTCAATTAGAGCAACAATTTGGAATTTTAAATTTATTTTATTTTCACTCACACCCATTCAATTTATTTTTTAATTTTTTAAGACAAAATATATAATGAATATAAATTCTAGCTTCCCTCAGATGATCTAGTAGAAATAAAATAATCATAATTATTTTATTTAAAAAATCTGGAAAACCCATTTTTTTTTTTTTAAAGTAAGTGATTATTAGAACTTTAACTTAAGCTCTAGACTATAGTGGACGATACTAGGCATACAACAAAAGAAGAATATGAGGTATGACATAAACTATTTGCATCTACCTTTTCACTCTTTAGAGAGCACATTTCAACAATAAATTTGATATTTTCTTCATCAAAAACAAGATTCTATAATATTTTCTCTTTAATATTATCCTAACATTTTAAATAATATATATGTATATGTACATATATGTAATTGGGGTGGTTGGATCCAATGAGATATAAAGAGAAGTTGTTCGCAATTAACTTTACAATCTTTCGCCTCCGAGCTTTGTGTCTTTTGACATGAAACGATTGTATGCAAGTATCTCTATTTTTCAAAAGGAAAAAGAAAAAGAGGAAGAAACATAGATAACAAAAAGTAAAGCCCTGGGTGAATCTTGATCTACATTTTTCTACTGTTTTTTCTTTTTTGTTAAACCTATATGTTTAGATAGTGCTTATAGAAGTATTTATAGATTACCCGTCAATAAGGTTCTCATATCTGTAGTGAGATTTAAACTCATAATTTTGTGAGTAATGAACTGATTTCTTACCAACTAGACTAACTTTTGTTGGCTTTTTGCTTTTTATTTTATTCACTTGCAATATTTCACAAACACAGATATATTCTGGATTACGGACCAGTAAGTTTGATTTAAACAAAAAAAAAAATTTAAAATCTGCAATGGATATACTTTGTTTGAAATCTGCCGATCCACCAAATTAGACCCTAGGTATTATACTGAGGGCTGGGGCCCAATATTGGATTCCAAAACCATGGTTTTGGCTCAAACCATGGTTTTAGATTATTGGCCCAAAATTGATGCTGTTTGGGTGACATCTCACCAAAACTATAGTTTTACCTCCCAAACCATGGTTTTGAGGGTCACCCAAACAGGCCCTAAAATCCATAAAAGTGAACTCGTCTTTTTTGTTTTGTTTTGTTTTTTTTTTTTGGTTTAAAGATTTATTGGACACTAAACGTAGACATGTTTCTTAGGGGCATTTGAATCTTGTTGCAAAGGAACTGTCTCTTCTGTTAAGCCCAACCTTACTGTTTATTAGAATAAAAGTAAGGTTTTATTCTAATTTGTTTGTTTCTCTCTTACGGAACATTGGGAAAAATCTCTTATTGAGAATTTTATCCATGAGAAGAGTCTTAATTAGAGTAATGATATATTAAAATTTATTAGGTTCTTTTTCAAAATAAAATTTTTAATAGGGACTTTTTCCCAACTTTTTTTTCTTCTTATTCTGGTTAAACTTTTGTCTTGAACCATCGTGTATTTATATTTTGAATTCCTCTAATAATTGCATGCATTTCATTTAATGATAACTTTGAAACAATTTATGTGATGAAAAGCTCACAGTCATATATAAATGTCTATTTTTTTTTTTAAAGTCTTATGAGGCATCTTTCGTGATAAAATTTTAAAGGCAAATATTATTTCATTCTCATATGTTTTCTATTAAATTAACATGTTACGATGATGCACATCATTAAGCAAAAAAGATGGTAGATGGCTTTTTTCCCTTCACAGTTTGCTTAGCGTAATACTACCTTCGGTCTTAATTATAAGACTTTATTTGTAATGTATAAACAAGATCATATAATAAGGATTGGAGATAGTATATTATTCTAAAAGTTTTGACAAAACGTGTAAAATATTTGATAATTTTTTGCAAATAATATAGAATAACCCCCAAGGAGTCTTTTCTTTTCATTTGAATCCTTGGACTTTAAAGAGGGGGAAAACTATATATTCCGACTGGGGCAGGAGAAACTAGATAGTAAACTGACTCAAACCTAATCATATTGGGCTAGCTAAAGCATAAAAGAGTATACGTTAGTGGTTTCACCCAACAGAAAACCATAAAGAAGAGAGATGAAGAAAAAAGTTACATTGAAAAATAAAAAGCTAGTATAACGCAACAAGACATTGTTGAATATGCATTTCTCCTAGAAAAACATAAACCAATTAGTTTTACAAAAAAGTATATGCATGTGAATCATTGACTTCAAATTTGTGCCTTCATCATTATGAGTGATAATTGATATCTATGCATCCACATAAACTCTCACAACATCAGCTATTGGAGCTCGACATATTGGACACTTGCCGCTGTTCCATTGCAACTCATTTGCACAGTTCATACACGCACACATGTGCCCACATCTGCAAATCAAATCACCATCACATTCAACTTCATTCACATCATTCAATATATACTCATCATTACACATATTCAATTCTATATTATAAGGCAGATATTATATAGACACACACGCACACACACACGTACCTGTATAAAAGTGAGTCGACTTTCTTCTCATAGCAGATACAACAGTTGCCTTTCTTTGGTGCCTTCTGATCATTGCTCTTCCTCTTCTTCTTCTTTTCTCTAAGTGCTGTCATGTTCGTTATTGTTTCATTAGTTTCATATATACTACTGAGATAATATAGTTCATATATGTAAAAGAATATGTATGTATATTTGCGCGAACCTGTGTTAACATCGCGTTTCATTGATTTTTGTAGCATCATCTGCATATCTATGCAGGTCTTTAGTGATTTTCTAATCTCAGCCATTTCTCTGTATAGTTGCTCCATTTGCCCTCTCATATCACATATCAGATCCATTTCCTAACAATGCCATAGATAGTAATCTTAGATATTACTTATCTCCTTTGTTTTCAGTGAAGTATATACAGTAGTGAGATGATAAGCTAAAATGATACGAGGACTCACCACTGAATGAGGATTAATGCACTGGCGAGTAGGAGATTGAGAAGGCTGTGTTGAAGATGATGTAGTAGACTCATCAACTCTGTCTTCAGAATCATCACTGGCGGCTTCGTTGTCTCTATAGCTCCATGATGACATATTTGGAGAAGAGGAAATAAGATTGTTTGTTGATGATGATGACGATGATGATTGATTGCCATCATCACTGGTTTCATTATAACCTCCATTGTTATTACTCAACCTCTCTTCTTCTTCCTCCTCCTCCTCCTCCTTTTGTGCCTCTTCTTGTTTTTCAGCTTCTTCTAGGTTATGACCATGGCGCTGTATATGTTGTTCCAAAAATGACACTAGTTGGCCCATTCTTCCTCCATTGTCTTCATCATCTTCTTGGCTACTGATAAAATGTGTTTGTGAACCTATGTGGTATTCCATCAATTTGTCCACTCTCTCTCTGAAGTCACTTGAAAGGAAAGTTGAAACTGTTCTTCTGAACACAAATTCATATTTACTCAAAATCAATATAATGCTCAATTTACAATGAAAATATCTTCACTACTGTGATAATATTTTAAATCACCAAAAAAGGAAAAGTTTCATACGTACCGTTCAAGAAGTTGACGTATCTCTCTTTTATCAGAGGAAGCAGTGTCAAGCATCTCCTTGTACCAGGCTTGTCTACGATCTTCCCAGTAACTTCTTGGGCGAGCAATAGGACTGATCCAATCATAATAATGTTCGTCGTCATCATTACGGTCATCATCATCAACATCATCATAATCTTCCCCTTCATCACTTGCATGTTCATCTTGATCTTCAGTATTCGTTATTGTTCCATTATCCACATAATTGATTTCGGTTTCAGCACTATGATCCTGCTTTACCTCTGCCAGCTCTGCTTCTTCTTTTGTCTCATGATTTGCATCTGATTCAACCATATAGCAAGTTCTTGTCTCGCCAACTTCATGTGATGCAATATTGTCCTGAGCCTCCAAGCATACTGTTTCTGAACTTGCACTGGCTTCTTCTTCTTCTGGTTTATGAGCACATGCTTCTGTGTGATCATATGCATCGTCATCATTGTCATTTTGGCAGCCATTTGTCATGTTGACCTCCGGGTCTGACCCGATCGGGTTCGACCTGTGCTCGCCGATGGGGTTATGAACAGGAATAGGGCTTTCGGGTTGATTAAGGTGGGTATTTCTTGAATTATCTTTTTCTGGCTGAGTTGTACTTCCTTGTTTTACTTCTACATTAAATCTTTCCCTGCATTTTATTGGTACATTTTTAACAATTATGCCAAATATGACACAGAATGATGATTAATATATATGTGTGTGTGTGTGTCTTGTTTTGACATTAAGAAGCGGCGAAAAAATAAGATTTCTGCGTCAAATAATTATCATACCTTAGGTGCATAATTGTGGACCCTTTTGGTTGTCTCTTCTTTTCATATGTTGTTGATTCATGGTGTCGTTTTAATAATCTAAGCCGCAAGAGTGACTGCAAAGAATTAATGCAATTTTCTATAAGCAAACAAATGAATAATGAGGAGAAATTTTAGTATGCAAATTTAAAGGCGCACTATCTCTTATATCTATGGCTAAAAAATTATTTTATTTATACAAGTAGATATATAATAGAGAAATGACTAGCTTTTGAATACTTATTTGTCTTGTCTTCTTATTTATATAGCAAATTACAACTTCATGTTCTATGTAAAACCCTAGTTATGGACAAGTGTAGGACAAGATAAAATGAGAAAAAATTACTTTAAAAATATTAAACTTTTAAGAAATGGATCTATATATAGAAGTAAGTGATAGCTTCCCTCCTCCTTATGTTACTTCCCTAGTTTTGTTAATGAGTTCAAGGTGAAGACAAAAATACCAAACAATCAAAATGAGATATTAATAAAACTATGAAAAAAAATTGCTAGCAGCACCTCACATTCCCATCTTAAGATCCCTTTAACTATTGATAAAAAAGAAACAAGCATATTATAACTTCTCTGCAATAAAGATTAAGCAATTAATTATCAACAAGTTGTAACTACACACACACACACACACATCATCACAAGTCATGAACTCATTCCTGTCTAGTTACTCTACCTGAATACGACCTCGACCTCTTTGTGAAAAGTTGGAAACAGGTGCAAGCTGAGCCAAATTATTGAGCTCTCCATGTCTGTCACGTTCCATCTGCATAAGCAAATCTGTGAGTGCTCGACGGCCTCGAAAGCGAGGCGAACTCGCCACATGATGAAGCACCACGCTTGTGTGTTGTCCTTGTTGATCTCTACTTGATGACAAACATGACGATCCCATCATCATCATATTATTATTATTATTTGAATTTGAATTATTATTACTTTGTTGATCTTGCCCATATTTATTCTCCTTCAATCTCTTGATAATATCTGCCACCTTTGGGGTTGAACATGATGATGCAGCTTCGTTTGTATCAGTACTTGTTGCTCCTACCCAATCTGAGTACAATGATGATGATGATGATTCATCCATGAGTTCCCCAACATCTGATGACCCAAGCGATGACGTTCTGCTTGATGTTGTATTGCACTTTAGTGATTGGTGGTTCAGGTTATTCAACCTCTTTTCCCATATTTGAACAAGAGACGAAGCTCCACGATTATTCAATGTTGTTTCTGATAATGACGATAATGAAGAAGTTGAAGAAGAATTACCCAGATTCTCCAAAAGTTCAGCTTCTGTCTCAATTGTTGATACCATTTCTTTAGCTTTTCTTGCAGCCCATCGATCCAGAATTTGTGATTGCCTATTAGGGTCGTTGTTGTTGTTATTCGACGAGGATGAGGATTGATTTTCTTTCTCCTTCTTCGTCAATCCTACGTTGCTGTTATTCATGTTCTTAACAACATCCATTTGTGCTGCTACATGATGATCTCCGACCACAAAGCTGCTTCTGTCATTATTGTTCTGGTGGAAAGTTGTTCCTTGTGATGAAGAAACTCGAGAGGTACTTTCCCTGCATCTCTCACGATGATGATTATATTTTCTCAGAACACAACCAAACGGCGATGTTAGAGCAATTTCAACCTGGGACGACGCCATTAATGAAGGAATATCTTATCTCCTCTTCTCTGCTATATATTACTGCAAATCAAAATGGCGGGATTGGCTGGGCAGAGGAACAAACCAAAATCATGGTGAGATTGAAAACATGCGGCGATGAAGCCAACCTCACAAAAGGCATAACCAAAGACGCATGTGTCTTAAATTTCTGAAACTAGAGGAGGAGATGGAGAGTACATAGATCGTCGATCATTGAACAAAAATAGAGGACAGACATTATTAATTAAGGATGTCCCAGTCGTCAATGTTATATCATTACCTCATTTTTGGTTTCTCTCACTGCCTATATTTAGAACTCTTTGTGCCTTCAAGATATATGTGATTTAATTAATTAAACAGAGAAAAAGGTTTTTTCGCGTCGCTATAATTAGAAGGGACGCTTTGTTTCATTGGAGTATGACATGCAGAGACGAAGAGGGAAAGAAGCGATAGGTTTTTAGATAACTGCATACAAATATCTGAATCACCCAACGTCCCAACAATAATATGAGAGAATAAGGATTTTGTTACACACAAGATGACTTGCATTTTAGGTTCAGGTTCTTTTGTTTAGGAATGTTGTTTTTCCTGCCAAAAAAAAAACTTACAATTAAAACTTCTAATAGGGATTTGCGTTTTTTTTCGTGTGTTACCAACTACTTTAGGTTTAAGCGGGTACCTTAGACCTTAAATATAAACAAGTGTTCTTTTCA
This sequence comes from Neltuma alba, assembly GCF_004799145.2. NCBI lineage: Eukaryota > Viridiplantae > Streptophyta > Magnoliopsida > Fabales > Fabaceae > Neltuma > Neltuma alba. Next base: position 29,572 of record NW_021636384.1, read on the forward strand.
ATTAAGTATAATATACTCCTCCGGCTAAGTTAATTCTAGTCCTAAATATAAGATATATTTCTCATTTTTATTAATTTTTTCTAAATCACCCTTATGAATACTTTCTCAACCATAATCAAAGAAATGAGAGAGGAAGAATATTAAGAAAGATGATTATGATATTTTAGAAAAAACATGTCATATTTTTTATAATTAGCTAACTTATCTAACTTCTTTAATATAATCAAATCAGTTAAAAAAGCCTTATATTAAGAACCGGAGGAGTAACTCATTTATGAGACCCCCGCGGGCCTGTTCAATCTATAACAAAATGTGTTTAGTTGATTATTTAAAATAAAATTGTTATGGAAAAAAAGAAATAATATATTAAGAATTAATGTAATAAAAAGTAAAATAATATGGTCTATTCATTCTACTTTTATCTAATGTGATAGATTTATGTATGTTTCACAGAACAAAAGAATTTATTTTTTACAGAATGTATAGATAATACTTGGATAAATTTTGATCAACGTGGTATAATATTGGAAAACTGAATAATTGATAGAGGGTTTGGTGGCTATCTTTTAGAGTTAGGGCTAAGAGAGGGACAATTATGGATGTATATATTTAGATTTTTTTCTCAATAACTGTATTCAAGAAAAATTATATTAAGTTATCTGTTATGAATATAATAATGTCTTTGTGGATGTCTATATATCTCCTATTATCTCCTATATCTCCTATTATCTCTGTATCCCACAATTATCTCATATTATTATGTAATCTATAGATTCTATCAAAGGTGTAAAGCTGTGCCTATAAATAGAGGCCATGTATAATGTATTGAGTACACTTGAATAGAATAAGAAATACATATATATTCCATATATATTTGATTATTGTTATCTTATTAAATGGCTAGAAGCCATTTCATTTGAATTTTTTATTTTTTGACCAGAAGTCTTATATATTTAATTTTTCTTTATCTTATTAAATGACTAGTTGCTATATAACTTTGATTTTTTATCTTATGGCCAGGAGCCATATATATTTGAATTTTTTTATCTCATTAAAAAGCTAAAAGCCGTATAATTTGAATTTTTTATTTTATGGCCAGAAGTCATATATATTTAATTTATCTTTATTTATATACATCATGTTAAATTTCCTATTTTATAGCCAGAAGCCATATATATTTATATATAATTTTTCTATATCTTCTTAAATGGCTCGCATCCATATAACTTTGATGTTCTATCTTATAACTAGAAGTCATAAAGATTTAATTTTTTTATTTTATTAATTGGCTAAAAGCCATATAACATCAAATTTTTATCTTATGGTTAGAAACCATATATCTTTAATTTTTTTTATTTTGAAATTAAATAGCTAGATGCCATATATCTTTATTTTCTTTATTAAATGGCTTGAAGTCATATAGTTTTGATTATGAGAAGGATCATTATATGGTTTGTTTATAAAAGAAAAATTATGACAATTAGAATTATAAATAATGTAGCCTAGAAAACTAATGACTATATAGTGAAGGATGTATTGGTAAAAGAGTTTACATTTTTCTCTTTATTTCATATTACATTTAATTAATTTAAAATTTAAGTTTTATTCTTATTTTATTCTCATATATTCTTCACATTCAATTTGATATTTATCAATATTATAATTTTCTATTACTAAATGGCCATTAGCCATTACACTTATGTTATTAAATGACATGAAAATAATAACTTATGATGTTTTTAAAGCCCCGAAGACTTATGGTTCAAATATTAAGGGACACAGATGATTTTTAAAATATATATTTACTATATAGAGTCTTGAAGACTAATAACTTATAAATAGCTCTAAAGGCTTATGATTTAAATCTTCATAACTATATAGTTTGATTTTAGTCTTTGTAGATCTTCTCAAATTTTTGTTGGATTTATAATTTTATGAATAAGTTTTGAAGCATTACATAATATATACAAAGAAGTGAAGTTTTTGAATAACGAATATCCATAAAATTTTATGTTTTGAAAAAAAAAATATTTCATACTTTGAAAAAGCATAACTAGAAGTAAAGTATATCATATAGTGAAAAATTAATATATGTTAGTTCCTAAACAACTATATATGTTAGAATATTTGTTTATCAAAGGGTTTTAAGGTGATAGTGCAATTGGATTGAAATTCATTATTATATCTGAATTAGGAAGCATTTGGATTTTCAAGTTAAATATATATTATTAGCTTACTATATTCACTCTATTTGAAATATAGAAATAAGAAAAATATATTTATATGACTCACACTTGAGGGGGAGATTGTTGAAATACAAGTGTGAATTATGTTGGATGAAATTTGTTATTATTAATATTAATATCATTTTTTATATCTTATATTCTGTTTGAAAAAGGCTCCAGAAGAGTCAATAGCGCTCAACCTTCCGTGAGTGCACAGGTTTTTACCATTAGGTAAAAGATGAAAAATAACGCTCTAGAAGAGTTATATCATGATTCATTATCCTGAAGATAAAATCTATAATTGATAGCATATTCCTTATGAAATATTAAGGTGAAAAATGAATAATATGACATGGTAACAAGAAGTTTACTAATAATTGAGAATAATTTTATAACAAACGAGAAGTTTATACATTTATAGTTTGGCATGACCGGTCAGATTATCTCGGATCATAATGATGCAAAATATCAAGAAAAATGTGCATTGTCATTTATTAAAGAACTAGAAGATTCTTTAAAAATGATATATAATTCAAGAATTTTTATGTGTTGTTTGTTCTCAAAAGAACTAAATAAGAGAACATCGCTAGCTATGCTCAAAATCAGATCCGTGCAGATTTATAATATATCAACTTTATATATGGGCCCATTTAGATATCATGTGGACTAAAGTAACATTGTATAAGTGAAAGATGCATCTATAAAATGGTCACAGGTATTTATGATCAACTTGCAACCTGAAGTTTGCAAATATGTTTAGAGAATTACATGGAGTACATAAGTTCTTGATTATGCAATCAATATGATTCTCGTTGAGATTGCTAGTGATTGTTCCTCACGTTGCTAATGATTATATACTTAGTAATAGCCTCCATAAGTAGTTAGATCAGAGTTTATGAGAACAAAATTCCTATTTGAGTGTTGGGATGATTGATTTTCTATACTTTTGCACATAAATGCATCAAGCCAACAATGTATTATGAATTCTCCCATTATAATTGACTTTTGGTCAGGATCCAGACAATTTTCATCTTAGAACATGCAATATCTATTATTTCACTATAATAATGTATATAGATGGATATTAAAAGTAAGTTGGGATCACTGTTGGATAAGAATCTCCTTATTCTTGTTTGTCTCTAAATGAAGCAAAATAATGTTTCTAAAGGAGATTTATGGATTTGGGAGACCTACATTACATGTTCCCAATATGAGGGGGAGAAAATGTGTAGCTGGAAAAGAAAACACATAGAATGCATTTTCACTATCAAATGTAGATCCTCAAATATAGTAGTATGAACTAGAAGTTCATAAAGTATTGCATTCGTAAAACATTACTAATATCTGCCAGATGCAATTACTGACCCAAGTGAGAATTCTTAATTCTTATATTCTGGCTAAAAATGCTCTCATTCTTAAAGACATGCTAAAAGCATGATATTATGATCGGTTCCAAAAGAAAAAAAAAGGAGCAAATGATCATCATGATCATACTAAGGAAGCATGAATTGCAAAAGAGGTTAATACATAATTCTTTGACCCCTGAAGAAGTTTAAGTGTATAAAAGCAATAAAGAGATATCAATTTATTACGTCATAAAAGAAAATGGGACTGATAAAGGAATAAAATTATCGACAACAATTTGATTGATGATATCATATGATCAAATGAGGATCTTATATATAAATATGTTATGAAATATTGACAGAAAAATGATTGGCCAATAGAAAAGAAAAGACGCAACATTATAACAGGAGATTTGTGTATCTTTAACCCAAGTACCTGAAGTGTAATGGGCATTTGTACAAGAAAAGAGAAATACAATCTTGTGGTGAATTAAAATTTTTATGTATCTTATCAATCTGGCAGTTTGATAATATATAAAAATATCTCTTATACGTCTAGAAAATACAGTGACTCACTATGTAGTAAAATTATATGTGAATCCCAAAAGGATTCAAATCCTTATATAAATATAAACGATCCAATATATGAATAGATATGGATCATAATGTATGAAAATTCTTGAAGGATTTAAGTTTCTAGAAGCATACAATTATGTTCTCAAGGACACTATTCAAGTAAGTCTCTATATGAGACATATGTGGTTAATATTGACTGAAGGAATGATGTAAACATATTCCAACTTGTTTGTTTGTGAAAAGATTTAAAATGAGTTTGTTATCAGTATTATTTATGATGATAGTATCAAAACTCCTGATGAGTTTTCAAAAGTTGCGAATTACTTAAAGAAAAAGTTTGAAATAAAAGCTTTCAGAAGAATACATATGGATAAGTTACATCCATTATGTGGATAAGCAACATCCATTATATGTTTTGGTAGTTGCAAGATCTTTAGATATGGACTAAAGATCAATTTAGACCTCTAGAAGGTAATGAATAAACACTTGGTCCAGAAGTACCATATTTCACTGAAGCATTTATATATCTATCTAGCTATACAGAATTTGAGCTATCATTTGCTGATTAGCATGATATAGTTCTTTATCAACATGAAGATGTTGGAATGAAGTTAAAAATATTCTTCATTACTTTAAAGATACCGTGGAGGTAATATTATTTTATCTGAAAGTATCCAAAACTAAGCTTAATAGCTATATAGATAAAGTATTCTTGTTTGATCCTCATGTCAAGAGATCATAGTATGATCCATGTGTGGATAAGCCATAAAAGGACTATTCGTCTCATGATTTTTAGAAGATCATGAAATTCATATTTTACGTTTTTATCTCATTACAATATTTGGAAGGGTTGTTCATTATATTAGACTTTGTAGGCTCGAAGATGTCAACTGATGTTGCCAAAAGGGGGAATTGATACATGCTGTACTCTTTTTTTTCTTATCTATGGTTTCATCCCACTGGGTTTTCCTAGCAAGGTTTTTAATGAGGCAGCATTGCATAGTGTATCAATAAATGATGCATTCTTTTTCTTTCGCTAGGTTTTTGTCTCACAGGGTTTTTCTTAGTTGAAGTTTTTTAACCAGGCACATTCATATATATTAGACGTCCAAGGGGGAGTGTTATGAATATAATAATATCTTTGTGGATGTCCATATATCTCCTATTATCTCCTACATCTCCTATAATTTCTAATATCTCATATTATTTCTGTATCCCACAATTATCTCATATTATTATGTAATCTGTAGATTTTATCAAAGGTGTAAAGTTGTACCTATAAATAGAGGCCATGTATAATGTATTGAGCACACTTGAATAGAATAAGAAATACTCTCTCTTCTTGATCATCTCTTCCTCTATATAATTATTCTCTCTATTTCTTCTTTATTTGTAACATTATCAAAATAAATATAATTTTAGTTGATTTTTTTGAGTGTAGTAGTTGAAGGCTTAAATAAAATAATATTGACAATCACTTTGTAATCTAGTAACATAAAAATTCTTTTTATAAATAAAAAAGTCACGAGTTCAGTTTTACTTATAATTTTAATTTAGTACTACCTCCGATCCTTAATATAAGATTTTGTTTGATTTTTATTTTGGTTCTAAATATAAGACCCCAATCCACTTTGTCTATCATATTTATGTTTTTTTCCTAAGATAGTCCTTCTAATAATAATAATTCTAAGTAATACACTTAATTAGTAAGAATATTTTAGGAAAGACAACACTTATTTATTATAAATAACTAACTTAACTTCTTTTCTTAATCTCTTCAAATTAGTCAACTAACTCTTATAATTAAAACCGGAGGTAGTATCTTCTAGCCAAAATAGAAAAAAAGAAAAAAAATTTAAGTGAGTATCTGTCCCTATAATTTTAAAAAAATAAGGTTGAATTGAAGTTTTATAATAATAAAATGGAATGTGGAATTATATATAATAGGCCAAAACAAAAGAGTATATAATCGTTATAATAGCCATGGGAAAGTTTCCTGAAAATGAACAAAGTTTCCTTTGCTTGATTTTGAGTCATAGTAAAAGTCGATTAAATTTTTTTTTGGCCAGAATAAAAAATTATTTTGATAATTAAAAATGAATTTGAAAAATTGATGATGGATAATAAAAATTTAAGGAGTTAAAATGAAATTTGTAAGAATAAAAATAAAATGAAACATTTGGTGAAGGCCATGAAAAAGGGAACCCGAAATTAAATTAGGAATAGCCGAATAGGAACAACCAAACGAGCGAGTGGGCGTGAGACGGAAGTCATGGCATTGGGTGCGACGGCGATCGGAATGTTGCTGGGTTTGGGTACGCAGATGTACTCCAACGCCCTCCGTAAGCTCCCTTACATGCGACGTAAGTCTCCAGTTTCCGCCCCGATTTCTTTTTGATTCTCCGGAATACTGTTTCTTTCTCTCATTCTCTCTTCCTTACTATAGATCCGTGGGAGCATGTCTTGGGAATGGGGTTGGGTGCTGTTTTTGTTAATCAGCTTGTGAAATGGGATGCTCAACTCCAACAAGACCTCGACAAGATGCTCGAGAAGGCCAAAGCCGCAAACGAGCGCCGTTATGTTGGTTAGCCTCCTCCTTCTATTGGACCCTTTTGCCTTGTCGCTCTGCATTTGATCTTATTGCATCAAGTTTGGTTCCTTGTTTCTTGAATTTTCTTCCTTTCTGATTTTTTCCCCTCTCTTGCTTTCTGATCAGTGCATCTTTTTTGTGCCTTTAATTTGTGGGGATTATACTTGTTATATTGGATTTGGGGCAGGAGGCACTGATGCTCTGGATAGTCTAACCGTTCTTTTTTCTTAGATGGTTGTGTTCTCTGTCTTCGGCTGAGAGGGTGAAGTTATATTTGCAATGACCATGAGATGTGTAGTTTTGCTGTTTCGGTTGCTCCTAAATTTCTTTAATGGTTGAAAATCTTAGATGAGAAGAGGATGACATAATGAGAAATAATCTAAAGGCTGAATTATTCCATCATTTATGTAGTTATAATCCACTTGTATATCATCCCAGTAAGATGGTATTTTACTTGAATTACTCTTTAATGTAAGAAAAAGTCGAGGAATTTGATTCTTCTTAGTGCATTAGTGGATTGGATGCTGAGATATTAAGGTGTGCTTTCACATACGTGACAGATTGACTCAGTAAAATCAAGCTAGTGATTTAAATGCGGCGATGCTTCTGTGAAATTTCTGTATGAGAGTTGTCAATTATTATTGGCCAGGCTCAGTAAATCTGCAGACTAGTGTTTCTGCAAGTGATTTATTTAAGGAGAAATTTCATTCTTTTCACACTTTTCTAACTGTATCTGAATACTTCTTGCATGTTTAGATGCATTCTCTAGTTGCTATTGTTTTATCAGTGATACAAGGGGTTGTGGTAATATTTTAGTTAAGTTCCATCAGATCAAATATATACCCTTATACTTGTTGATTGAAAGCACTTAAATCCTGTGAAAAGAAATAAGGAAAGTGAGTTTGAAGTTCTTCGTCCTCCTCACAACATATATTAATCATTAAAAATTTTGAAACCATTGAAGTCTTGACTGTTTTTAGTGCTTTGTTTTTGAATTTTGATTCTTGTCAAATATATTCCTTAATATTTTGGTTCTTTCTGTTTCATGTTATATTTTTCAAGCTTTCTTGTGGGGCTTGACTACCATTTTCTGCCCCCTTTTGACATTACAATAGGCATTTCTCGATGAAAGAATTGAAAAAAAGAAAAAGAAAAAAGAAAAAGAAAAAAAAAGTGGTGCAATGCCAGTTTGGGAGTCCCTGACTTTCGTGATCTTTTCGGTGCTCAAACTTTGAATTGCTGGGTGACCAATTCTTGCAATTTCTTAACTTGGAATCTGGTGATTTTTCAACTGGGACTCTTGTGGTTTCTCACTCTTCTACGAGGGAACAATTTGTTCTTGATAAGATAATTTGGAATTCTAGGACTCCCTCAGAGGTCAAATCTTGTATTTGGACAACAATAACAAAAGATCAAACCCTTGATATGTTGTAGGTTTGATTACCCAATCTGGTTGTTTCTTCTGATACATGTAGGTGAAGATTTAGCTAGAAAACTCCATTTATTCCTCCATTTTTTTAGCTGTTAGTTACGGGTGGAATCAACTTTGCTATTTTTTTTTAAGTGACGACAGGATACATCCTAGTAATTGGAACTGTTCTTTGATTTATATGGTTCGGTAGCATCAAGCAACCCTAAAATTTGTGGCAATTTATGGTTACTGGGTTTCTTCAAGAGTACATCTTCACCCGCAATTGTGTTGAGATATGATTGTGTGTACAGCTTCCTTTTAGTGCACATGCTCTTTTATGAGGGCACCACTTTATCTTAGTGCAAATAGATTGCATGCACTCTAATAGGCCTTAGAAAGCTTCGAATATTGTGTTCTATTTTGAGCCTATCTCTTGTAATTTCTGATTGTAATATCTCATCTTTCAGCTAGATGTAAAATTTTCTAGTACTTTTGAAATGTTTATCCTTATTTGAACTTTGGTATGAATCTACTCTATTAGGAATACCTTACTGTGCTTCCCAGCTTCTGCAAATAATCTATGACAAAAAGGAATGCTAAATCTTGGTCTAATAAGAAGAGCGTAGTATAGTATTTCCTTTTTGAGAAAAATATACGCTGGTAATCAAGTATGTATAGTTCTGTCAACTGGTTAATAGCTCCCCTCCTTTATTTAATTGTTTCATTTATCTGTAATATAACATTGCAGAGGAAGAATAGCTCATACAAATTCTGTGTATTATTTCCTTGACGTAGCTTACAATGGATTACTAGTCATTTGAATCCTGAAGTTACCTATGAGCTATATTACTTCTATGATATGGTTGATCATTAGAAAACGGATAACGTGAATTACTATTCATTTGAATTCTGAAGTTACATATGAGCCATCATGTCTCCTTGTTATGTATTATCGATGTGGGCATGTTACATTGCAGATGATGATGATTAAGAGCATCTCTTCAAGGGCTGCATTACTTCTGTCATGAGAATCTTGTGGTAAATTGTCGTTATAATCAAATGCTTTGGTGTTTTTAGTGTGGTTGTATCGTACTTGTGAGGCTGTTATAACTTGCTGATGAACCAGTTTTGAGCACAAGGTCAGCGACTCATAATGTTCAATGGCTATCATTGTAGCTTCATTAATAATTTATAGATTCAGTCCACTTACTTTCTCAGATTCTCAATTGAGTTCTTTAATTTTAATATCAAATATGATATTCATAGTTAAGAAAAGGGATTTTTAATCATCTTTGTAAGTTATATATCTCTAGATATTTAAATTTTCAAGGGAATTCTAAAATATTTTATAAAAATCTAATCATCATTATAATAGATTAGATGGAATCAAAATGACTGACATGATCGGTTCAATATCTATGAAGAAAATTTATTGGATTCATAATTTTAAAATTAGACATTCTGTTACAGATTGAATAAAATCATATTGTCAATTGCTGTGAAGAGGAAAAAAAACTCGTTAAAAAGATGTAAACTACTCCCTCCGTTCTTTATTACAAGAGACGAATAACCGAATTACATTGATAAAAAAACAGTTAAAATTAGTTAAGAACAATTAATGTGTAAAAAGTATAATTTTTTTTTTCTAAAAATGCCCTCATTAATAAAAAGAGAGAGCATGAGAGAGAACAATAGTAAATTCTTAAAAGAAAGAGAAGTGGGAAGGAGATAGTAAATTCTTAAAAGAAAGAGAAGTGGGAAGGAGAGAGAGTGTGAGTTGGAGACAATAAATATGAGTAAAATAGGAAATCAACACAAAAAAGTAGAGACAACTTTTAAGTGTCTCTTATATTTAGGAACATGCTATAAGCATCAAATGTCTCTTATAATAAGAAACGGAGGGAGTAATTCTCAACTTATAATTTCATAATAGAGGTACAATATGTAACAACATTTTTTGGCCTACCAATGGGTAACATTGTATTTATTAATTAAATATTATATATTTACTCTGGCAAAAAAAATTATATAAAAAATTTGCATGTGATGTGATGTTTGAGCGGCGGGGTGGTATGGGCAGCAACGCTTTGGAACTGAGGCAATTTTTCCGAATTTCAAGGCCAGCTTTGTGGAAGCATTGAGTTAGCTCTATTTTAGCGACTCTGAAACATGCAATCGGTGAATTTAACTTTATAATAATAATAATATTCATATAACAAAATAATAATCGGTGAGTTGGCCCGATGTTGTTGGATTACTTTTTGAATATTCTTTATTGTCAAATATTAACACATTAAATTTAATTTTAAAAAATAATAATTGTGTCAAAAAAATATCATTTGAAACTAAACATAGTAGGGTCTCAAAACTGAAAAGAATAAACTGAAAACTAATGTAAAATTAGAAAATTTTATACATTGGCCGATAATTTAATCAAAATTTGTTGTGTTTCCTATAAAACGTAATTTTATTTTATTGGAGAACACCATAAATGCTTAAGAAAATGGAAAGTGCATTGTATCATTCTACAGACTATAGAAATTCAAATGTTGAAACTACTCAATTCTTGGAAGGCTTACAATTAATTCAAACGCACACAGCCAAACCTTTTGGCTTGAAGTTAGAACTACCACTTCACAACTCACAACAAACAAATATTGCTTTCGCCTACACAAAAGTCATCACTTTTGAATAATTAGCCCAGAAAAAAAAAAATGTCACTCGTGGCGATTCAGATTCATCTTGTCAAAGTCAAGCACTCTGTTGCTGAACACATGAAGCAGAAGATCACAGACTTGGCGCGAAGACGGTCTCTCGTGCGGCGTCGTTTTAGTGCAGTGCAACGCAACCTCAAGAACTTGGAATGCTGCAAACTGTTGTGCTGGCGCCAGAGTCTTCAGCTGAGGATCAATCAATTCCTCAGAATGCATCTCAATGTTCATTTCAACCCATCTCACCATATCCATATCTCCTCCAAATGCTTCATCCGTTGGCATCTTCCCACTCACCAGTTCCATCAACACTATCCCCATACTGTACACATCACTCTTCTCTGTTGCCTTCAGTGAGTATGCACACTCTGAAACCAACAAAATTCATCATGGGTCTGTTAAAAATTGAGACAAGTTTGTCTTTAGGATCAGAAAAATAAAAGAGTTTGGTTAGTACCTGGAGCAATGTAGCCGTAGGAGCCAGCAAACCAAGAATTAGATTCAGTGTTGGAGTTGTCAATGTTGAGTTCTTTTGCCAATCCAAAGTCTCCCAAGTGAGCATCCATTTTGGAATCTAACAACACATTGCTGGATTTGATGTCTCTGTGGATGATCTTTGGGACACAGTCATGATGCAGGTACTCCACTCCTCTGGCTAATCCTACTGCAATTTTGAACCTAGCTTCCCAATCAAGGCATCTTCTGGTCTTTTCTGGTTTCCCATGCAACCAATCCCACACACTCCCATTCTCCATGAACTCATATATCAGCAGATTCCATCCTTCTCCTTTGCTCTTGTTGCTGCAATAACCCATCAGCTTCACTAGATGTCTGTGCCTGATCCTCCCCAGCGTCTTCACTTCTCTCACAAAGCTCTTGTTCTGCATAAAGTCATCTTTTCTTGAAATTCTCTTCACTGCCACTGTATCTCCTGATGGCAATTCTGCTCTGTAGATTGTCCCGGATCCTCCCGAACCAATTATGAACTCGTCGCTTAGATTTTCAGTGGCCTCCATGATGTCCTCCCACCTTATCTCTCGCTTTGCAGCTGTATTATACCGGAAGAGTGGTCTTCGTTGCCCTTGTGATGATGAAGAGGAGGAGTAAATATAGTTCACTTGGCTGCCTTTTCTGAGAAATTCATGCTTGCTCTTCATGAACATTCTTACTGCAAGTATTGCTAGTGCAACTGCTGCTAATGTTGAAAGAGCCGAGATTATCACTGCTGATGTTTTACTCAGGCCTAACAGGTGATTGCCAGAGCCATCCGTATTGCAATGTTTAAGAGGGCTTCCACAAAGATGTGAATTACCTTCAAAAGCCTTAGGCGGCCAATGGGAAAATTGATCATCTAACTCACCTTCAAGGTTATTGTAGGAAAGATTAAGCTTTCCCAAGCTGCTCATTTCACCAACTTCAAGAGGGACTTGTCCTGTGAGTTGATTGTGAGAAAGATCAAGCTCTTCCAACTTTGCCAGTGTCCCGAGCATATGTGGGATTTCACCAGAGAGATTGTTGTAACTGAGGTCTAACATACTTTGGAGATTCTGCAGCATTCCAAGCTCACTTGGAATCTCACCATTAAAGCTGTTCCTGGACATTCTCAGCTCATAAAGCTTGCTTAACTTACCTATGGCCGGAGGGACTGGTCCGGAGAAGTTATTTTGCTCGACATTGAGGATGTTGAGGGATGTGAGATTACCTATGTCATCAGGAATACTTCCATTAAGAGAGTTGCTGTTCACGGAGAGAACTAGCAATTTAGTACATGTAAACAGCTCTGTTGGAAGAATCCCAGAAAACTGATTAAAGGAGAGCTTAAGCTCTCCCAACTGAGGCAAGCTTCCAAGCCAGGATGGAATTGGCCCAGACAGCATATTATTGTTCAGATCTATATGAGCTAGCTTCTTGCACAAGGAAATCTCTGCTGGTATTGATCCAGTGAGAGAATTTTCAGACAGGTCTACCAAAGAAAGCTCTTCAATTTTCCCCAATGTCCTTGGTATTTCACCAGAAAGGTTGTTCCTTCCTAATCTTAGCCTCTCAAGAGAAGGTGAATTTCCCAGCTGGGGTGGAATTTCACCATCAAATGCATTGTTAGTGACATCAAAAGAAAGAAAATTCCGGGAGCGACATAATGCTGATAAACTACCATTCAATCTGTTCTTTGAAATATTCACCCTTGTCAGATTCTTCAGATTTATCAGTTGGAGAGGGAGATTGCCCTCAAGTGAATTGTTATACAGCATGAGTTGCTCCAAATCATTCAGTAATCCAAACGTTGAAGGAATCCCACCTGAGAGATAATTGTCTGCTAAATCAACGATAGTTAGCTTATGACAGTTACCCAAAGTGGCTGGAATCTCCCCCACAAGCTCGTTCTGTCTGAGATGAAGGAAATTCAAGTCTCTGAGCCTTCCAATAGTGATGGGAATTTCCCCAGAAAACTTGTTTCCGAAGAAATCAATCATCTGCAAGCTTGAACAATTACCAATCTCCATGGGAATCTCCCCTGATAATTGATTATCATATAGATACAGTAGTTCCAACTTTCCCAGCATCCCAACCTCTCCTGGGAGAGCACCCTGTAAATTGTTGTGGAACAATGCAAGTGTCTGCATGTTACTGAGATTTCCTATGAAAGGAGAGATTGAGCCAACCAAGCTGTTGTTATTGAGTAACAAATCAGTTAACCCAGTCATTTGATAAAGTTCAACGGGTATTGATCCATTTAAGGAATTGTTTGACAAATCAAGTTGTTTCAGGGATTGGCACTGGATTAACTCACTGGGAATCTCTCCAGACAGTGCAGTATCCGACAACATCAAATGCTCCAAACTAGTCAAGTTGGAACATATGCCTCTTGGGATGGTCCCTGAGAGATGATTCCCAGACAGAACCATGTACTCTAGCTGACCCATGTTTCCAAGTTCTTCAGGAATCCCACCAACAAGCTTGTTGAGGGACAAGTCCAGATTTTGAAGATTACCCAGTTGAGCTAGAGACGATGGAATACGACCCTCGAGTTGGTTGCCCATGAGATTCAAATAAGTGAGCTGACTCAGATTCCCCAGTTCACTCGGAATCTCCCCTGTTATACTGTTGTTCGCGAGGTTGAGAAGCTGAAGATTCTCAAGGCCACCAAGTTCCGTCGGAAGAGTCCCATTGAGTCCGTTGTTTGCAGCAGTGAAAACAGTGAGATTCGAACAATTTCCCAACTCGGGCGGAATCGGACCTGTGAGTTCATTCTCTTGTAAAATAAGATTCTCAAGCTGATTGAGTCGTCCGAGTTGCAATGGAATAGACCCAGTGAGACTACTAGAGGCCAGGCCAAGAGTCACGAGACTAACTAAATTGCCAAAAGACGAAGGAATGGGACCTGTCAATGGGTTGTCCCCGATCCTCATGACTTGGAGACTCGCGAGCGAGCCGAGCTCAGCTGGGATGTGACCAGTGAGTTGGTTAGAGAAGAGAAGCAGATACTCCAAAGAAGAGAGGTTCGAGAGAGCAGGTGGGATGGGACCAGTAAGGCGGTTAGAAGAAAGATCAAGTTGGAGCAGGTCACGTAAGAGACCGAGTGAGGGAGAGATTGACCCAGTGAGTGACGAGTCAGAAAGATTAAGTCCCACCAACGTAGCCGAACCATCCATGGAGTTCAATCCACAAGTAATCCCTCTCCAGCTACAGTAATCAGTGTTGTTCTCAGACCAATCAGCCAAAACATTTTCTGGGTCTTCAATGATCGACTTCTTCACCTCCAAGAGCAACCTCAACGTGGAAGATGAATCACCATCTGAGTCTGACTTGCCATGACAGAGAAGAAGCAAAACAGAAGAGAACCATAAGAAGAAGAGTAACAGCATTCCAAGAGATGGAACGATCCTCACTGGTACAGCCATTGAGTGAAGTGATGAAGCTAGCTAGCTACAGAATCCAGAACACTCGCAGGAAGTTGACAAAAAGAGTGTTGAAATGCTAGTAACAGGGACAAGTGCTGAGGATAGCAAGTGTAGAATAATACGGGAGACGACGCGTCATGTGATTGTGAGGGTTAAAGTGAAGAAGAGTGAAACTGCATGGTGGTACTGGTGTGTGATTAGTGGGAATGAGGTGCATGGCGTGCATTGGGGATGACGAAGGGGTTGGTATTTGGTGGGGAGAGAAATTAATGAAGGAAGAAAGGGTGGAAGGTGAGTGGGAAACGAGAGAGGTGTGTCAGAGAAGGGAAACGAAGGCGATTAATGAGACTTGCAGAGATAGAAGAAAGAGAAGGTGATACTGATGATATACGTAATCATATTCATACGTTAGTTGGGACTTGGGAGAGTCAAAATGGGGAAAGGAGTGTTAAGATTAAAGAGCACGGGAAATATAAGAAGAAGAAGAAGTCAAAGCAAGCAAATGAATGAAGATAGAGAGAGAGAGAAGATGATGATGAACTATGAAGGATGGAGGGAGATATGGTCATATGGGGATTGGACTAGGAGAGAGAGAGAGAGAGAGAAGATATACAGTGGTTGGGCGACTCAGCAATGAAGAGTTGGTATGGGTGTACAGTGAGTAATTGTATTATTTCATTTTAGTGTCGTAGCTCAACACGAATGCGATCACCATAAATAAAGAGAGCAGTTCAGTTTCCCTCTTTGTTTCTTCTTTCTTCAATTTCCTATCCTAGTTTTACATACATTCTTCGTTCATGAGCACTATTTGCTATAGTACCATGGCTATACAATATGATAGATTTATATGTCAACAACAAAAAATTTCAAATTTAGAACAATTGTTTGTGTATGATTTAATTTCAATTAGAAAAATGTTCCATGCCATTGACATTAATCAGAGGTAAAATAATAAATTATCTACTTGATTTCTTTAATTTTTTATGAAATTAAGTTCAATAATCAACTTTTAAATGTTAAAGTGAGATGACCATATATACAATTCCCAAAACCTGTGTTTGATATTGCCCTCTGCCATAGTATTTTGTTAACATATCATATGGAACATTTGCAGCTGAACATTTAGTTGTTCCAAATGTTGTATTTTAATTCAATTATGGGGTAGCTAGTTTAAGATATTGAAAATATAATTTTAAAAAAATATATATTTTTAAATAGTTTTTTTACTTCATGATTTTATTAATATAGAAGTAGGGGCTAGTTGTACTTTGCAAGCCTTTCAAAGCTAATAGAGACCCCACAAAGCATATTCTTCTTCTTGTTTACCCCCGGGGGGGGGGGGGACCAACAAAAGTCATATTCATTTGCATAAGGCAACTTAGAAGAACCATTGTCATCAACACAGGTTAAACAAAAGTAGCAGATTTAAAAAATAAAAAAAAAGTGAAAATTTAGCTTCATTAACCTTCTATAATTCTTTTATGCCAGAATTAACCTTCTATAATTATAATATCTGAAGGAAAAACAATATAAACAAATAAAAATAAGTATGACATTATTTTTCCCTATATATTAACTTTTCTAAGAAATTAAATCTTACATTATTTTAAAATTAGATTTTTATCTTGAAAAACTTTTGAATTCACCTTGTAATTTGAACGCTGATAATCAAGAAAGAAAAACAGATATAATATAATTGAGATTGTAAGAAACGCAAGGTATATAGCATTATACTTTAATTAATTTGATATGAATGTTTATTGGTTTGAGCCACCAAATCGCAGTGTCGTTTTGCAGCGTTTCGTCTTTATAATTGGATTGGTTGTATATATAATTGTGTCTGACCCTTTTGCCTACTCCAAAAGGTTTGCTTTTTCATAATGTTCCTGTTAAGTTGTCCTAATCAATAAAATTAGCATACTTAATTAATCTTCCTTAATTCATCTGTTTTGCTCATCCTCATGCAAATCCAAAGCTACTCAACCATCTTTACTTATTAATACTTTTTGCGTTAAATAAGTCAAATCACTTGCTTTTTATCTTATAATTGCTTTTGTTTAATTGTTTGTCAACAACTACTTTTTACGTCTACTCTGTTCTTGATTAATTTATACAAATATAAATTCAATAAAATCGTTTAATAAAATGGCAATAAAAGTTTAGCAACAAGAATTAACTAAATTAAAAAAAATATTTTAAAACTATACAAATTTAAACATTAATCTTCCTACATATATGATTTTCAATTGTCAATCTCCCTAAAAGTTTAAATGTGTGAAATCATAAACAAAATTAATCCTTAACATACTAAATAAAAAATCCTAAACATATCACCTTGTGTGTGTGTATTATGATCACACAATTTTATTATTAAATTGTCAATTTTGAATTTTGATCCCTGATGGCTTATCCTTAAAAGCCTATAAATAATACAAGAAATTATGAAGAAAGGGTTCACCAATAAAATTTGTATATTCTTACAGCTATGATTCATTTTATAATCTACGATTCACCCGTGACAGATCACAATTATATATTCTCTTGACTTATCCCTGCTAAGCCACATTTTATAGCATTGATTAATTATGTTAATAATTGTTTAAGGGACAAAAAGATTCCATAAATAGTGCGAGTATATATTTGATGATGTATTACATATTTACATTTATGAATGTGGCCAAATTTGGGCGATGCATGATTGCTTCTTCACGTATTTGTGTTTGACTTACTCATTAATTGACACACAATAAACCAACAAATTTATTCTGGATGCTCTTTCCAACCGAATATGACAAATATATATAATATAACATAATTTAATATAATGTGTGTCCTTCTTAAAAAATATTGGAAAAATGACAGTAAAATATCATGTGAATTTCAAAAAGACAAATAAGGCACATAAATAAGCAAAATGATAAAGAAGGCATCAGGTATCAATTTGGAATTTTGATTTTTGGCTTAAAGACCGAATTGCCCTTATTATGTTTGAAAACTGAGGAGACAGAGAAAGGTAGAAACCGCCTCCTCTCGGCGAAAGCAATCCCCCCACTCGGCAAAAGAGAAACTGCCCCCACTTGGCGAAACCAATCCACCTACTCGGTGAAACTAATCCCTCCCCTCAGCGAAACCGAATCCCCCTACTCGACGAAACTAATCCCTCCACTCAACGAAACCGAACCCCCCACTCCACGAAACTAAATCCAAGCTCCTCCAGTCACTGAAAAAGGTTCTCCGATTTGCAAGGGGATTTGCAAACTATTCTCAGGAAATGTAAAGCTGTCTGATTTTCAAGTATTGTTAAATCATTTGCCCAGAATGTTACTACACGTATAATGAGATTTATAACTCGCGAAGTGAATTTGACCACTTCTTCGAGGGGTTTGACAACTTGTTTTGAGGGGTAGGGCAACTTTTCTCTACAAAAATAATTCCATGTTGAATTTGACAGAACACATAGTGGGGTTTACAACTTTTACAGTGAGTGTTACTATATTTTCAATGGGATTTGTAACCTTTTGTGAGGGGTTGGCCAATGTTTCTGTCAAAAACAAAACAATTCCATGCTAAATTTTACAAAACACATAGTAGGAATAACAACTTTCATAGTGAGATTTACTACTTCTTCAATGGGTTTTGCAACCTTTTGTGAGGGGGTGGGCAACTTTTCTGTCAAAAACAAAACAATTCCACGTTGAATTTTACAAAACACATAGTGGGAATAACAACTTTCACAGTGAGATTTACTACTTTTTCAACGGGTTTTGCAACATTTTGTGAGGGGCTGGGCAATGTTTCTATAAAAAACAAAACAATTCTACACTGAATTTTACAAAATACATATTGGGAATAACAAATTTCACAGTGATGTTTACTACTTCTTCAATGGGCTTTGCAACCTTTTGTGAGGAACGGGGTAAATTCTCTATAAAAAACAATACAATTTCACACTGAATTTTACAAAACACATAGTGGTATTTACAACTTTCATAGTGAGAGTTACTACTTTGTGTAATGTAATGCACCATTCACGAAACAATATTTGCCAAAAACCAGCAGCCATATAACAGCAAATACATTACATATATTCAAATGACTGCACCTGAAGTATATCAAAGTAAATATTGAACCATTAACTTTCATACTAATTACATGTGTAATGGAATGTACTATTCACATAACAGTATTTACCAAAAACCAGTAGCCATATGATGGCAGATACATTACATATATTCAAATGACTGCACTCTACTCTTGCGACGGTTACCAATTTCACCGACAGCACTTTACTCCTGCGACGGCGGCAATGTGATTTCAGAGAACCTTTTTCGATGATTGGAGGAGCTTGGATTTAGTTTCGCCGAGTGGGAGGATTGGTTTCTCCGAGTGGGGGGGTTCGGTTTCACTAGCCGAGTGGAGGGATTGCTTTCGCCGAGTGGGGGGATTGCTTTCGCTAGGAGGAGGTGATTTCTCCCTTTCTCCATCTCCTCAGTTTTCAAATATAATAAGGGCAATTCGGTCATTAGGCCAAAAATCAAAATTCCAGATTGGTATCCAATGCTTTATTTCTCATTTTGCTTATTCAGGTGCCTTATTTGTCTTTTTGAAATTCACATGGTATTTTACTGTCATTTTTCCAAAAATATTTTGATGGTTTGACCCTCCATATTAATATGTTAAATCCCATTAAATATTATATCATCGTATTTTTGGCATAAAGTGGATAAGAAAATTGACATTGAATAGAATATTCTAAAGTGAAATAATATCCCTCTAAAACGGTGCCTATCATGAAAACTTTTCAAATACTATCTCTAGTACTTAATATTAGAATTCATTTGACTTTTATTTTTATTCTAAATATAAGATTCCAATTCACTTTATCTCTTATATTTATGTATTTTTTTAAAGATAGTTATTATAATAATGGTAGTTATATCCAATACACATGACTAATAAAAATATTTTAAGAAAGACAACACATATTTATTACAAATAACTAACTTAAATAAATTTTTTTATTTATTCAAATTAGTCAACTACCTTCTTTATTAAGGATAGGAGCTAGTATCTATTTCACTTTTTTTTTTTTTTAGCTAAGGCAATCTTATTCAAGGTTTCTCATTTCTATTTCACTTTTATTTTCATAAAAGAAACAATTATTTATGACCACTCAATACAAATTGGCTTATTCTCACAAAATGCGTTGAACTCTATTATGTGGGTTTGGGCCCATATAGTCTATGGCCGTAACAAGGCTAAGGGCCATATAGATAAAGAAAGGCCTAGCTTCATAAAACAATAAGATCAATGAAGAATTGCCTCACCAATGGCAGAGAAATTAGTGAGAGTTGGCAAGAGAGTTCATCTGTAATCACCAATTAAAAAGTGAGGCCCAAGACCAACAGGATTGGATCTAGCGGAAGGAGCTAGTCTTCCACAATATATTGAACCAAGGTTCGAATTCTCGCTGGGAGAAGTGCCCACATTTAGTACCTGATAGTACTTCGACCAGGATTACCTCCAATAAAAAAATACCTATGCTTATCCAAACCAAAAAAAAGTGAGGCTAAAAAGTATTTTTTTTTGCACACCCAACTATTAAATATTTGCATTTATGTTTCAAAATGCAAATATTTAATAATTCAGATAACTTCACATTTTTTAAAAATAAATTCTCATTAAGTTGGAAAAGATAAATACTTACTCTAAAGGTTCCTTTATCATGAAGCATATAATCCTTATAAATTTTTTTAATAATTTCGTTAAAAAATAAGCTTGCATTAAATGAGCATTATTGATAATTTTATGAAACGCTAATTGTATCATATTTCGTATGATTTTTTTTTAAAAAAATTGATTTCTAAAGTTCTAGTTATCATTAATATGTCAAGACTTGTAACCCAAGTTACACCAAATATCTCCCTTAAGGTTTTACCACTCTATTCTCTATTATAAATCACTTCACTTTTAGCTCTTTTCAATTATCAATGAATGATTGTAAATTTGTAAGTCACTAAATATCTCTTAAATTGATAAAATTTGTCAATGCTATTCTTATTAATTTTTTTTTCCTTTTCTACCTTTCAAATCACTCTCATCTTTTTTCCCCAACAAAAATTAAGTAAGTGTGAAATAAAAATAATAATAATTAATAACCTTTCAAGTGACTTGTATATATACTTGCGACCAAACTTTTTTCATAGAAGTGATTTATAATAGGCATCAAAATGATATTCAGTGTAAGGTTGTGAGATAATATGATAAGTGTGAGAGTGATGATAAGAGAAATTATCATTAACATAAGCAATAGATTATGATAAATTCAAAATTAGTTGTAAATTTTTTTTCTAAACAAAGAAACTAAAAAGCAAAATGAAGAATTGAGAATTGTAATAAATTTCCAGCTGTAGAATGAATGATTGGGGGTGGGGTTGGGGGGGGGGGGGAAGGAAATTGGGGAAGGGGTTGTTTCAGTAAGATCACATCGGTCTTCTTTGAAAAGTGGGGACAGTCTCTGAATTGAAGTCCCCATTATATATAATCCAAAACAAAATAAAGATTTGTTTACTTTTTGTTTGTAAGTTATTCTGAGCAATCGGCATTTAAAAATTCACTCAGATGGTACCCTCTTTGAAAACAAAATTATATAGTTTAGGAGAAGCTAGCCCATTTGGTGCATGGGGCGCGGTAATGTAAGGAGGAAACTTATAAAAGAAAACTTCAATAATTCATCACCAAAAAGTGATTAATAATGATTGTCCTAGTAATAATAATCTGTGGCAGGTTTTGTTTTATATTTTGAAAAGAGATATTTTACCGTTTCAAAGCTCCATGCATGAAGATTTATATATTTTTAGAGAAGCTAGCCGTAAATTTTAGAGGGTGTTTGGAATTAAGAAAAAGCACTTTTCAAAAATAATTTTCATACAGATCGAGACAAAACCCTTCACATACTTATTTCGTATATCATAAAATTACTTTTAAAATCATGATTTGGTTTTTATCCAAATAACTTCTTAATCCATTGTAAAACGACTACTTGTAAACAGTGGTTGTTTTTTATTTGTTACGGTTTTCTTCACTATTAATCTAAACAGATATTATTTTCAAATTATCGGTTGGCATTTTATTTAAAATGAGTGCTTACTTTCTAAATATAGAAATTAAATAATTAATTTATAGATATTAAAATCAGTTAAATTAATTATTCACTTACTGAATGACTATTTTCTACAGATATGTGAACAAATAATTAATTGAGAAGAATACAAGAAATTATACGTACGTAGAACTAGAACATGCATGCACGTTTTGATTACTAGATTTCTTAGAATTTTAATTTAGCAGCTAAGATGGTTAAATAATTAGTTTTAGTCGATTATTAGACAGCTGCATGGTGACGTAAATGACATTTTTTTACGGTATAACAAGAGTGCAATATAATAGAATATATAAATATAAAGCAGTGAAAATGTTTGTCATTTGATTTATTCATTGGAACGAACTTTAATGTGACATTTGCCGCTTTCATGCGTACCACGCTGCGAATATAATGCAGGCAACAGGGATATCCCCACCTTAAAAGGGAGAAATGACCACTCCATGAGTGCCCTTTTTGGCTCCCTAGTCTCTCTCCCACTTCAAAGTAATTTATGAGTAATGGCAAAAACTAAGGAAACCGAATGAATCAAAAAAAGCAAGAAGCAGTCAACTTTGAGGAATGAAGAAAGAAAGCTGTGAAACCCACTTTAATACATTTACTTTTCTCAAAGCATAAACACATATATTCTGAAAAGGCCATCCCCTGTGAGCTTTTTTATTAGTGAGACTATATATATATTGGCCGGGATTGATTTAATTTGTTAGATAGAAAAGTGAAGAGTTAAGTAAGTAGGTAGTACGTTTATAAAGTGGTGAGAGATGACAAGACAATGTAGCTAGGCTCCTTCGGCTTGTAACAACTAAAAGTGAAGGCTACATCATGTCTCCTTGCCGAAAGGAAGCCACCTGCCTGCTGGTTAATTACTTTTTTATTTCTCTAATTTTCTCTTCAATTCATCAATGTGCCATTTCATTACATAGAGAATGTTCTAATTAATTTATGTCACGTACGTAAAGTTACGTTGTCTTTTTGGGGAATATAATATTTATTCAAACTACACTCATAGGCATTGCATTTGAGGTCCTATTTGGAGGTGTTTAGGTAACGCTAAAAGTACTTCTGAGTAGTACTTCTCTGCAAATTGATATAAACTTTTTCATATATTTACATCGTATATTGTAAAAGCACTTTTAAAATTATAGTTTTGTTTCTACTCGAACACTTTTTTATTCAGAAATAGCAATACATATGAACTGACATACAATGCAATTGTTGAGAATGAAGAAGATATTGTGCTTGCATACAGGCGTGTCAAAAGGAAAAAGTCCCATATTAAAAAAAATCATCTCATTTACCATGCAGGTATGTGTGAGTGTGACTTATGAGCTAATAATGTCTCGCATCGGTTAATTTTTAAGAAATTCAAGTGACTTCTACCTATGAATAGGAAACGTTTGGTGCGCGCCAAAACGCACCAAACTTGAGTTTTTGAGTTCTTCCTTTTCTTTTCATCTATTCTCTTGCTCAGCTGCATTATACTACTTTCGGTCCTTAATATAAGATCTTATTTGACTTTTATTTTGGTTCTAAATATAAGACCCCAGTCTACTTTGTCTCTCATATTTATGTATATTTTTTTCAAAATAGCTCTTCTAACAATGATAGTTCTCGTCAATATACTTGATTAGTGAGGATATTTGAGGAAAAACAACACCTATTTATGACAAATAACTAATTCAACTTACTTCCTTAATCTCTTCAAATTAGTCAACTGGCTCTTATAATTAGAACCGAAGGTAGTATATTTTTACTTTTCTGCTCTTTGTTTCTTGCAAGAAGAGTTGGTTTAATTCTCAGGAGTTGCTGCATTAATTATTGTTGTGTGGCAGAATAATAAGGACAATGTCCTTGGGTACAACTTGAACCAAATATATCTTTGCATGGCAACCCCAATAGAAGAGAGAAATAATGATAATTTTGAAACTTTGATGATTATTAGTCAACAAATCGTAGAACACACAAGCCCCAAACTCTTAAGATTACACATGAGGTGAGAACATATGTTAGCTTTCTTTTTTTAAATGAGGATTAAATTTAACACTCTTTCACACTTTCAACACATTGATAAATAGAACCTCAACTAAGTGAGATGAGTTTAATTAATCCCCTCTAACAAAATTGCATGGTTCGAGTCGTGCCCATTTTCAACTTCAATGAATTAACCTAATAGGTAGCTAGCTACCCTTCAAGTATTTATTATTACATGGTTTAGAGAAGAGGGTGATTAATTATACAGCTTGCTGGGAGAGTGGACATACATGTGAATATGCTTAGGTCGACCCCAGAAAATACCTAGGTACGAGAAATCAAATGAAGACCATACAAAAACACACACACACACACACATATTGATGTTTTTTGGTTGGGAGCTCGCTAGGCATATGAAGACATTTTATTCAGGATTCCCAAATCAATAAAGCTGCTAACAAACACAAACTATTAAGTTACTCATTGTATGTATACGGCCGCCCTAGCTGTGATGAATTGTATTGTCTCGTTAAGGCCAAACAAGCTTAGCCTCTTCTCACTTCATCTTATTATTCATATCATCCCATCATTTATTAGTAAATACGTACGAGAGAGAGAGAGAGAGAGAGAGAGACTGAAACATATACGTACGTACAGAAGGAAGGAAAGAGACAAAGAAGATAGAAGAAGAGACCCAAAAGCTTTCAGCCCCATCTCGTAACTTTGCTTCAGTTTTAAAGGAAGAGGACAAAGATACAAATGGCGATGGAGGCTATTTTGGGAAATTGGATCTCGCCGATACTGACGCTTCTTCAAACCCTGCTTTGGATGCCTCCTTCGTTTTTAACTTTTTCACGCAAAGCAAAGCCTATAGATTTCTCGCCTTTTACTTTCTTTCATTCTAACCACTCACACGTTATTTATTCACTTCAATAATCTTTATGGATTATTAATTAATATTAAAATCGAATAATCAATAATAAATCATCTCTCTTTACCATTTTATTTGGTGAAATCATATTCCTTCTCTCCTCTTTGACCAAAAAAAGAATATCCCTCTCCTCTATGGATATTTAAATTCTTTTAGTTTTGAAGCATAAACAAATTCAGGTACTTATCTTAAACTATGCAATGAATTAATTACTTTCACCTTAATACATGTGCACACACACACACACACCCCAATAATGAAAGTATATGAAATGCATGCATAACCTAGCTGATCTAACTCCAGCTTCGGAATTAAGGGTTTTGAACAGATCAATCAACTTAAATTTTATTTTATTTTTACTCTCCTTAATGATCCTGAAATGATGTTATTTCGAGTTAAAAAAAAAGAAGAGCTCATCATATTTGTGCTTTAATAACTCCATTTAACTAGATTATGTAGGATTTATATATGAACATAAACTAATACTTTCTGGTGTTTATATGTTTTAATTTGATCTTGAATTGATCTCAATTTGAACTATTGAATCTAAACTACTCCTCCGGTCCTTAATATAAAACCCATTTAACTAATTTGATTAGATTAAATAAGTTAGGTAAATTAGTAAATTATAAGAAATGTGACACGTTTTTCTTAAAATACCATAATCATCTTTCTTAATACCCCTTCTTCCTCTTCTACTTGATTATAGTTGAAGGAGTATTCATAAGGATAATTTAGAGAAAATTGATAAATATAAGAAATGGGTCTTATATTTATGATCAAAACCAACTTAACAATTGGGTCCTACGTACGTTAAAGATTGGAGGAGTATTATATCTCATCAGCTGATTCAATCACTGGTTAATTTTTAGTACCTTATGAACAAGAAACTAATATGATGTATAATTCTTGACCAAAAAAGAAGATATAAATTGTAACAAAAATAAACAATTTTCGTTTTTAAAAAAATGATAAAAGTAAAAACATGAAAAAGAAGGTCAAATGTAAATTTGGTTGGGAGGGTAAGTAGGGTCCAGAAATGAAGAGCGTGAGATGTAGTAGTGGTGGTCATCAACGAAAGTCGCAGTGTCCTACATTACGAGAAGTTTGAATCATTATGTCCCTAACATTTTCTTTTTTTCTCATCTGTCAGCTGACTTCCCTTTTCCCCCTCAAAATCACACTCTTATCCTTTCTTATTTTCTTATATTTTCTTTAATAATTTTTATTTACATTTTGTGAACTTTGCATTTCAGTAACTAACTGTCCCCAGCATCTTCACCCAAAAAAAAAAAAAAAAGAAAAAAAACCAAAAAACAAAGTGTCCTCAACACGCTTTCATCTTTGGCTTTTTCCCTTTAACCTTCCAAGTCTTAACATCTTTTATATATATACACTTTTTGTCAACAATGACCGTTCAATAGATTAGAAAAGTTCCATGATACCTAATTACTTAGCCATATATATAGTATTGTATCGCATTGTCTTGCCTAGTGAGATTGAGTATTAATTAAACACTATCATATTAATTTAAAGTAATTAAATTTGACTAACTAGATTTAATTATTTATGAAGTTGCATTACCTAGCTAATTCAGATGTCATTAACTTTAAAGATACTACTCCTCTGCTCAGAGACGAAATATTAATTTTGATTTTATTTATAAGTCACATTATTATATACAAGTAAAATTAAAAAGCTATATGATTCTGAAATTTAGGATTTTTCTTAGTTTCAGTAAAGCATATTGAAAATGACTCATAAATAAAATTAAAAACAACTTCTTAAGTATATTATTTTTCAGTTGAAGCGAGATGTGCATGTTTTTCTTTTTCTCGGCCAGAGAGGTGTATGGTTCAATGAAAGGATTCTTCTCCCCTACAGGGAGGTGTAGACCAAGGGAAAAGTAGATAGAATTTCAACGTTGGAAGTTAATATATTGTTTGATACGACTTGGCCAAAAAGAAGTTAATTTGTACTCGGACACGTAATTTTTCTCAATACTTTATCTAGAAGGATACAAAATAAAAATAAAAATAAAATGTGGCCGGCCGGCTAGTATTGGAGTTGTCTTTCGTAATTCAAATCTTAATTAACGAAACACAAACACACACACACACATTGAAAATTAAAAAAAAATTTATATAAAAAAATCATTTTCATGGAACCCATCTACGTTTTACTGAAAGGACTTTTCTCATAAAAAAATATTATTTTCATATTATATCTTTCAATATAATTGCGCATTAATATTAATTCCTAGTCGGACATGCAGCCTGTCCCACTGCGTGATGGGAAGAAAATTAGGGAGAAAATTAAAGAGTAATAATGAAAATTCTCTAAAATGGTAATTTTTTTTTAACTATTTTTAAAATTTTTCTTTCCTACTATTTCCTTCATTATTTTTCTTATAATTTTCTTTTCCTTCCACCATCCAAACATGGTCATAGTTTCAGTCAATAGTTTAATTTTTTTTTTAAAAAAAACAAACTAGCAGCAGCAAGGACAATTTGGAAGGACTGCCACGAGAGAGAAATAGGAAAAATGAAGGGCATCCTAAAATGAAAATTGAATAAAACTTAATCTCATTAAATTACCACTCTATTTCTTATTATAAGTCACTTGTATCCCAAACCTGCAAGCTAAGAAATACATTAAATTAATCAATTTTTTTTTCACATTTACCCTTATTAAAAGTTGTGTGAGAGAGAGAGAGGGAGGAGACAGATTGCATAGAAAATGAAAAGTTGAGAGAGAGAGATTGAGAGGGACAGGAACATATTTCGATGAGCTATTATTTCAGGCTTAAATTAATTAATTTTTTTATTAAATTAATAGGGGTAAAATTGGAAAAGAATCATTAATTATACTACAAGTAATTTATATTTTAAAACAAATTTTTAGGATACAAATAACTTATAATAAAAAACATACTGATAATTCTTAATGGTAATTAATAATCATTACTGCTAACTTGGTTGGTTGCTTTTTCCATGGTCCTTTCATGTCATTCAACCTTCTTCATCGGAATGCTCATAATCAAATAGCCCAAATATGAGTGCAGAAAGAAGCAGCAAGCCAAGGCCAAACACATAATTGACACAAAAGTTAAAAAAATAATGATGACCATATCTCAAAAGAAGTAAGCTTCAGCTGCACATAAGAGAATGATCAACATAATCATACAATATCTCATATCCACATGACCCTCATCTTCAAATGATTGCCAATTCTTTCACAACAATAATAATTATATATATAATTAAATACACTGTACTCATATATTTTTAGATAATTAAGCCTCCAACACCCCCCAATATGGTGAACAAAAAAATTGGGAAAAAAAACCCAGATAAACGAGATCATAAAGAGTAGGCCAAAAAAAGAAAAAGAAAAAGAAAACCCTAGAAATTACAAACCCAACTGTAAGAAGAATTCAATACAAACATATATCATATATGATTTTCTTGGTAATTTGTGGGATTCTGAAGGGTCGTCTTCTACACAAAGGGCTAAAAGGTCACCTGTTTGAAATAGGGTTTGGACCACTTGGGACTTCATGTTCACTGTCGTTGAAGCTTATTGTCCGGTGCGAAGACGTCAGAACAGGAGAGCGACGTCGTTTTTGGCGTTGATGAGGTGGAGCATGAATGGTGTTGCAGTTGCAGGGATTATCGGGTGGAGGAGGAGAAGAAGAAGGAGAAGGAGGTGGAGGCATAATGTTAGAGGAAGAGTGAAGAAGGAGGAGAGAGCGAGAGGTAGAGAAAGAAAAGAAGATGAAGAAGAGAGAGAAGAAGAAGAGGAGGGTGATGGAGTGAGGAGAAGAAGAAGCCGCCATGCATGAAATAAGAAGGAAGGAAGAATCATGCAGAGAGAGGGAGGTGGGTAGCTAGGGTTAAGAGAGAGATCAAATTGTTTAATGGCTGATGAAAGCTAAGTCGGGGAGAGAGAGAGAAGAGTGGGGAAGAAGATACCTTGCAGGGTTTGTTATAAGGGAAAAGGAAGTTCAAATTAGAAAGCTGGGTTAGAGAGAGAGAGAGAGAGAGAGAGAGGAAAAGCAGGAAAGCAGAAAATGGCGGAGTGGCTCTTTAACCATGTCTGGCGCCAGGTGCATAACTTTATCAAGTATATGTTCTGTCGTCATGCCGGTGAAAATATGTACAATAAAATCTTGTGTTCCTCACATTTAATTTATACAAAATTAATTTTGGGAATTTTTCATTGGCAGAATGACAGAAAAAAAGTTAAAAATTACAAATCCCAAATGAGATTTGGTAACACAACTTTATTTGATATTGATAAGTTTGAATTTACAAATGACATCAAATTTTTGTTGATATTCCTTGTTTAGCATTTATAAAATTCCAGTTTTTTTTTGTTATTGTGCCTTTTCCATTTCCATAATTTATTTTTTTAATAAAGAATGTATTACACGGTTTATTATCAATTTTGTTGAATTATTAACAAGCCCAAAAAATGGATATTTGCAAAAATGCAACCATTCTCATGTAATCTACTATGAAAATTTTTGAATATGTCAGTTCTTAACCACTTAACCAAGAAGCTGGCCAAAAAAGAAAAGAAGAAAAACACTCAACCAAGAAAAATTAATTTCTTCATTTAAATAGTCTTAGAATTGAATAAGTTTTCACAAAAACTCAGGTGGAAATTGCAATGAGGCCATTTCTGAAAAAATGCAATATCAGATGCTCCAAAAACTCATGCAAACTGACACATGTTTATGACTTCAAAATTTCTTTTACAACATGACTAACATTTACTATTAGAGGAAGCAGTATGTTTTACTTGCAAAATTTTTTATGAATGCATATTTAAATTGTTATTTTTAGGTAAAAATTTTAAAAATAATTTAGCTGCAAATTAAAAATGAAGAAATTAATGAGCAGAAACGATCACATGAAACATTATATGAAGACAAAATTGTCCTTACGGAGCATGAAGAGAGAGAGAGATATATATATATATATATATATCTCACATGGTTTTCACGGAAGTTTATGATTAGAGTATGCTAATATGAATATTTGTAAATGTCGAAAGAAATTTTTTTAAATGAGGATAAATTTAAATTTTTTTATCATTTTAATGTATTCCTTTATATAAGAGAATAAATTACAAATAAATAATAATAATAATAATAATAATAATAATAATAATAATAATAATAATAATATTCATTGTACCTTCTCCTGAAAATTCGAACTCGCAGTCTCGTAACCCTTAAAGTGTTTGGTAGGATTTATTGAAAAATATTGGAGAAAGAGATGCATGAGAAAGAGGGAGAAAGGAGGAGACAGAGGCCACCTAACACAAATAGCATTTTCTGGAATTTTGCCATGCTCACGGACACGCTCCCTGCAGCCCACCTAACAACCATCTCTTACAATTATACTATCTCACTGTCACTCCTCCGTTAACATATATATATAGTACTGCCATTGCATGATCTGTATTAACCTTTTTTTTTTTTTTTTTACCTTTGTAGCATTGGCAACTGAGGTTAAACTCTGTCCGCAGTAACACTTACATGAACTTGTAACACTCTCAAAATCTTTCCCATCGTCTTCATATCGTTCAGTTTTTACTAGAATCAGAGTCTGATATCACTTGTTAAGCTCGAATAGCATCCCAAAAGATGAGAGGGCACGGAGGTGCACACAAGTGGACACGACACCACATCTTAATCCGTTCAGATTAAATCAAAATTTTAAGATATTGAATATATTTTCATTTATAATTGTATACATTTTTTCTAATTCAATTCTACTTGATATGAGGTTTCTCTTCACTCCAAGCCAAATTCACTGGTGTTAAACATCTTGAAGATGTACTTTATTGGTCCTATTTATAAGTTATTTTTAGCATATTTTATATATACTAAAAAAAATCTTATACTGTATTAACTTTTCGTTAAAATATAATAATTTTTTAACTTTACTCTTATTTAATACATACACATTTTAAACGAAAATTATCTATACTATAATAAATAAAGGATAAACTAATATTTTCATATATAAAAATTTAATAAAATGATTTATAAATGAAAACAATCACGAAATTTTTTTTAATTGGGTTTATAAATAAGATGAGAGAAGTATATTATCTAAAAGACTTGCATACGGAGACTCTTGTCACTGATCATTATATGAAATTATAGACCTGCCGGATTTATGACGTTATGACCATTGACCCCAACTCAAAGTGTCTTTTTTAGTGCGTTTTTTTTTTTTTTTTTGGCCCGAGTCAAAGATTTCAGTCTTCAATCATTTCTTCTGCTTTATCCATAGTTATCCACATCAGTCATAATCACCGAAGTTGGAGGAGACAATAGCGGTGAAAAAAAGAAAAAACTTGCAAGAGAAGTTAAACTCTTATAATTACCATTTTTTCCGCCTAATGAATCACACATTATGTAACCTAATTGAGCCTTAAAAAATGGATTCGGTCTAATTTAACTTTGATCTACAGAGCGTTATCAACATTTTTTTTACGTCCAGAACAAATTTCAAGATGGGTCAGAAATTAAACTTTTTTTTAATAAAAAAAACCAAGTATTTGCACTAGCTTATACAATCAATCACCAATGATCATATGGAATACTTTCTCCGGTCCTAATTATAAGACCTAATTGACTAATTTAAAAAAATTAAAGAAAAAAAGTTATAGTTATTTGTAATAAATATGTGTTATTTTTCCTAAAATATCTTTACTAATCAAGTGTATTAGTTAAAACTACTATTGTTAGAAGGACTATCTTGAAAAAAACACATAAATATGAGAGACAAAATGGATTGGAATCTTATATTTAGGACCAAAATAAAAATTAAATGAGGTCTTAGATTAAGAACTGTAGGTAGTATTAAATAAGCCTGGAGTTTTTTTTTAATTACTATTAGATTTACTTGAGCTTACAAGCAACAAAATTAATACAATGCAAAGTTCGCTGCCTTTATATGAGAAATCAAGAGTTGAAATAAAATTTAATAAAAGCTCATTATAATTTAAAATACAGGTGAGAGAAAGGCAAAAAAAAAGAAGATTTTTGCAGCAAATCGGATGACTAAGCAAATCAGGCCTTGCTTATGAACTCCACGTCAAATAACAGGGTCGAATCAGGAGGGATGATGCATGAACCTACGTCACACAAATTAAAGTACTTTTCAGATATTATTTCCAATTAATTCAGATTAAAAATCTCCAATAAAAACTATAATGTGATGATGCAGAACAAGTCATAATGGATATAATGAATACAAAGAACCTGATGTAAATATCTATAGAGAAAGAGGAAAGGAAGTGGACTTGCCTCCTCTACAACCAGCACCTCTTGAGCCGTATGCAAGTTCTGGAGGAATTTTCAATGTTCGTTTGCCTCCTACACATACACAAACACAAATCATAAAATGGGTAATTGAAAAGTGAAAACCTTAGAAACTGAAGTTCAAAGGTCGAAACAGTACCTGTAAGCATGGGAGGTATTCCTTCGCCTCCTAATATCCCTTCATCCCATCCTTTGATCACCTGTTCGTTCACATTCATCATTCATCAGTATTAAATCTTTGTTCAAAATCCCCAATTTCAATCACCAATTCCCAGGATTCCACTTCATAACTCATACTCAGCTTCTGTGATCAAAATCTTAGAATACAGAACATGGACATGTGATAAGCCCAAATGAAGAGCCTAGCTTATTAAGAGGAAAAATCCTTTGAACTTTTAAACTCTATATTACTTGTGAGATTCTTCAACATGGGACTCATAACAGAACAAGAGAGCTCAATCCCAAAAGATTAGCCTGTTAGGATGAAAAACCTCTTAAACTTATAAACCCCGCAATGCTTATGAGATTCTCCAACGTGGGACTCATTAGAGGACATCCTCCGACTTACAACCCCGCAAATAATTTGGTGGTGCATTATGATATGTTCTGTTCCAGTGAAAACAGTAGGATGGAACAATGACATCAACATATTAGTATATGACTTCAATTTGTATTGATATATTCCTTTTTTTTCTGTATTTTGTTCATGAACGAACTATATTAGAAAACCCAATTAAAATATGAATTTACTCGATTATTAGAATAGATACCTCCCCAACGCCAACGCGAAATGTAAGAGGCTTGCCACGATTATAGCTGCTGTCGAAAATCTTCCCATTCTCCAATTTCCCAACATAATGAGCCTACCCAAACAAGAAACCACGTCGTTTTCAATTTTGCTGTAATTCATTGTAAACCCGAAGGAATAATGTGATTAGAAAACAGTAAGACCTAAATCATATTACAGATTACCTTAATGAGCTGCCCCTTAGCTGCTTGAGGACCATTTCCCACAACTTTATCACAGAAGGCGATGCCTGAAGCAGCCACTGTTAGTTCGCACGGAGCTGCTGATTCGGCCGCCACCGTGGCTTGTGGCAGCGAGTGAAGCGCAACATTGCAAAGGCCGAATCCGAAGGCAAGACCTATTATAGCCTCTCTTCGCTTGAAGTTATCGTCTGGGGTTTGCAAGGTTACTGAGGGATGATTTCCCGAGAATGGGACGAAATTGGATGGTTTTGTTGGAGAATCATTGTTTTGAATTCGAGAGAGGAAGCAGCTCGTACTGAATTTGGGTTTAGATCGGAAGCAAGTAGAGGCGGGAGATAGAGGAGAAGAATATGGCAACGTAATCATTTCCAGAAAAACAGAGCAAGCCTGTGCTTGGCTGCCGGGGATTATTCGTTTAGGACTCTGGACTTTGTGGTGGACGTTGCTTCTCCACGTACAATACTATCATAAGCTCTTTGGGTTGGGCCGCTTATTTCACACTGAGCCTGCATTTGATGCCCAGGATAATATGCAGCCAAAAGATTTATAAATGAAAAGCAGGGCAATTAGTCTAGTAGAAAAAAACTAAACCCTTATAATATGAAAAACTAAGGTTTAAATTTTTACTGAGAGAGATGTCTATGTTTAGTACTTTTTTTTGCTAAAACATAGGTATCCTCCTCCCAACAGGGATTCGAACATTAATTTGTCACGTTGTGAGAGACTAGCCTCTTCCACTAGATCCAACTCCCGTTGGTGTCTATGTTTGGTACTTGATAGTATATCGTATAAGATTGCATTCAATAGAAGTATATCTGGGCTTAGGAAAAAGGGGGGATTCTTGGGTCCAAATCCAATGCTCTTTCCAAAATATATAACCTACCATGAAGCAGAATTGGCTTGATTATCAAAAATTCTAATTAAGCATATGGGGAGAAACAGGGGTAGAGTTGTTAGTAAATTTTGGTGCAGAGGAAACAACTTCCAGAAGAGGACGCTAGCTAGGTTGCTTGTGTTTCAGTTACATCAACAGTTCCTTCATTTCATATTAAAGACCCTTGAGGGCAAGGGTTCTTAAAAGGAGAGGCAATAACGTATAATTGTCAAATATTAAATATAAGGGTTAAAGGGTGGCTTGCTAATGCTATGAGCCTCCTGGGGTTCGTTCTTAGTTAGTTAGTTCGTTAATTAGAAGGATTATTATTTTGGAACTGCAAGCTGGACTGCCTGCCCACATAAATGAGAGGTAGTCATCATTTTATCATGTCGTGGCGTTAGCTTAGCTTTTCAATTCCCCAAAAAAAAAAAAAGAACAGAAGAAGAAGAAGAATGGGGTATCTGTATCCAGTACTCCTCTAATCTTTTATAAGATCTATTTAACTAAATTGATTAGATTAAGAAAGTTAGGTGAATTAGTTGATTATAAGAAAAGTGACACATTTTTCCTAAAACACTATAATCATCTTTCTTAATACCCCCTCTCCCTCTTCTACTTGATTATGGTTGAGGAAATATCCATAGGAGTAATTTAGAAAAAATTAATAAATATGATAAATGAGTTTTATAGTTAGAACCAAAATCAACTCAAGAATTAGGTCTTATATTAAGGACTAGAGGGGTACAATCACAATATGACATCATGCAATGACCTCAATCTTTGTCCCATTAAAAATTAATAATGAAACAATTTAACCTTAAATTAATATAAGAGAAAATTACACACAGATTCTAAGTAACATAATTTATTAATCTAAAGTCAATACCGCCATTATGATCCATATGCTTTACTAGCTATTTACCCTGACCTATGTATAAAAGCAGGGAAAAAAAAGGTTTGTGATGTTAAAATGAAAACATCCTTTCTTACTTTTTTATTGAAAATATTATAACTTTGATCCTTATGGGAAAAATATCAATCCTTCTGCTTGATTGTGAAGGGAAATATGTGGTTGTTAAGTATTACTCTCATAGAACTGGCCAAGAAATAGCAAGTGTCAAGAAGGCTTTTCAGAAAACTATATTCAACAAGCCAACCTCAAAAGATTGGCCTTATGTGAGCAAAAGGTGGCAGATGGCACTTGGAGAGCAATATATCAATCCTGATTCATATCACATTCTTATTTTATTACGAGTCATATGGCAATCAAATTTTAAGCAATTTCATCAATACAAATCCTCAAGAGCATCACTCGGGACAAAAACAAGAGTTGGGAGCATCAAGTCAATGCTATTCAATGCGCCAATCAAGGCTGTTTTATAAGACAATAAGGCCTTAATGTACGTACGTATATACACAGTTAGGAACGAGAAAAGAGCCTTAGCGAAAGACTAATAGCATCAAAAAAGCCCTGCGTGACTACTGTGGCCAAGATAATCTCATTTTCATCCTCGTCTTCATCGTAAGAATATTTAGAAGGTAAAATAAAACTAACTGTTAATGTTGGAACAAACATTTATAAGATTCAAACTCTTAGCATTCTGCTAAAAACACAATATCTTTAAAAGTGACGTAATTAATACTAAAAGAAATCAATGCGAGACAAGTTCCAGTTCAAATGGAAAGAGCAAGGAACAACGTAAACAAACTCATTTGAGCTACAAAACACCGCATGGAAATGAAAGGGCCACCAACCTTTTGTTCGGGCTTTAATTGGTCTTTGAGTCTTGTTGAACATATATAGCTTTCTCAAAAGCATCCTTCGCACTACTTCTTTTTGGCCAGTCGTCTAAGTAATCAATACTTAAACATCGCGAAGGGGCACAACACTTTCAGTATGATAGTAAAGATATGAATAAGAAGCAATACGCTCGTGTATAGTAACCTTCTCCGACACAAAACTATGGATATAAAAAATAGATAGAGTAGATATTTGTCTGAACTCGTGTTTTTTCTTGCCCATTAATGTTCTTGCATACAGGTTTATTCTTCAAAATACAGGATGGATAACAGAACCAACCAGAAGAGGATTCTATAGAATATTTCAAACTCCAAGTCAATCCTTCCATCATCCACAAATTAATCGTACCCCGTGTACAACAAATCATAGCTAGTTTATTATCATACACATCAAGGTGTGCACATGCAATTGAAAGATTGTCGCCCAAGCTCACCGGAGTTCGCATCAATGCAAAATCTTCTTTTGCCATATCAAAAGAAACAATACCAATACAACCATCCAATACCCTACCAAACTTGGACGTGTGGAATTTGCCCCTCCCATCTTCTAGGTCGATCAGTTGCTAACCCAAAAATAGTTCCATCGATCGAGTTTGGAGAAGAAAGTGCCACACCCTCTAAGTTCCTAACACACTCAATTTCCCTCCATCATCTCGTGCGTGATGAATAGATTTCCACTCGTCTGACTTGGTTACAACGCAACCCTCTGCGCAAATTCTGACTAGCTTGTAATCCTTTACAATTCCGAGGTACCCGAGCCCGAAATTTTTTTTTTTTTTTAAAAGACTTTGAAAATTATTCATAGGAACCTGCCTCCCCTCTTGAATAGTTGAATGCCGCAGTAAAAAAGAGGTTGAGATGGAAAATCTACAGAGATGATTTCAAGCCAGAGCAAGCCATTGCAGGAAGAACATACATAGTGAAACAATGGAAGAGGAATCATCAATTAAAAGATGGTTAAGTGCACGGACTTGCATATCACAGTCGAGTAAATGTAACCTTGAGGGGCCTATTTTGTTTTTGTTTTTCTTTTTTGAGCAAAAACAGTCAATTTTATTAATAACAAAAAAAAAAAAGGTTACAAACACAAATAGCCAACTTAGGATATGTTTGGATTGACGTTAGACAAAACTGACTTCTAGTCTAACTGATTTTTGTAACTAAAGTTAAAGTAAAAGTCAGTTAGTGTAATATGATTTATGTTTGGATAAGTGTTTGTAAAAAGTCAGTTGAAAAAGTTGAAAGTTGCTTGGATGATTAATAGAAAAGTTAGTTTAATTGTAAAATTATTGAAAAGGACATGACTTTTATTGAATAGTAGTGTTTGAAATTTTATGTTTTTAACATGATAATAGTTTAAAAAATACATAAAATTATTATGATAAAATATGAATAGTTTATTTGTGAAATTACAAAATAAAGATATTTGTTATAGAGAAAAATTTGAAAACACATTGTAGATAATTAATTAAACATATATAATGGACAAACATGAATATAAATTAAAATTCATTTGGTTTGAATAAAAACTCATTATACTAAAAAAGGATATGAGGCAAAAGGGAAAATATAAAGGTAAATCTGGGATGCTCATTTTTAATGATCATCATTTGAAACTATAGTTTAAAAAGTTAGATTTTATTTCGTTGAGTCCAGCTGAGGTTAAAAGCCAGAAGTTGGTTGGGCTTTTAGCTCTAGCCAAACAACTATTTGTGCCCAACTCAGTTGCAAACTTCAGTTTCATATTTTTCTAGGAGCTTTTGTCGTTTCCAACTGCAATCCAAACATAGCCTTAGGGTCCAAAAAAAAAAGCACTGGCGAAAACACCTAAGCTTACAACATACCACACCAAAACAATACAAACTAACAACAAAGCTTAAGCAAAACAAGAAAACAAGAGAGCGACTCCTATCCTGTCCTCAACATCAGTGAAAGAGTAAGCGAGATCCATCTGCATCAAATGCCAAAGAAAAAAAAATCACCATTCTAAGGGAAGCGTAGAAAGAACAATTTCTTGAATGGATTGTGTCACGTTTACAGGATCCTATACATAGACGATGCGCAGTAACCTGTGATGGACATGAAAAGAGGATGAAATCTAGCCGTTTAATAGAAGGCAATAGGTTTATGAGAAATACCAACCTACTCCTCAAGAGTACCAATTCATCAATACTCTATTCAATAAGAATGTTTGAACTCGTGTTATTTTAATCCCCCATGTCGGCCGACTAATTTTCACTATTTTTTTTTTTAAAATAAAAATTATTTCAATATTTTTCTTAATCAAAATATATTTTGACTAAGCATTTTCCCCGCAACGTGCTGAGTTCTGATTTGGATTTAAAGAAAGAAAATTCAAACACACCCTTGGTGCAAGTAGAACGCGCTACATGGGAGAGTCCTCCCAACCTAACGTATGGCAGCACTACACTCTTTTTATTATGGAAAAATATTTCGTCTGTTTGAAAAGTGAAAAGTATAAAAACTAAATTTAAATAACTCCTCATTTTCGCGATTTAGTTAGCCATTTGCGGTTCTTGTGGGGGTTGTAAAATAAAACCTATAATTTTTAATTTCCTCATGAATTTATTTGAGATATTTTAAATTCAATTCTGATTATTTTATTTCCCATATTTTGAATTTAACTTCAATTCTAATTATCAGATGAATGTGCTAATTAACATTTTAAAATCGAATTCAAATTTCAAATTATCTTATTTCCCGTACTTTGAATTAAAATTTTAAAATGAAATAAATTGCAAACGGTTACCACAATTCATATTTCATTATGATAGCTTCCTTATGCATATTTGAAATTCATAATTAGGAATTGAAAAATCTGAAATATATCAGGGTTGCTGGCCAAATCAGGGTCAACTAGATATTAAACTGATGATAATTAAAATAATATAATTTAGTTAAAATATGTAAAAATAATCATATTTTTATTATAAAAAATATCTTAATAAAAAATAGTATTCAAAAGTATTCTATCAAACAATAAAGATAACACACATATTATATATATTATAATAATTGAAAAAGGAACGGAGGAGAAAAATAAAAATAAAAATAAAGGAACGTCCGCTTCCCTCCTGTTCTTTTGGATCTAATATAGTAACCACTTTTGAAGTTTTTGTTGTAGGATCTCCACTCTAATCCTTATTTTATTGTTGATTATTATTCTTCTTTTGGGTTAATATAATTTTTGGTTCTTCAAGTTTGCCTTTATTTTGGTTTTAGTCTATCAAATTTGAAACCATAAGTTTTAGTCCCTTAATGGGCAAAATGGTCCAAGTTTTATTGGGTTGTGGAGACTAATATTATAAATGAAAAAGAAATTTGAGGGACCAAAACCTATGATTTGAAATTTAAAAGACTAAAACCAAAATGAAAGCAAACTTGAGAGATAAAATTTATATTAACCCTTGAGAGAATGAACGACGCTGTTGCAAGGATGAGTTTAAACAGTTGTTAAATCTACATATGAGCGTTGCTTCCAACGTATTTATTAATTGTTAGGACTAACAAATTCTCAAGACATGGAAGTATCAGGTCAATACTCAAGGCTCTTTTATAAGACAAGACCTTACATATAAACAGTTAGAAACGGGAAAACAAAGAACCTCAGCAAAAGACTAGTTGCATCAAATTAAACAACATTATTATTAATACTAAAAGAAATCAGCTCCAGTTCAAATGGAAGGAAAGAGCAAGGAACAATATTGTAAACAAACTCACTCATTTGAGCTATGAAAGACCACATATAAATATGGAAATGAAAGAATCACACCCACCTGGCCGGCCTTCTGTTCGGCCTGGCTTTAGTCTTTTGAGTAGCCAAGTGGCACAATACTTTCACAATGACTGACAATATCTGAACAATCTGCAAGGCGACTGTGTATGGTAATAACCCTCTCCAGGACAAAACTATGGATATTAATGAAAGATAGAGTAGTAGTGGTGGTGGTGGTAGATACTTGTGTTTCTTCTTCCTGCTCATTAATGTTCTTGCATACAAGTTTATTCTTATTCCAAATACCGCATGGATAACACAAGCCACTGGAAGGGCATTGTATAGAGTATTTCAAGTTCCAACTCAATCCCTCCTCCATCACCCACAAATTAATCGTGCTTCCCAGTATGCGACAAATCATGGCAAGTTTATTATCATCATACGCATGAAGGAATGCGTATGACCTTCCAATAGAGTGGGTCACCGGAGTTCGTATCAATCCAAACTCTTCTTTTGCCATATCAAATGAAGCAATCACAATACAATGATCACCCCTCCAGTTGGGCGACGTCATGAGGAACTCCTCCCACCTCCCCTCATCCAGCTCGCCCACTAGCCAAAAAATAGATCCACCAACCCAGACGGTTCTGCCCCAAAGCGCCACACCCTCTAAGTTTCTACACTCAATTTGCCTCCATGATCTGGTGTGTAATGAATAGATTTCTGCTCGGTGGGAATTAGAACCCTTGTCGGCACAGATTCTCACTAGCTTGTAATCTTTTACAATTCCAAGGTACCCAAGTCCGACGTAAGAAAAACTCCTATAATCCGTAGCAACCTGCCTCACCTTTTGAATAGTTGGATTCCACAATAAAATAGAGTCTAGCAAAGGACTGTGTCTAGGGGTGACTCTAATGCAGAGCAGGCCGTTGCAGGAATTAATTAGTGAAACCGTGGAAGAGGAATAATCAAATAAAGGATGGCTAAGCACACGGACTTGCATATCACAGTCAATTAAATGTAGCTTTGATTGGCCTGTTCTGTTATAGTCACAGAAAATAAGGGAAGGGTTATAATAAAGAGTTGATGAGTAGTGATCATCGTGTTCAGATGAGGCGGCCTCGATAAAATGTTTCCAATTCTTGCACACAAGTTTACATCGGATTAGAATTTTTACTGGCAGTCGCATAAGAATCTCTAAGATGATATCTTGGCTAAGAAACGGCAAGTGATCGCCATGCATCATTATTTCCCTTTGTGAGGAAGAACAATCTCTTGGAATAACTCTAGGCACATGGATCCTCCATGCTCATGTTGGGATGGATTTTTTCTGGGATCCTAGACATTGGTGATGTGTACGTAGTAACCTGTGATGGACCTGAGAAAGAGGATGAAATTTAGGCGTTTCAATAGGAGGCAATAGTTATATACTTATATGAGAAATACTTGCATGCTCCTAACAACACCAACTCATCTGTGGTCTATCCAACAATTAAGAATGTTCCAACTCACGTTATTTTAATCCCCCATGTCAGCTTACTAAATTATTTGAATATTTTTGTTAAACTATACTTTGAATGAGCCTTTCCCCGCAGCAACGTGCTGGCTTGTGGTTTTAATTTAAAGGAAGAAAATTCACTGTTCTGCTTTTAAAAAAATTGAAAAAAAAAATGAAATTATTAAGATTTCAATCTATTTATTTATTATCTATTATCATCAATCATCAATATTTTCATAAACGTCGTGGCTTCACAATGAGCGGGCCATGTGCTGTGCGGCTTGGTTTGTTTGATGTCATCACATAAGCTTGTGTTTATCTTATATATTTATTTTTTGGAGTGACCTCATCTAGTATCGTAGGCAAACCATCTTTCAGATATGTCAATGGGTCCAGACTAATCTAGATTTGCTAATTGTAGACATTTTGAAGGGTAGGATAGCTGGCCAGGAGATTTAACTAAGCTTGTGTTTAATTATTGGCTCCTTGTGTTTTGCCCTTTTCCTTCCATTTACTCTTTCTGATATGAACTTTGGGTTGAGTTATTAATTAAGGATAACTCTATTTTGCATTTGAAGAGCTTGCTTATTCAATGCGGAATCGTTTCACTTCCCTAGGATGCTTGTAGGTGATTGGTGCTATTGGGTTCATGATCGAGGGGCTAGAAATTCCATAAAGGATGTTGATCACAAGTGGGTTGCTATAATTGAGCTTCTAGCATTGGTGTATATTCTGTTTGTTCTGTCATACTAATTTTATATCTTTTTTTGCAGCCCAATGCATAAATCTTAAGCCACTTGCAAAGTAAGTGATCATATATCTCAAATTATAGGAAATGAGAGGAAAGAAAATTTTAAATCTCAAAATCGGTTATGATAATAAAGACTTCACTTATTATGACGGAAAAGATGTTGCACCACTTTGCTTCCTTCTTCGTTAAGCTTCTCTTTCTCATGTAGGAACTCAAGAAAGAAGACATAAGAAATCCATTCTTCCTCTCAATTTTCAGCGTTATATGTGTCTTTGTTATCAAGAACATATGTGTGTGTGCTCACCTTTTTTATTAATGCAATCAGATTCTTTTGAGATCCAATGGAATTAGCAAGTTTGAAGGGATTTTTTTTTTTTTGCAGTATTTTGTCTTCTATAAAACTTGGGTGTCATTTTTTTAAAACTCTATTATGAATCTCATCATAAATCTTGATAACTCTCCATTTTCTTCCTTTGGCTGCGTATTTACTTTGAGATATCAAATAAAAAATAAAATATTTTAGATTTAAAACTTGAAATTATTTTACTTTAGATATTTTTGTTAGAATATTGCTTACAATTTTTTTTTAAAATTTTAATTACAGATTAAGATTATTTTATCTTAGTTTTTTTTTTTAATTTCCATGATTTAAAGCTTGTAATATGGGGACACTAAAACCAATCGGAATTTTTTTATCGGCAAAAATATCCACTTACTAGAAATAATATTTTTTGAGCCACTACTAAATATTAACTGAGTATCTCTTTTAACAAATATTAAAAACAATTTAAATTA
The DNA here is from genome assembly GCF_004799145.2 of Neltuma alba. Taxonomy (NCBI): domain Eukaryota; kingdom Viridiplantae; phylum Streptophyta; class Magnoliopsida; order Fabales; family Fabaceae; genus Neltuma; species Neltuma alba. The sequence continues at coordinate 72,186 of NW_021636384.1, forward strand.
AAGATGGTACTTTTACTGCTACTTTGTAGCAGCACCACAAACTAAACAAGTCAACATGTTTTGTCTATTATTTTAACGAATGATTTTGTACTTTTTAAAAATGATTGTCAAAAAGTACTTTTTTTCATGCGAACTACCTATTCCTTTGTTTTTCATATTTTATTTTCCATATTTCGAATTTGAATTCAATTTTAATTATCAAATAAATATAATAACGTTTTAAAATTGAATTTAAATTTAAATTTGGGATACTTAATATGTAAATCCTCATAGTTTCAACTAATTTTTAATTTAAGTTCTTATTATTTTTTTATTAGATTATTATACTTTTACTTGTTTTTAATTAGGTTCATATAGATTTTTTTTTGTTTTTTATCAAGCCCTCGTAGTTCCACATTGTTTTTAATTAGGTCCCTCAGAATTTTTAATTCTTTATTCTATGAATTCCACTAATATTATTTTATAAATATAAAATATAAGTAATTATAATATTATATAAATAGAAATATTCTATAAATAATAAATTATTATTATAATTTTATTTAGATGTTCTTTTAAATTTTCTATTTAAAATACATATGAATCTTACCTATTTTTATAATTATAAAATCCGAATGATAATTAAAAAATTTTAAAAAAACAAAATATACTTGTAATTAATTCATTATTAGTTATTCAAATTAATTACTAGTTATTAATTCTATTAATATTTTATATTTAAATATTTATTATTAAATTTTACATTTCGACATATTTATTTAACTAATTTTAAAATAAATAAAAAATATACAAAGATCTTATTAAAATCAATTGTAATTATAAGGACTGATTTAAAACAAAAAAAAGCAAGGGCCTAATTAAAAATATATAAAAATATAAGGAACTAATTAAAAATTGGTTAAAACTATAATGATTTACAAATTAATTGTCCCTTTAAATTTCAAATTATTTGATTTCACACATTTTTATGGGGTCAGAGACAAATAATTGAATCATAAAAATGTGACAAAACTTGGGGACAAAGAATCACTAAACCAGTCAAGTTGGCCTCAAATCAATCAAAACTGGTAAAAACAACCAGCAATGAAAATCGTAGGTCTCCATTGATGGGCGAGGACCTCACACGCTTGTAGAACATATTTCGAAATTCACATTTTTAGGTAGCATGGCTAATACCATTATCATCCATATGCTTTATTATTTACCCTGACCTATAAATAAAAAAAAATTGTTTGTGATGTTAAAATGAAAGCATCCCCTTCTTGCTTTTTTAATTGAAAGTATCCTAACTTTGATCCTCTATCATCATAGGACAGTCAAAAACAACCTCACATGTAACCAAAATTATAAAGTATCAAATTTAAGAAGAACGTTATGGAATTTAAGAAAGAACATAAAAGACAGAGAAGAACAGAAGAGTATCGAAAGAAAAGAGAAACTGAGAATAAGATAGAATTCAAAGGAAATCTGAATATAGTTCACTAATGATCAACCAATCAACAGTTACAAATGATGTAGGGAGTCCTTATTTATAGCTGCACATCTCTATCTACTCCCATGACAGCTAGTTTAGATAGACATCAATCATAACAACTCATAACTACTAACGGTCTATGACCAACTAGCTACTTCACATGTACTTTGCATAACAATGCCCCCTCAGAACAACCCTTGCCCTCAAAGGTCAATGATTTGGAAATCTGGAAATTGTTTTTGCAGATTAAACAAAGAAATCCAGGTTGCTTCTTCATCTGGAAGCCCTCTCCACTGAACCAGAACTACCGTAATTATCCTCTTTTTCTTCCTTCCAATTCTCTTGCTCAATATATTCTCAGGATAAGGAATAGTAGAGGTAGCTAGCTACTCAACAAGAGGGAGTCTTTGCTTAACAGTTGGGTCAGGACAGAATTTAAGCAAAGAAACATGGAAAGTTGAGTGACGCGAGACTCAGCATTATGATCTGTTCACCCATAACTGACAAATATACATGATAAAAGGCTTTGTCGCTTTTTCCATAAGAGAATAAATTATATCAAGAAAAAAAGACATATAAAGCACCTGCAGGACGAAATCTCCTCTAACCCTCTTAATTAGAAACAAAAACAGATAAGAATGAAAAATAGAAACATGATCGTGCAGCCTATGAACCTATCATGCATTGTTTCCACAAAATCAAGTAGTGTCCAGGTCTAACATTTGTAGAAGCTTATTGTAGAAATGATGCTACTTATTCAAATTATAAATGGACACTAAAATTTTATAGTGCATGTCTTAGTCATGTCTCAAGTCTGAGCCAATCCCATATACATCAGCCCCTTAACCATCTAATAAAGTGAGCCTCTTCAAAAAGCCACACCAAGAGAGAACGCAAAAGATTTTCCATCGCACAGGGGATCTAAAGACAACCAAACACATCAAAAATTACCAGTATTTCATTCCAAACAAAAGTTCCATGTCACAGCAAAAGCCATGCATTGCCAGAATGTCATCCCCTCCTTTTCTATCCAAAACTTTTGAACCATATGTGCATTGTCCACTGGGAGGCAATATACTATAAAACAATCTCAAGTACAAGACATGATTCTCACACTTGATGATCACACCACCCAGTTGAATAGGATGCAAGATGCGTGTTTTTATTTCAGAAAGGTTCGAAGCTCATTTATGAATGACAATATACTTAGCATAAAAAATATCTACAGGAAAATAAAGGGTAAAAACATTGCATTCAATAAAAAATTCATTTCAAGTTGCCTTCCAAAATAAAATTGCGAAACCAGAGAACATAGCATGGCGTGAAGCTACTTGAATGTTAACCATATTCTACTTATCAACCTTCTAAAAAAAATTGAAATAACAAGTTATGTTATCTTCACAAGGATCAAAACACTTTCCCGAAATCATAATAGTCATCAGATTTTCTACAGAAACATGCCAAATACGTAACTCTTATACTAACAACATGATAAATAATCAGTATGTGATTCTTACAACTTAGAATCACATATAAAAGTGTATAAGGGTCTTATATTTAGGACCCGAGGAATATTTTATTAGAGCTACCTATATAGCTTAGTTCATTGAGTCCCTTGGCATGTACACATGTAATGATGATAAGAAACCTTCAGGAGGACTTTGGTTTGGACGGAAGATTCACTGCTTTTGCCTGCACGGAGGAGGGTTTTGAAAACCAAGTGGTATACAGAAACTGCTTATGAGCACCTACAGGGTTGCATATGAGTCGAACCTTCTGCCTCTCTCTCATCCATCTCAATACGATCTTCATATGCCTCTTGCACCTCAAATCTTTCAATCCTACTTCCTAAACACAGTGATACCATCCATCATTATGTATTCTTATAGAAAAGCAACTATACCCAAAAAAAAAAAAAAAAAAAGTCATATACAAAGCAACCATCAATCATCACTTCTGCTACTTTTTCAGAATTTTCTTCTCTTAGGAGGATGCCCATCAATTGTATTTTTCTTCTCTCTTCATAAAGTTCTTTTGTCATCAATGTAATTGACATGAGGACAAGATGAAAGTGATTCTTTTTTTGGGAACTAGAAATTCATTTCGTCCCCTGGGTTTCATTCATCTTACCCTAGGCTGAGAAATTCTTCCACAGCCTAATTACTTTGTAAGATAACATAAAGTCCATTGCAAATGCAATGTTAGGGAACGATTTATTAAGCCAAAATCAGGGTATCCTTCTTATGATCACCAATCAAGCAACAGTTGATAATAAGAAAATGCAATGAGTGTGCCAAGCCAAAAAAATTTCAACTGGATAATTACGGGCCTCAGTGATACTCAGCATGTGTCTGACTTCAAGAGATAGCCTTGCAGGAAAAAAGCACATAGAGTTGAATTTTACGACTACTTCAGAAACTAAATGGAAGTATCAAAAAGAGACAATATGTTCAGATGCTAACCTTGACATGTTCCCACGTCTCTGCAATGGTGAGAGGGCCATGCTCCTTCACAATATCAAAGAGAACCCTAGTGATCGTTTGTGCATGCTCTGGTGGAGTTTTGAGTTCTATAGGTTTTGCCTTTGGCTTTGATGTCTTAGCAGCATACCTAATCACTGTCCCAAACATCTACCAAGAAATGACAAAAAGTTTCACATGAGAAAATTTTTTACGCTCATACCATATTTTGGAGGCTGAGATTTTCCTGAAATGAAGACTAACTGAAATATCCCCATAGAATTATAAGATGGAAAAGTGAAAAAAAGTACTCAATAATATTACACACACATAGGCCAAGGTACCGGAAACTCAAATAGGCTTCCTATCAGAAGGATCAGGACCTAGTTTAGAGAGCATAGTGAAAAATGGGGACCAACTTATACCAACACTTCAGCTTTGTTTTTAATTTTTATTTTATTTTATTGTTTTCCCACAAAGAACAAGAAACTTGTTAGCAATTGATGAAATGGTCAAAACCAACTCCATTGATTCTCTCATAAACATGATAGCCAATGAGCAAGACAGAAAAATTTAGTTGAATATTAATTGGCATCCTTTTGGAACTAGAAGTTACATTATACATGCACACAACATAACCGAAGGAAATTAATGAAACATGTCAAGATAAGTTAAGTACTGAAGGAGTTCGCAGACTACAAATTAGTTGAGACTCAAACAAATCCGTCCATATGCTAGTGAGGCTCGAAGAACTATGAAGAACATAGATGCATATGCGTGTTCGCGCGCGCGCCAAAGAAAACTCAGAAATAGACTTTACTACTTACCAGTGAAATGAGAGAAGTTCAACACATCAAACCTAAATTGCAATCCAAAATAAAATCGGGAAACCAGAGAACAAAGCACGACGTGCAGCTACTTGAATGTTAACCATATTCTACTTATCAACCTGTGAAGAAAAATTGAAATAACATGTATTTATGTTATCTTCACAAGGATCCAAACAATTTCTCGAAAACATACCGCAAAAGAAGGAGGAAACTGAAAGCAAGGAGGAGCTCATCATTCAAAAACAAATAATGCATAAACAAACGCCAAATGGTTCAGAGCAAAAGGAGAATACATGAATTGAAATTTAAGAAGAAAATTGATAGAGCAATACGAGGACGCACAGTTGAACCCGATGCAGAAACCTTGAATAAGACTGCAAAAGGATCATCGATTTCCTTGGGTAAATCGAAACCAGATGGGGGTGTTCCAGTGAGGTACGGAGGAGAGCTCAGAACGAAAGTTTAATTAGCGGCGGAAGTTTTTTTCCCCCTTCATTCAATCTGACTTTTATAAAAATCAGATTTGTTAAATATGAATTTTATTAAATATCCGGTTCTAATTATAAGAGTTAATTGAATAATTTGAGAAGATTAAAGAAATGGGTTAAATTAGTTATTTGTAATAAATAAGTATTATTTTTTCTAAAATATCATTACTAATCAAGTGTATTGATTAGAAATATCATTATTAAAAGGGCTACTTTAGAAAAAATACATAAATATTAGAAACAAAGTGGATTGAGGTCTTATATTGAGGACTAAAATAAAAATCAAATAAGGTCTTATATTAAAGACAGGAGGTATTATTTCACATTATATATATTAGATGACCATTTTTAAAAAAAGTATTCAAATTAAAATTATTAAAAATCAAGAAATTTAATTTATTAATTATCCTAATAGTATTATTCACCGCATCATCATCATCAATATATATATATATATATATATAAATACTCTTCCACCAAGCCATCTCCAGAAACGGCTTAGCACTGGCTTCAAAGATGAATTACTGTTCACAAGCCATGCTCATTAAAATAAGCTTATTTCTTGGGTTTCTGTCAAGCTAATCATAATAAATGATATACATTGGGCTTTGGACTGTGGCTCAATGTTCCACACCTTTCTCTCAGTCCCATTTATTACGTTTTCGCTCTTCGCGAGTTTTATCATCCGCCTCTCCATCATTTTTTCACATGAGGCATTACCTCTCACTTCTTCATTGCCACAGGTACTCACTTCTAAATTCAAATTTTAAATTTTATCTCCCTCCATCTCTTCAGGTCTCCTTTCAGGAGTCTCAGTGCCATTTTATCTCATTCAAAATGTTTATAATCTTCTTTTATTATTTCTTTCATTTCTGCTCTTTCCCCTTCTTCCTCTTATTTTATTTTCCTTTCGCTGATTTCACTTTTCTTTGTTGTTCTTCGGTTTGTTTTTCTTTGGCCCCTTTTATTAGGTTTTCCGATCATTTCTTGCAGTTCATCGAGGAAGGAAGAAAACAAAAACATATATTCTGTCTCTGATTTCTTCTTATTTGCTCGAGGTAGCTCTACTATTCTGTTTGAACTCATCTCTCTCTACAACATTGATCTAAGAATGAAGAAGTTGTTCAAAGGTTTTGCCATATTGACGCAGCTAAAGCTCAACTATGATTTACATGACAGATGAGTTTCTCATCTATGTATTCTCTCTACAAGATGAAGAAGAGCAAAGGTAATATTAGCTATTTCTTCACAATCGCTGAAATTTCTTCGGATTTGCAATCGACAGGGAAAAATAAGAAGGTCCGATGCACGGTTATTGTAAAGTTTCTAAAGCACAATGAGAGAGACATCTGGTAGGCTTTCTTCACGATTTGAGTTTTTATCTTCTTTTTTTTTTTTACGTCATATATATCCATTCTTCCTCTCCTCTTCTTGTTTTTGTTCTCTCCCACCATCTTTCTTCTATTTTATGCAAGTATCTTCAGAAGGTTATGCTTGCTTCAAGGTTTGATTTTTTATCTTCTCTAAAATTTTCTTCTCAACATCTGTCAAGGGTTTGCTTTCTTCGTTTGAGTTTTTAGATTAGAAGGAACAAAGAAATAAAGATGGAGGGAGGAAAGGATGAACACCAATATGAGAGGTCAGGGATGTAGATGGCTAACAGTGTGGAGATATTACGACCAAGGCAGCGGCGAAGAAGCTACAGTGAAGAAGGATGATATGGGGTGAACTAATTTCCCCTTCCCCATGTCTAGCTCCGGCAATTTTGGTTTTTGGGTTCTTCTATAGTTTTCTATCTGTTGATTGTATCTGTTCTTTGATTTTGGGTTCTTCTATTTTATAGAATTCAGATATTTAGTTTCTTTTATCTTGTAGTTCTCTATCTGTTGATTGTATATCTTGCTTTCAAGAGGGATATGTTAGGATGAACCGATCCTCCTTTACATCATGCTCTCCCATGAGATGAATATTTTGGTTGCTCAAGTTTTACCACATCAATGATATTCGATTTCCCAAAATGTCAGAACTTGAAAGTTACGTAGATATATTATTATCAAATTTGATGCAGTGACTTAAAATGATCATTGCGTCCGCACCATGATAAAGTATATAGCACTAAGATTGACTTAACTTTATTAATCTCAGTGGGTAAGGTTTTTATTGTTAAGCATGTGAAACCACATCCTTTAATTCTTTTCTTAATAATCACAGCAATTCTCGCGAGTGAGGCTCTAATAATAAAATGGTGCGGATGCACATACATACCCTATAAAACAAAATGGCTGAGCTATTTAGAAGAAAGTTAAGTCATCAAAAACCGCACCCTATTGGCCTTGCATAGTTGGAAAAGCAAGACTGCTTTATTTTATCTGACCTTACTCTGCTCCCTTGAACAGCTCAATTATGTTTCCTCAAGTGTGAAAGTTGTAAGGGGTACATAAGGGCACCATGTTGATTGTTTAATAAAACAAAAGCATTGTCTGAGTAACAACGACTGGAAAAAAAAAAACTGCTGAATAGTTTGTTTGTTTTTTTTTGCCAACATAAAAGTGTGAGATTGCTAAGTCATTTTTATAATATCATGACCCGATTATATTTGAAGCGTTGTCTGCATTTTTTAAGCTCATATTAAGTGTGAGATTCTATTTGAAGCTTATTTTTCTTTTCCGCCATGTTCTTATTCTTATTATGTCATTCTAATCATCTTGCTTCATTTATTTTGCTGAGCTTGGGTGTGTATTTTGTGTGGATGTGGCTCAATTTGCTTTGTGTGAAGATATGCACCGGTGGCTTTAACTATGGATTCATAAGTTTTGAAAAGAATGGATCCGTACTTTTTTTTAGTATGGATGCTATGTGTTGCAATGGGAGCTATCTAAGGTGATTATAGGATACCATCCAGAAAAAATTATACCATGCTTCAGGAGTTTCATAAGAAAATGTGTTTAGCATCATGTAAAAATTTAAACTACATGAGGATTGAACCATAGATTAAAGAAGATTGAACGCATGATGCTTATGACTTTGCTTCTTTAGTGTTTATTGTTCTGTCAAACAACTTTTTTGTGTCAGTTAAGCCTTTTTTCCTCAAGCTGATGTTAGTCAATGGTAGGGGGAAAAAAAAAAGCTAATGTCTAATGGTTCTTATTCTTTGGGGTGTGTTTTTATTCAAGTTGTCTTACCCATGCTTAAAATCATAATAAATTTAAATGCTCATGCTTAGACTTGCTCTTGGCATCTAACGAATTTTATGCATATTGCAACGTTATTATATACTTCTATGGATGTCAATGTATATAATCATAGAGCACTCAACCCATATTAACTTGAAACACGTTGTTTTATATTAAACAAAGAAGGCCACCAGACAAAATTTTGGGAGTTCAATATTTTCATTAATTTTCATGAAATAATCTGTAATTTTCTGTGGGGCCAAGGAGAATTATAGATTTCCATGTAATCTATCACATTACTTTAAATTTTTTATACACAGCAAAATCATTTGTAACTGTTATTTCGTATATTTCTGATTATTGAATATCATAGATTGAATTTTATTTCTACCAAAGTATAATGATTCTTCCTAGATATTTGTTTTTGCTTCTTTTTTTTTTTCAACATGGTCTTTTGGTGTTTCATGAAAATATTAAAAGCTTTATGGACCACATTGACTGCCCTGAAAAAAGAGATCTGAACCTCAGTGTACAAGTATTTTACCTCTGCTGTGTTTATTTCTTGATGGTGTTAAATGACCGAGAACGTCTCAAAAAGGAAACATGCCAAATAAAGTCACATTTCGGTCTTCTTTTCATTGTAGCATATGGATTCCTTCAAATGACCTGTCTTCTTACAATTAGGCTCACTAATGACTTCATCCTTCTTTTTATCAGTGTTTTCTGTGGCTGATAAAGGGCAATTATTTTTATCCACAAAAAATTGAAAGATTAGCGTAGGAAGCATGTCAAAAAAGGGTATATCTTAAAGTATGCATGTGTAGTTTGTAGACAATATTTGCTTCCGACAGTGCACTGAACTTTTGCAATACAGAGTTCTTATGCCATCAAAATGACAGGTCCTTTCTTTGTTTTTTTTGGGTCAACCGACAGGTCCTTTCTTTATGTTAACAATATATATCAATATTAAAAAAAAAGCCAAACAAACTACATGTTTTCAAAACCTATCCACCCCGTTCTACTATTTGAATTTGAAGGTTACCTATTGATTTTGTTGGAGGCGTATCACTTGAAGTCAAATAATTAGGCATGTATAAAAGCACATGAGAAACAACTTTATCCTTTCCAAGCACTTCATCTTTTTTTTTTTTTGTGGTTTCAAATTGTTTACCACATAACTTTCTTTCTCTCAATTCTAATTTCCATTTGTTTTCTGATATTTCACCCTCTTTAGTTCTGCATTATATTCATTATGTTCTATTCCTTCCCTGTGCACATAGCAGCATATATAGCCGGCCTTGATGATCTCCCTCATGCTCGCTCACTGATGTAAGTGTGTATAACCATAGATTAATAGGTGTCAAAGAATCAAATAGGCCTTGATGATGCCCGTCATACTCAAACCTGTCCATGGGAAAAGCAACATGGCTAACTTATGTATTCAATGACTCGTGAAAAGTCAGCTGGCGGTGTCAAAAGTTCTTTATGTAGGTGTCATATGATATTCCAAATAAGAACAACACATCTTCAAAAGTTGGACTGCCTATTAATACATTCATGTTTTTGGGATCTGTAGATATCAAGTATGACTTATCTCTTTTGTTACAGACGCATTCTTCAATTGAAGATGTCTATAAAAGGTCGCAGGACTAGGGCAGTGCACGTATGGAGGCATTCTGGCTGTAACATTAAGCCTTATAAACAGGGCAAAAGTTGATGACACTGCAAACTGAAAGCAGTTTTTTATGTTTCTTCTTTTTAGGTCAATGAAAAGAAAGTCATCTTTTCCTTTTCATCATGTTTGCTGTCAATTTAAGAGGAAATGAATACTTATTAACTTGTCATAGTTATTACTCCAAATATTATTGTATAGTTTTGCCTATTTTCAAGTAATTATGTTACTCTTTTGAACGTGATAAATACCAATTATCTTGAGCAAATCACTGAAAAACTTAAAGTGCAAGCATGTTGTGCCAAGAAAATTAGAAAGAAATTAAAGTTGTGGTGTGATAGATTAGTATAGGGATCATCTAAATGGTATAATTAATGTAATTGGAGTTAAATATATTTGGTTAGAGTTTATATTTTAATGAATATAACTTTTAGTTCAAAATATAATAAATATATCAATACTAAATTTTGACATAATGAGCTGAGAATTTTCGGACCTACAACTATAATTTCATTAGGATTTTACATTTAAATGTGAAAACATTCCATGATTTTTTATTTTATTTTTTGCCAACAATTATTAGTATTATTAATTGGCTACAAACAATAATCAGTAGTTAATAATAAATTAAGTTTTAACCAAAAAAATAATAGAAAATTAAGATAAAATAATTTTATATCTTTAAGCTCCTTGTGCATCACATGGGTGATACGGGAGTGTGAGATAAAGATAAAGGAGAAGGCATGGATTTAATCAAAGTTCCAAATTAAAAGAAGGATGAGAGGGAAAATAACACTTAATCATAGGTGTTTGAATTTGAAAAAGGGTCAAAGAGGACATTAAAAAAACTTCGATTTATTCCCTCCCTCCTTAAATATAATACTCTCTTTCTAATTTTTAGTATATTTCCTCCTGGTTTTAATATTTGATATTTTTACTATTTGACATACTTTAGTATTAGGTTGGAAATGAATGCTTCCCGTGCAATGCACGGGGAGCACAAGCTAGTTGACAACTGAAAAAGCAACTTAGAGCAACTTATTATAGAAATCCAATTCAAGTCAAGAAGTCCTGTAATTGCTAAAAGGTCTAAACACTACTACTAAGGGGGTGTTTGAATGAATACCAAACTATAATTTTAAAAGTAATTTTACGGTATACGAAGTAAATATGTGGAAGAGTTTACCTTAATTTGTAAAAAGGTACTTTTTAAAAGCACTTTTACCACTTGCCAAACATCCCCTAAATTTCATAACTCCAGCTTTCCTATTTGAGATGCAGCTTGAGCACCCAAACAGCATCCAAACACATCCTAAGATGAGCACGGCTCAAAACCTTTGGACCTTTAGACAATTAAGATCTAATTTGAATGTTCTAGATTTTTTTAATTAATTATTTTATATAATAAAATTTTTTTTTAAAAAAAGTGATAGTTAATAAATCGTTTTTATTTTAAATATTATATTTATTAATATGATTATTTTAAAAAAAATAAAAAAGATAAAAATTAAATCTGCACTACCTAAATCTCATTTTAACGGTCTAGATAAGATTAGCTTTAAGTGCTCATCTTTAACACAAGTATGTAAACGCATTCCGGCTGGGAACTGAATGCGTCTTCTAATATAGGCGCCTTTTTGTTCGCTATTTTTTTCCTAAAAAATATTATTTAGTAATATATAATTAAAACTTAAAAATCACAACCCATACTTTTTAGGGAAAATGACAACAAAATACCACCTGAATTTCAAAAAGACAAATAAGGCACCTGAATAAGCAAAATGACATATAAGGGATTGGGTACCAATCTGGAATTCAGATTTTTGGCCAAAAGACCAAAATGCCCTGTCTGAAAGTGAGAGAAAGGAGAGAGGAAGACGTTGATGAAATATGGGAAGGAGAGAGGAGGAAGACGCTGATGAAATCGAGAAGAAGAGAGGAAGGAGAGAGGAAGACGTTGATTTTCGATGGGTTCCCACAGCTTAAAATGTTATTGCCTAGCATTTCTCTAAAAAAATTAGGTTCTGTCTCTGTTCTTCGCATAAAACCATTTTCAGAGAAATTTACCACTCACGTAATGAGATTTACCAAAAACCAGCAGGCATATGACAGCAGTTACGTTACGTAATTGCTTGTCATTGTTTTCTTATTTTCGCTTTATCTTTCCCACAGCTTCACATTCTCTAAAAATGGTTTTATGCGAAGAACAGAGACAGAACCAAATTTTTTTAGAGAAATGCTAGGCAATAACATTTTAAGCTGTGGAAACCCATCGAAAATCAGCGTCTTCCTCTCTCCTTCCTCTCTTCTTCCCGATTTCATCAGCGTCTTCCTCCTCTCTCCTTCCCGTATTTCATCAACGTCTTCCTCTCTCCTTCCTCTCTCCTTCCTCTCACTTTCAGACAGGGCATTTTGGTCTTTTGGCCAAAAATCTGAATTCCAGATTGGTACCCAGTCCCTTATATGTCATTTTGATTATTTAGGTGCCTTATTTGTCTTTTTGAAATTCAGGTGGTATTTTGTTGTCATTTTTCCTATTTTTTAGCCAAAAAAGTTAGGATCATATATCGCTTCGGGAAACATGGGCATTGAAAATCTTAAAAGCCCGTGGGTTCCCAATTTTGAAGGGTAAATAGGGCTATCAAGCGCTTAGCCCTTAGAGCGAGGATTGGGCAAACTTAAATCAAAATACCATTCGCTTCTTCTGTCAGCTAATTCAACAATGTCTGCCCATTATTAACATAGTAACCACCATACGAAATGCTGACATGAATAGAAAAAAACGGTTCGAATACTATCTACTAGCATCACTGAAAACATTGTTACGATACTTTTTGGAGAAGGTTTTATTGAAAACATGAGAAAACATAGGGATACCAGTAATTTCTAGTCTGCATGGTCTAAATGTCTAATAATTGATTCTTAAAAGTTTGACAATAAAATTAGGTTGGTCACTGGTACAATTCCCTATCCATGATTATGCTCTGTACTGAAAGAATTTTACTGGGATATAGGAAGAATCCCTGAATGAGTAGAAAGAAAAAGAAAAGAATACATCAATTTTTGAATGGTTAGCTTTTGTACAAAATAACAAATTTGGCCAAATATGTTTATATATTAATAATTATTTTGTTTATATTGAAAAGTTAAAATATGCTGTCAAAATATATATAAGAGTGAAAAATAGTAAGACTAAAAATTATGTTTTAATGAGACAGCATAATTTCTCATGCTCTTTTACTCTAAATGAAATTATTTATTACAAATAATTGAACATATATTATTTACTCCTCTGATCCTTAATATAAGACCCATTTAACTAATTTGATTAGATTAAGGAAGTTAGGTAAGTTAGTTAATTATAAGAAATGTGACACGTTTTTCCTAAAATACCATAATCATCTTTCTTAATACCCACGCTTTCTTTTCTACTTGATTATGGTTGAAGGGGTATCCATAAGGATAATTTAGAAAAAATTAATAAATATGAGAAATGGGTCTTATATTTAGGATCAAAACCAACTCAACAATTAGATTCTATATTAAGGACAGGAGGAGTATCATTTATTTAGTTGATAAAACGTGTAACATGTGTGCCAGCCAAGCACTCTTTCTCCATCGGTGATTGACACACAATCTTCTCAACTAATTGATTGAAATTAAGAAATTTAGTTAAATTACGTATTACCTCCGGTCCTAATTATAAGAGCCAGTTGACTAATTTAAAGAGATTAAGGAAATAAGTTGAGTTAGTTATTTGTTCTAACTAGGTGTTGTCTTTCCTAAAATATCCTTACTAATCAAGTGTATTAACTAGAACTATAATTATTAGAAGGACTATCTTGGTAAAAATTGAGTAAATATGAGAAGCAAAGTGGATTAGGGTCTTATATTAAGGACCGAAGGTAGTATTTATAATTTATATATGTCGCACATTTGTGTTACTCTTCTACAGTGAACGACCTTTTGTTTGAAAATTGAGCATTAACTAACTTTCAATAGTTTAATTTCTACTTCTTGTTTCAAATGAATCTGATATAATTATTTTACATATATAAATATTTTTAATGTGAAAACCGCTCTCATATTTTAATTCACCTGGCGCTAACACAGGTGCATATGAAACTCAAATACTATTAACCAGTGATTTGATAGAATACATTCAATTCAAGTGGCAAAAAAACTAATGATTTGGCAAATATTGTATAGGAAATCAGTAAGCAAAACAGCTTACACAAATGATCCCCAAAAAAAAAAAATGAGCTTACCCAAATATGTAATTTTGGAGATTTAAACATAATAGTGAATGAAGAAGATAACATTCCATTTCCGCTTCAGCCCGAAGGTGGGAGGGAGGATGCCCAAGTTGAAACACTCAAACCGTACCTATACCATACTTTTTCTTTTGGTTTGTTGCGCATAGTTATTCCTTCATTAGATGCAATTCTATTCAAAATACTTTTAGTATTAAATATGTTCATCTCAATATTGGTTTTCTATGTTACGAGGGATTTTTTGTTGTTGTTGTTGGATTCATCTCCCATTAGTGTGCCTGTATTATATTGTTCACCTTCTGAATTCCTTTTCCACCAAAACTGAACTTCACTCTTATTCCTAAAGTTACACATTACAGCTTATTACTAAGATTTCTACCTCAGGTGCAAAAACTTCGCTAGTGGCCAGAAATATACTACTATCTCCGGTCCTAATTATAAGAGCCAGTTGATTAATTTGAGGAGATTAAGGAAGTAAGTTAAGTTAGTTATTTGTCTTAAATAGGTGTTGTCTTTCCTAAAATATCCTTACTAATCAAGTGTATAAATTAAAACTATAATTATTAGAAAGATTATCTTGGAAAAAATTGAGTAAATATGAGAGACAAAATGGATTGGGGTCTTATAATTAGGACCAAACTAAAAGTCAAAAGGGGTCTTATAATAAGGACCGGAGGTAGTAATTCTCAAACAAAAGAAAGATATCAATATTGACTAATTATGACTGGAGCATCACTCAATCCGTTTACAGAGGAAACTTTATCATAACATTAATGGAAATACCAAAACATAATCTTTGGACAAAAGAATAATCAAATAGAGAAAGAAAACAAGAATACCAACCTAAGCAAAAACTCAACGTCAAGAAATTAGTTGTCAACACTATCAAATATGTTAACTTAAAAAACTTTTCCACCCTTTTTTTAACCAAAAAGCTTATTACTATTCAAAAACTACATTATTATAAATAAATAATTTTTTAGTTTTTTCATAGTTTTGAAATAAATAGATGTCATATGGACAAGTTTTTTTCGCATTCCTGACCAATGAAATTGAATAGTGAATAAAATAAACATTTTTAGACTTATAAAAAAATATATTATATTAAAGCAAAGAATCTTGAATCCGTTTGAAAAAATTTAAATTTGCGCGGACGGTATACAGTTAATAGAGCTAGCATTGAAGAAGGTAGGAATTTCGTTAACAGTGCGTTTTTTTTGTTTTAAATATATAATCGGGCAAGTTACAAACTTGACAAAAGAAGCTAAGCTAAGAGGCTTAAGACAACATCACGTCTGCTTGAAGGTGATTTCTACATCCAGGATGTGGTTCCAAAAGCAGTGTCATATCTTCCTCCCGTTGATGAGCGTCCTTTGCCAAAAAATCTGCACAGTATAAGGTTTCCCGTGGTGCATGTCAAACCTCAATATCCCAATCAGAGTAGATTAACCTCCTGCCTTCTCCAATTTCAAGTTTAAACGGATGGTCTGTTCCACAATCCGCCATCAGCAAATGAATCACTTCAAGAGAATCAGTATATACCAAGATTTTGTTGAAACCTTGTTGTTTACAAATGCGGAGTCCTTTTACCACTCCTAAAAGCTCTGCACACGTTGGTGGTATACATCCAAGCTTTCTTTGAAATCCTAAGACCCAATCTCCTTTTGGATTCCTGATTAATCCGCCACAGGAGGCATGCCTTTGAGGATTCATAGAACCATCTGTATCTAGACGAAAGTAGCCCTTTGGTGGTGGATACCATTTCGTTATCTCTTCACCTATTTGGAAGATCTGATGTCTAAATTTTCCATGGATTGTTGATTCCATAAGTTGATGAAGACCTAAATGAATAATCTCTAATTCTTGAGCTCTTACGCCTTCCATGACACCCTTGCATCTATTTTTTCCATAAGATCCAGCATATAAAACTAAAAACTTTTATCCAAGGCCATCGTGAGACCTTTGCATTGCTAATGTCCTTTGTCATGTTTTCCTGAAGTCAAACTTGCAAGTCAGAACAAAAAAAATTTGCAAGATGGTTAGGACTAATAATGTTTATCCACATGTTTCGAGCCACTTCACAGTCTCGTAGAATATGTAAGATATTCTCCTCTCTTTGACACTCAAAGGGGCAGCTCTCATTGACATTTATCCCTCTTTTAGCTCTGAGTGAGTTAGTGGGTAATCTCTTATGGAAGACCTGCCAGAGGAAGAACTTAATTTTCTCAGGAACCAGAATTTTCCACATTTTCTTCCACAAAGCCCTGTGAGCTTGATCATGCTATTGAAAAACCATTTGGTACATTGATTTGACATTAAATTTCCCATCACTGCTACTTCTCTAGCAGAAATAGTCATCTTCATTTCCATTAGGGGTGTTTATCTTTGATATGTTGTTGATAATCCACTGAGGCAGAAAGTTCCTCCATTTCTCAATGTTCCAAGACCTATTTGAAAGGACAAAGTCCTTAACTTTAGCACATGTATTTATCAAATGGAAGTTTCTCTCCACAAAATTTATAAGGGGTTCTCCAAGTGGTGTCCAAAGGTCCCACCAAAAATACGTGGTCAACCCTCCCTTAAGTATTTTACCAACCCTAAAGAAAATAATGGCCACATAGTCACAATGCTACGCCAAACTGTAGAGGAATTTGCCCCTTTAATTATTAAAGGGCATCTATCATCTCCACATCCATATTTATCCTATAGACATTGCACCCACAAAGATTTAGGTCTTGTCAAAGATCCTAACAAAGTTTCATGATAAAAGCAATATTTTGGCATTTCAAGTCCTTCACTCCAAGGCCCCCTCTACTTTTATCTTGTTTAACTTGCTCCCACAGTATAAGATGCATCTTCTTCCCTTCTTCTTTTTGATTCCAAAGGAATTTCCTACTGCTTTTCTCAATTTCCTTTAAAATTCCAGTAGGGAGTAGCATTGTTTGCATTTGGTAGCTAGGCAAGGGTGAAAGGATTGATTTAATGAGGATTGTTCTCCCTACCATGGTTAGAACATTCTGTTTCTAATTAGCCAATCTTTTTCGGGCCTTCTGAATGAAAGGAAGATATGTCATTTTTGACATTTGACAAACTCAATTATTTTTATATATTTTGATATCTTTTATATGGGTTTTGTCAACTTAATTAGTCCTTTTGGTCTTAATTGATTATTAATTGATTTAATATGTTTTATTTTGAATTATTATTTTTTAGGGGCAAAATTGTCATATTTTGGTTTAATTGTGACTAATTGATTTTTGAGGACAATTAATGCTACCTTATCTTTAAATTTTGTTTGCAGGTTTTTGGAAGATTTAGAAATAAAAATAAAAATTTTAAAAAAAAAGAAAAAAAAGAAAAAATTACAATAAAAAAATAATTAAAAAAAAGGGGAGCAAAACGCCCAACCTAATATCCAATAATCATCTTCATATTGGACGGAAGGCACGAAGTGGAACGAGCTGGTGGGCGGCGGAAAAAAGAAAAAAAACAGAGAGAGATTCAGCGTGAACGAACAGAGAGAGGTCCTTCCATCGGTCCAGTCCATAATCACCGGCGCCTTCACCTTCTTCTTCTCCTGGGCGCAGCAAAACCAGAGGGAGGCGAAGACCCACAAGCAGAAAGAAGGACCGGCGAGCTGACGGCACAAACAAGAAAAACAGAGATTCAGCGTTCTTGATGGCAAACCGAAGCTAGAGTCTATAATTCTCTAATTCAACAACAATGGCAGGAGCTTAGATCATCAAAAGGGAGTTTTAGTTGCTTTAATTTCTTACTCAATAATTATTTAACAATTCCTAGGTCTTAGGATAGTTTTTCTGATTGTTGGGATAATTGTATTGCTTAATTTGATTATATTTGGAGATTATTGTGACTGAATTATTGCTTAGCATTTGACATTGGGTTGTTTATAGCTTTGATTTTGATTATAATGTTGTGGTTATGACATTTGTATTGATTTTGGAGTTAATATATTGTGATTTTCTGAGGTAGCTTGGAATCTTGGATCATAATGTCTCTTGCTAGCTTTAATTTTGTTGTTTTGGATTTAAGAGTTCTAATTAAGCACTGGTTTTAGCATTCTTAATCCCATTTTATTATTCTGGTTGCAGTTAGTAAGTTGGGATTTTAGGAAAATATTTTGTGACAATTCGAGGTGGCTTGATTGTTGGATTAAAAGCTTAATTGTAATTCTAAATTCATTGTTTTAACTCCCGTATCTTTTAGAGTGATGATTGCCTGCGTTGTTGAATTGGAGGATTGATTATTATCATTGTTACTTGTGTGTCTCATTTTCATTTCTTTAATCTTCATTCATTTTAATTATTTTTATATAAAAACAAAAAAAAGTATTTTAATTTCAATTTAATTTATGGCATTTAATTAGCAATTATCAAATCAAAAATCTTTTTTATAGTTTAGGTTACTTGCATTTATTTACTAGGATTTAATTTCGTTTTCGGCTCCTCAAAGTGAAACGACCCGAGTTTTGCATTATATTGCATTAATTCGGTTAATTTTTGGAGTAATCCCAAAGCGACAAATTAAGGCAGTTATCTTCAACATTCTTTTGTGAAGCAGGGGAACTCCAAGATACTTCCCTAAATCACTTGTAATCCCAATTCCTAAGGCTTGACTCATTTCAGTTGCTCTATTGTGATTAACATTTTTGGAAAAGAAAGCTTTAGATTTAGCTAGACTAATTTTATGGCCAGAGACATCACAAAATCTTTCGATAGTATTTCTCATAATTTCAATTTGTTCCATAGAAGCCTCTCCAAACAGCAAAAGGTCATCTGCAAAGAAAAGATGAGATATTGATGGTCCTTGAGGGCTGAATTTTAAACTCTTCCAATGACCCTGGGAGACTTCCTTAGTAATCTTCTGTCCAAGTCTTTCCATGCACAAGACAAAGAGATAAGGGCTAAGAGGGTCACCTTGTCTCACCCCTCGAGACAGTCGAAAGGCCTGTGATTCAATGCCATTCCATGATACTTTCCTTGTGGCTGAAGTGGTACAAGCCATAATGAGGTTGATCATTTCATTTTTTAGTCCAACACAAGATAAGGTTTGCTTGAGAAATCCCTAACCCAATCTATTATATGTTTTTCCCATGTCTACTTTGATTGCTACAAATCCTTTCTTCCCCGTCTTTGTTCTCATAGTGTGTATGGCTTCCTAAGTAATAATCATATTATCCCTACTCTGTCGCCCACCAACAAATCTGCACTGTTGAGGTTGGATCAGATACTCCATTGCTCCTTTAAGCTGATTAGTAATGATCTTTGTAATAATCTTGAAACTTACATTATAGAGCGAGATCAGTTGGAAGTTTGTTATTTTCACTAGGTTATCAACCTTGGGAATTAGGATTATGTTGGTTTTATTGATCTCATCAATTCTTCTCGAATTCTGCCAGACTTCTTTGATAAAATCACAAAGTTTGCTACCAACATGATCCCATTGTGTGTGAAAGAAGTGAGCTTGTAGCCCATCTAGTCTTGGGGCTTTAAAGGCCCCCATCATGAAATCTGCATTTTTAATTTCAATGTCACTCACTTCTTTATGAATAAGCTCAAAATCATGTGTGGAGAGTGTGGGAAAGTGGACATCCCAATGAAGGACTTCGCTTACACTGTTGTCCTTGGTATATAGTCTTTGGAAGAAGTCACTTGCCATCCTCCAAAGTTCTTGTTGGTCTACAACCCAATTACCATCATCATCTTGCAATGCTTCAACAGTTTGTCTCTTTCTTCTCATTAAAGTGGACATGTGAGAAAATCTAGTATTTTTGTCTCCCCACTGAAGCCATTTGCATCTAGATTTTTGGTACCATATCAACTCTTCTTAAGCAGCTAGTTTGCTATAATCTTGCCATAATTTCCTTTCCAGTTTCTAGAGACCACCTGCTAGCTTCTTCTTCTTGGCTCGGTCTACTCCCTCAAGTCTCCTAAGCACCTTATGTCTCTTTCTAGGAATGCTGCCCGCAATAGAGTTATTCCATTTAGTAGCCTCTTCTGCAAATTTAGAAATGCCATCACACCATTCTGCCCCTTCCCATGATTTGCACACTACCTCTTAAAAACTATCCTTAAGAATCCAAGTAGATTGGTACTCAAAGCTTCGTTTTAAAGGTCCATTTTGAGAAGGTACTGGCCTATTAGAGATGACTACCACCCTGTGGTCAAAGTTGTATCTTATTTGATGATAGGCCTTGGTTTGTGGGTGATGTATATCCCATAAAACATTGCTAAATGCCCAGTCCAATCGTTCTTTCTCATTTTTCTTCTCCCATGTGAATTTCTCTCCAACTACAGGTAGCTCTACAAGACCAGTCTGATGAATACATCCAGCAAATTTTGACATGGCAAAATATATGGGAGAGGTTCTACCCATTTTATCCGTTACATTCATATAATAGTTAAAATCCCCAACTACTAGCTAAGCTTCATCAATTATCTCTACAATAGCCTTTAGAGTATGCCAAAGTAGTTCCCTCCTTATAGCAATCGTCTTTCCATAAACAAAAGAAACAACAAAAGAATCATGAGTTTTCTTATCAATAATTCTGCAATGAACAAGCTGAGTATTTGAAAAGATATATTCAACATGAACAAATATCATCATTCCAAAGGACCCATATGCCCCTTACAAATCCTATGGCTTCCAATCTAATCCAATCAGAGAAACCTAATTTCTTCATAACTTTATCAGCACAACATCCACTAATCTGAGTTTCAATCAAGTAAGAAATATCTACGTTATTTCTTTTAACAATTTCTTTGAAGGTGCTTGGGAAACCTCTGTTATCCGCACTCCTACAATTCCATGAGGCAATAATCATGAGGCTTATCAACAAAAAGAGGGAAGTAAGAAACACTTACTCATTCAACAAATTGGCATCTTCCTAAATGGGATGTTCAACTGAAATATTCCTGTTGTAGTCAATGTCAATTTCCTTCCTGTTCCATTAGTTTGACATTAGTATCTCCCTTCGTATCATTATGCATCACCAAGATTTTATGGTCATGTATAGTATAATGGGAAGAAGAAACTGTATTTATTTTTCCATAAGGAGTTCTCTCTGGATCCTCTAAGTGATTTTATTTTATTTTATTTGTGGCAAGCCTTTCCTCTTCACGTGGTCTAGCTATGTTAGAGCCCATACTGTTTTGATTTCCCCTCACAATAATATGTTCACGTTGGCCTGCTGTGTTTTGGCCATTTCTTCCATTTTGTTGCAAGGCCTTGGAAGAGGATCCATTTGTCTCTTTTTCCATTTCTTTTTGTTGGGCCCTTGTTGGTTTTCCTGGCCTATTAGGGTCTACATTTTCCTTCCCTGTAAGGAGGGCTAATTCTTTGCTTCTCTGACCACCTGCAATGTTTTCAGGTCTCTTGTGATTTGCCACCAATTCTCTTTGACGCATTTAACTTTTGTTAGGCTCAAATGGCACTAAACTTTTATTATTTCCTTCCACGCAGGCTAGGTCTGCTTCCACATTGGCTATCCTATCCTCTGACACCGTCTCTTCCTCTTCTACCAATTCTGCCAGTGCCCCAAATCTCACTAGACACTTCCAATTTTTTGACCCTTGATAAGTTTCAGTCCTTTCCCTGTCTTCTCCTTCATCTCTCTTTTCAAATCTTTCCTTGGGACTTAAGCTTTGTTGTTTTTTCCTACAATCATCCATTATCCCAATTCCTTCTCAGTGTTCACACCTTTCTTCTTCGGCGAGTTGAATCTTTTAAGAGGTTCCTGTTTACCCATTGAGTCTTCATCATTATTTTGGGTATTGGCATACACTCAAGGTAGTTTTCCCTTCGATGGCCATATCTACCGCAACTAAAGCATATAAGCTTGAGCCCTTCATATTCTACTAAGTATACTACATTAGTTGCTATCACCCTTGAAACCAGTTTTTTCTGCAAATCGAGTTCCACGCATATACGGGCATATCATCCCCTTTCTACCTTAGAAGGCCCTCTTGTAAAATCTGTCAAAGTATTCAAATCCACTTTTAAGGTCCTTCCTAGATGATCCCCAATCCTGGAGATAAAGTCCTTGTTGTAACAATGCATTGGGATATTCAAAACACAGACCCAAGTGGCAATCCTCGTCAACGGGTTGTTGAAAGGATCAAAGTGCGGCATCCACTGCTGAATCAAGACATGGTGTTTTTGCACCACCCATGGTCCTTCATATAAAACACGTTTGTATCTCTTTATCCACCCCTCCTTCTGTGGGAAGCGAACTATGAAGCAGTTATTAGGAATGTCGATAAGTTCAAAATCTGGTATTCCCAAATCCTCACAAGGTTGTTTTTCAGATTATAAACACTATATCTCTTATCCAGCATCGTGAGGACAAGAGCAACATTCCAGGGCTTGCACTATTCACTATACTCTTCGGGAGTGATTAGAACCACAGGACATTTCTCCATGAGCGCCTGGATTTCCGTTGAAGGTTCCGATAGTTCCCACTCTCTGTTAAGTACATCAGAAAGAAGCTCATCTTCCTCTATTCTATAGCCACTATTTGCAACCCTATTAAATCTGATGAGAGAATCTCGATATGATGGCTGTTTGACCTCTGTTTTCCTCTGTTCACCCTTACCGTCGCTGTCTTGTTCCATAGCATTCAAAGTTTCCACTTCCTCTTCGTTGAGTATCAGATCAACCATATTTTCATCGCTTCCATTCGAATCAGTTCCAACATTCTTTTTCTTCTTGTTGCTTCTATAAATTAGGGTGTCCGATGGACGATCAGGTGGAATTTTTCGGTGACTGAGATCTTCCATGAGCAGAGATTAGCTAGGCATGAAAACTAAGAGAGAGAAAAGAACCCACTCGCAAGCCATGAAACGGTATTTGAATTTGTTAATAGTGCGTTTTATCATTGATACGAAGGATTTTTTTTTGGGTGGGGTGGGGTTTTGATCGTTTTTCTTATTTGGCAAGATAAAAATTTTAGAAGGGGAGGAAATTTTTTTTAACATTTTCCCTCCTCTCCCCTCATAAGCCTTCCCTCCAAAATTGAGAGAGTTTGAAAAGAAAGGATAATATTTTCGCTTGTATTGGCTAATATGTGTATATTATTTTCTAATAATCTCATGTTACCCTTCGGCCCTGAATTGTATGTGATTTGGTATACTTTTGGATTTAACAATGCCTCCCCTCATTTATGTGCTATCAAATATTAAAAAAAAAAAGGTTGCTATCAAATAAAGTTTAATTTCCAAAGACAAATCAAGCACACAAAACAACAACATACAAATAAGTTCTTTTTATGTTGTCTTTAAAAAAGTTATTTGGCTACTTGTACTAATAACACAGAAAAAAAAATGAAAGCTAGAAAAACATACTCAAATTAAACATTCTTACTTCATTAGATCGGATTTTGGATATAAATAAATTATAGTTATTGGATATATAATAGCTATTAATTATGTATTATCATTATATTTATTTAATTTTGCTAATTATAAAAAGTTGATCTTATACATTAAATGTTATTTATAACTACATTTTATTAATCACTCTATAAAGTTTATAAAAATCAACTTAAATAATATAAGGGCAAAGTTGTCCACACAACAATATTTTGCCTCCCCTCTCTTCTTATACCAAATAAGGTAACATTAAAATTCCTTCCCTCCCCTCCTTTTGTATTAATCTAAACAAGGTAATATTAAAATTTCTCTTCTTCCTTTTATCTCTTTTTCCTCCATTAAAATCTTGCCTTTTTATCTTTTTTATTAGGCCAAACACACCTTAAATGTTTCTTCACTTATCTTTCTTCTCTGCCTCTTCTTCTCAAATCTCACTACTACAATAAAGACTTTTTACTTCTGTTTTGCATGACTTTTTACTTCTGTTTTGCGGGGAACATGAAAAGAAGGGACATAAAATGTACCCCCTTTTTACTTCTGTTTTGAACAGAAGCGAATAATGGTATTATTTACGTCTGTTTCTACAAAAACAGACGTAAATTCACGTTTGGTTTAAAAAGACCAGATGTGAATTCACATCTGGTTTAACAAAACAGACGTGAATTTACGTCTGTGACATTAAAACAGACGTAAATTCACGTATGGTTTTGGAGAAACAGACGTGAATTTACCTCTGTTTTGTTAGAATAGAGGTAAATTGACGTCTGTTTTGGTGTAAAACAGAGATTAAAAGTATGATTTTTTACTTCTGTTTCCTAAAACAGACATGAATGTGCTCTTTTTTTAAAAAAAATTCACTTCGTATGTACCACTTCCCCTACAGCCACAATAGCCATAATAGCCACTTTCCAGCATGTTGAAATAGAATGAACCAGTCAATATTTTCAGCCAAGACATATCAACATCACAACTTCATCAATATATTGACACATTAACTAACTAGTCAAAAAAGAAGAACAAATTGCAAAAGTCAAAATTTATAACCTATTATCTCTATAAACATAAACTTGATCAATCCCTAGACCACCATTCTTGAAGCAGTTGCTGTGCCAAAAGGTCTCGGATGAAGTCAATATCATCAACAGTATATGAGCAGTCATTATCAAAAATATGTAAATTGACAAATGAACAAATTTAAACATATGAAGAAAATAAAATAAATAACAATTCAATTTAAAAATTCAACAACTATTACAAAACTAAAATTATATTTACTTTCCTCATCAAATTTTGTAGTACATCTACTCTCAATAATTTCAAACATATAACGGATAATGTAATATCCGCACTCTGTTGACCCTCGTTGCTCAGCATACTGCAAATCACAAGGAAATGATAATCTAAATTCATATATAAAATAACTCATCAATGAAAGAACTTCAATTCAAAGTACTCACGTTGGGATAGACCCAAGTTGTTGGGCCATTTTTGCCAAAATGCTTCATACCAGTTGTATAATAAGTCTTTAAAGCCCTATAAGCAAATGAAAACACAAGTTAAATAATTTATAGTAAAAACAAAATTATTGATCTACATTAAGGTACTTACGTGTTGAAAACGCCCCTCATCTCAGTGCTTGGACGATGACCCAAGGGATCAAACCAGTAGATGACATTGTCGATAGGATAAGAAACACACAAACTCCAATGATAACTGCATCATAGAATAAGACATATATTATTGGATATCACAATAATTTTTAGCAATTTAAGTATGTCTAAAAAAATATAATTAAGCTACTTGCCCTTCAATAATTGGTGCCAAATAACAAGGTAATTTAGTGTCTCCAATCGTATTGCCCATATATCTGATTCTCCTATCTAGTGGGTTGTGCTTCTTTTGGACACTTGCAAGGCATAAATATCCATACAAATTTCTCTTCTCCATTGATGACATGCATTTGTTATGGAAAAAGCTATAATTGAATTGAAATAAGGTAATTATTAGCATGTGCAAAGTAAGAAATTAGAAGTTTAAGTTAGAAATGAAAAAAAAAACTTACATGATTGCTAATTGAAGCCATGCAATGTCCAACTTCTTCAAAGATAAGAATTCCCTGATATCGTTGTTGTCAAGTCCAAAGAAATATGATTTTTCTTCACCACAATCCCTACAGGCATCTTTATGTTGACCTTGTTAATTGTTTTATATTCCTCATATAATTGTGCCAAGCAGGGATATCTATCAACATCTTTCTGGTCTTAATGAAACATCAAATAAACATAATAAGTATTATAAGTATTATGTTAAAAAAAATTCACACAATATAGCATGACATTTTCGTACCATCAAAGGTATTATCTCCTCATCGACAAGGTGTCTAGGCCAAAGAATGAAAGTTCCAATTGCCTGACCTAACTTCACAACTTCAGTAGTCAGGAATGGCACATCTGCTCCTGTCTCTCCCTCTCGAACAGTCGTAACTGTAACCCTCACTTGGTCCTCTGGAATTTGTTGGTGATGGATGGTGCTCCCGTGATTGTAGAGGAGAGTGTCAGCAACAACATGCATCCTTGGGACCTCTAAACGAAGACAACAAGGTTGTCCAAAGTTCGGCATGGGACTACTAGGATCATGCTCTCCCAATGCCCCCGGTGGATTACAACTATCTCTAGTGCTAGGAAAGACGAGGGAATCCTAAATGAGAGAAATGCAAGTATTAAATTAAATAAGAAAAACGTTGGTAAAACTCAATATCAATTTAAGTGAAATTGATTACAAACCTGAGATGTGCATTGTTGTTGAACTATCCCAAGTTGCATGCTAGAGACCATAGATTTCATCTCATCACGAAGCTCAGCCATAAGCTCTTGTCGAAGTGACTGGCGTAACTGGGCCTCAATCTTGACCTCTAGCTCAGATTGGAGCTCATCACGAACTTGGTCTTGAAGTTTAGCTATCATCTCATCAGTGGGTTGACTTCGTAGGCAAGCTCGTGAAGTTTGTCCAAAATATTGGGCAAGACCAATTGTCCTCCCTTCTCCTCTAACACATCCGGGGTGATCAGGCTTCCCAATCACCGTCGCTAAAATGTCCATCCTTCCACTCGAACTAAATGAACCTTCACTACTTTGCTCTTCAAGTATCTCCTATAACATTTTAAATATGATAAAAAATTAATGACAAAGTATAAGGACTATTACCATAAGTTAAAGTTATTTGAATTATAGAACTTATAATTTTTTTTAGCAATCACAGCAACTGCTGGATTAATATACTGACCCTTCTTCATCCTTGCTTCCTTCCATTTTCTATGACGTGGAGGAGGAGGTGGGGTCTAAACAACGATGCTAGGATCAGATTTTGCAGCTTCCTGCATCGCCTTCAAGTCATTCTGCATGATCCTCTCCTCGAGCATCTTGTAACCTCCACGAGATAAATAGTGTGGATATAAATTTTTAACTTGCCTTTCTTTATTCATCACACTTAATTCCTGTAGAAAAGAAAACAAAGTAAATTGAGTAAGTGAAGTAAATTAAATCAAAATTAAATGTTTTATAAGGCAACGTACCTGAAATGTAGGATCATGCTGTGATGCCACAAACCTCCTCCAATCATCTGGATCAAGGAAGGAGTATTTTTGGCACGGATCATCATCTTTCTTAGGCCCTCGCACATAGTGGCTCATGAGTGTGTGCTTGAAATCTTTCCAGCGCTGACGAACTTGCTGCAACAAATGCTTTTTCATTTGCTCAGTACGAGGGATGTCATATGTTTGTTGTAAAAAAAAAATGTTTGAGTTAAAGATCTCAGTTATAACTATATTTACAAAAAAATAAATCAAATAAAATTAGAAAGTGACAGACCAAAATATATTCCCAAATCATATCCTTCGTTTCCTTAGAAATCGACTTCCAATTAGGCCATAAAATGTTAACTTTGCTTCGGGCTACAGAGCCTATATAGCTAATGAATCTGTCCTTCTCTTCACCAATTGGATTCATATTGACATCAAAATCCACATGCCTCTTCTGAATACGACCATGACGTACTGCTAACTTCGGTAGCCTTGTACTACCTCTACCCTTCCTTCCTTCCAGCTCATTGACATCATCGCTGCCACAATCCTCCTCCATATCTCTATCACAATCCTCCTCCATATTTCTATTAGAATCGTCCTCCATGTGCCTGTTGAAAAACCAAAATTAGATAAATAAGTAAATTATAATGAAATGCATTAACATAAATAATATTAAGTACATTGTAATGAAATAAATGAAAGAAAATAACACAAGGTACATTGCAAAATTACATTACTTAATATGACGTTATGCATTGTCCCATATCCGTTCACAATGATCATCTCTTGCAGCATATGCATCATTATCTACCAATTCAACTTCACTTGGTCTAGGCGGATTTGAAGCAAAAGGTGGTGTCTCTCCTCAAGATTCATGGTTGGATCACTGTCCTTCTGCCTTTTACTTTGAAGGACAATAGACAATTTTTTATTCGCTGGATTAGTAACATAAAATACTTGTTTTGCCTGGCTTGCTAAAATGAAGGGCTCATCTGTATAACCAACCCTGCCAAGATCAACTAATGTAAATTCAAATTGTTGATATATTTCAATACCATTGTTGTTGACCCATTTACATTTGAAGACAGGAATCTTGAAATTGGTGTAGTTTACCTCCCATATCTCTTCAATAACTCCATAATAAGCCATAGATGCCAATTTGGGGTTTTTATCTTTCGAACTCGAAAAATGCATCGCTTCAGCAACCACTATTACCCCACTATTCTGCACAGTACTTTTGTCATCTTGAGCTTTTGTGTAGAAGGAATATCCATTTATGTCGTATCCACTCCAAGTAATAACTTCAAAACAAGGACCCCAAGCTAACCATTTTATTATATTAGACACATTGGCCTCTCTCAAAACTTTTTCATTGAACCATGTTATAAATGTTTTGTTATGCTCATTAGCTATCTGCATATCACTTTTCTTTGGATATTTTTCTTTTAAACTTTTTTTGTGATCATCTAAATACGACTGCACTTCTTCCATATTATTCAATATGTATAAGTGCGCTTGTAACACTTCTTCACGACCCATACTCTTTACCTTCAGCCCTCTTATTCCTTTACTTGTACCATTTTCATGCTGAGATGGTGTTTTAGCTATAGATAGATATGTTTTGCAAAATTCCATAGCCTCTTCCGCTACATACCTTTCAACAATTGATGCTTCAGGTCGATAAGGATTCTTGGAATAATCTTTTAAGACTTTCATGTATCTCTCAAATGGATACATCCATCTTAGAAAAACAAGGCCGCAAAGCTTTATCTCCCTCACTAAATGAATGATCAAATGCACCATGATATCAAAAAATGCTGGAGGAAAGTGCATTTCTAGTTGAGACAAAATAACATAACCCTCATTTTCCAATTCATCCAATTTCTCTATGTCAATGACTTTGCTACAAATAGCATTGAAGAAGATACATAATCTAGTTATAGTGCTCCTCAAATCATCTCTCATTGTGCCTGGAATAGCCACTGGTAATAATTGTTGTATCAGTACATGATAATCATGAGACTTTATTCCCACTAACTTCAAATCATGCATTGAGACAAGCCTTTTCACATTAGAAGAATACCCCTGGGGCACCTTGATGTCATGCAAACACCAACACAAGCTTGTCTTTTCGACTTTAGACAATGTGTGGGTCGCAGGTTCCATATAAGCCCGCTTACCACCCTCTTTCAATTGTGGATGTAAGCACTCTCGTATTCCCATTTCAGCCAGATCAGGTCTTGTGTTAATTCTGCCTTTAGTTTTTCCAGGTATGTGCAAAAGAGTACCGATAAGACTATCACACACATTTTTTTCCACATGCATCACATCAATACTATGTCTTACATCAAGACTGAGCCAATATGGAAGATCAAAGAAAATAGACTTCTTCTTCCATATGTTTTCTCACTTGCAACTTTTTGAGTCTTACCGAAGATGACATTGATTCTTTCTACTCACTGGTAAACTTCCTCTCCAGTTAATGCCTTCGGAGCCATGTCATGCTCTGGTAAGCCATTAAAAACCTTTTTCAATCTCCGATATGGGTGGAACCGATCAAGAAACCTCCTGTGACCGAGGTAAATTGTCTTCCTTCTGTGCTTAAGTTGGTGGAAGTATGTGTTTGCTTCACATATAGGACATGCTTTATGCCCCTTCACACTGTATCCTGATAGATTTCCATATACGGGAAAGTCATTTATCGTTGTAAAGATCATGGCACGCAACTTAAAGGACTCCTACTTCTATGCATCAAACACATCCATGCCTTCTTCCCACAACATCTTCAAATCTTCAATTAAAGGTGCCAAGTAGATATCGATATTGTTTCCTGGTTGTTTCGGTCCTGAAATCATCATAGAAAGCATCATGTACTTGCGCTTTATACATAACCAGGGAGGTAGGCTGTAAATCACCAACAGTACTGGCCATGCACTATGTGTGCTATTAAGAGTACCGTAAGGGTTGATTCCATCTGTACAAAGCCCAAGGTGAAGATTTCTTGGTTCAAGATCAAATTCTGAAAACATTTAATCTATTTTCTGCCATTGAGGAGATCAACAGAGTGCCGAAGATATCTTCCATATGATATTCTCTCATCAAAATGCCATCTTAACTTCTTCGTTTCTGTTGCATTAGCAAATAAGCACTTAGATCGTGGTATTATCAGAAGATACCATAACACCTTCAAAGGTTGCCCTTTACTTGTCTCATCACTATCATAGTTACCAGCACAGTCCATGTTCTTTTTCACTTTATATCATGAAGTTTTACATTTTGGGCACTCACGTAGACTAGCATACTCTTTTCTATATAATACACAGTCATTAGGACAAGCATGTATCTTTTTCATAGCCCATACCCATCTGAGACAAGATTTTCTTTGCCTCATACACATGATTTGGAAGAACGTTATCAATTGGAAGCATATCACTAATCAATTGAAGCAACTCTGTGAAACTTTTGTCAGTCCACCCATTATTTGCTTTTAAACTGAACAATTTCAATACAGCTATCAATCGTGTATACTTAGAACACCCAGGGTACAAAGGCATCTCTGCATCACTCTTCAAGTTATCATTTGCATGTGATCGCACAAAGAACTCTATCCTTACATCACGAATCATATCGCTCATTATATCATTTACATCATCCATAACTTCCTCTTCTTCGAGTATTGAACTTGTTCCTACTTCACCATGCCATATCCATCTTGTATATCAAAGATTTATACCATCACAAAACAGGTGATCCCTAATATCATCAACACTTAGTCACCTCTCACTTAAACACTTGACACAAGGGCAAAAATACATTCCGTTATTGCTAGGAGCATTCTTTTTAGCAAATTCAATAAATCGTTATACTCCATTCTCATATTCATCACTTGTTCTCAAAGCATTCATCCAACTATGATCCATTCCGTTACTACCTAAGGAATTTTAAACAATTTAATTCCATTCAGCACAGTCCCAATAAACATTAACCAAATTCAAAACTAATGATATCAATTGAATCTGATTCATTCCAATTACAACATAAAACATCTCATAATAACTATATCATCATGCCAATTCCTAAAATTTAAAAAGACAAAAATTACTTTTACAAGTAGTGGAGATTTTACATATTACATAACAAAAATCCAAAGATTATGAGAACAAAGCTTTCCATTGACAACTAATTAATGCATAACAATCTTTTTAATCTTCAAATCCATTATCCAATTAATAAACATCCAATTTTTAAAGATTCCTCTTGAATGTAATCAACATCTAATTCAATACATATAGGAAAATTTTCTTTTAGACATTTTGACAAACACTTTTTATGTTTTAGTTAATAAGGATTTCAAACTTCAAATCCATTACCCAATCAATGTAAACAAATTTTAACCTATCTAAATGCAATTTTTTCATTAATAATTTAATGTATACCCAATCCTTAATCTAAATTCAATACATATAGGAAACTATCTAAATGCAATCCCTCTTAGGCATTGTGACAAACACCTTGTATGCATTATTTTTCTAACAAATATTAACAAGGCTTGAAATCTTTAAATTTTCTACCCGATCAATATATACAAATTTAAAACTATATAAACACAATTCTTCAATAAAAATTTAAACAACAACCTCAGAAACCAATTCAAAATTCCCCAACCTACTCAAACCCACATACAACATACGAAACCCACAATGCAACAGTTAAATGAACATACCTTCACTGTTCTGGCGTGCCTTCAAATCAAAGACTATCACGGCCTGGAGAGAGGACGAGGACGGTGAGATGCTGTGCCTATGAACTTCACGGCTTCAGCCTTGGTAATCGACGGCGAGCTATTGCAACACGAAAAAATCAAGCTGATGCAGAACACGCGACGGCAATGGAGGGAGGGCTACGGCCTTGAGAGAGCTGAAACTAGAAGGAGAGTCTTCAAGTAGCTCACGACTGCTACAGGTAGAAGACGAAAATGAGAGGGAGAGACTGAAAAATCAGAGTTGCCGCTCGAGATAGCTGGGGGCTGGAGGTTTGCGGTACTGATGATATGAAGCTGATGCTAGCTGCGGGCAAATTTTTTTTTAAAATCAAGCCACTTCACGTCTGTTTCGTGTGAACAGATGTGAATTAATGTCTGTTTTGAAGCAACAGACGTTACTTCACGTCTAGTTGATGTAAACAGACGTGAATTAACGTTTGTTTTCTTTAAAATAGACATAAATGAGGGAGGTAAATAACACATTTTGTTGTAGTGTCTCTTTTGATTCAATTCTCACCATCACATAAATGGATGTCAAGCTAGCTAACATATCAGCACTGTAAGGATGCGTTTATATGGGGTTCCTTCAACAACCAAACTTTATCCCCTAAATTTATTCTCATTTGAGTTTGGGTCCCTTAAATTTTAAATTATAAGTTTTGATTCTTCAAAAGGTTAAATGATTTAGGTTTTTATTAAATTATAAGAACTAATTTTTAAATAAAATAAATTTGAAAGATTAAAACTTATGATTAAAACTTGAGGGTTTAAAATCAAAATGGGACGAATTGGAAGGACCACAAATGGTGTTATTATTGACTTTTGAGGGTATTATGACAGCTTTTTTTATCTTCGAAAAAATATGTTGAATTACGGACTTCTTGTTTAGATTTAAAGAAAGAAAATTCATCCTTCTGTTTTAAGGATATTGAAATAAAAATAAAATTATGAATACAGCTAATTGAGGGAGACTGAGGTCTGAGGGTAACAATGAGAAACGACTGGGGTGTCCGCTGCTAAATTGAGAATCAGAGGCAGAATAAGCTGCCGCAGCTTGGGCCTCTGGTAATTGAGTTTATCAGCAAGACTGGAATCGAAGTGGAAATTTAGCCAATTAGCAAAAACAAGTACTCGTTCTTCTCTTTTTCTTTTCGTAGCTTTCAGACCACAGATCACAACTAACTTGGGTTGTTATTCAGTTTTGCCACAACCCATAACTACATATAGGTAGCTTCCTCGTACAGACTTATTCCATCCAACTTACAATGGCGTCCAAAGATCCTCCACCATCTTTGGAGATACTAGGTATTGCCATCAACTTGCTGCCGTCTGATTTCACTATTGTTATTTTTCTTTATCTTATCTTTCGATTTTTTCTCAGTTCGGACGCCCGATAGCTTCTCAATCTGGGGTGGACCTCCCTTTCCCAATGCTCAACCTGGTGTCAAGCTTGACAAAGTCTCTTGTTTGAATGCGAAATTCTGTGATAATGGGTCTAGACTTATGGTCATGAAGACTAACTCTGTTATTACGGTATATGATTGCGCAAACTTTCAAGAGATTAGATCCTTTGAGATACCTAATGTTGCTGCTGCCGTCTTGTCCCCTTGTGGGACTTATTTGCTGACCTTTCAAAAACCCTCGGCTCCCCAAGACAAGAATGTGACTTTACGGAAGACTGAGACTGGGAATTCTGTTTATCAGCACTCCCAAAAGAACATGACAAAAACCACATGGTATGTAATCATGAATTGTTACAACAAAAATGTACTTCCTTCTTAACAAGTCTGTCTTTCATCCTGTGCTCAAGTTATATATTTTAGGACATTTTGCCTTTCTGAAGGACAGTGATTTGAGAACCTGTCATGGCCTTGCACTTTGTACATATGCTTTCCTGATGCATCGATAACACTCTCACAACGGCTTGTGCTGTAATTATAACCTTGGCTATACTTCAGGCCCTCGATTCAGTTTAGCTCTGATGAAGCTGTTGCATGCCGGATGGCAACCAATGAAGTTCAATTTTTTGACGCGGGTGATTTCTCTAAAGGAATTATATATCGATTGAAAGTTCCAGGAGTTGCTGCAATTGAGCTTTCTAAGACCCCTGGATCTCATGTAGCTGTATTAGTTCCGGAGTCCAAGGTTTGCATCCTGCGATTCTGTTAGACTTGTACTTTCTTACATACGGTGTTCTATGAATCATTCATGTTCAAAAATTGAAAGTTACCCATCTTTGAAATTCATTCTGTATTCTATGGTGAATGTATGAATAAATTGGATCGGGAAACTATGTATTATTAATAAATCTTTCATCCAATTATTGTAAGGATTGTAACTAGAACTAGCTGGACATGCTCAAATCATTTATTAACAGGTGAATCAAAATTTAAGAAATCATGTTGTGTTAAACACGGTAAACAATTTTACTAATCAAATTATTTTATAAATGGAGTTGTCTGGGTCTGTTAAACTTCGATAGCCTCCCCTGTAGCTGATGGCTTAATTATATGAAACCAGGTTTCTTGAACGCAGATTACATTATAGGAAATTTGGTATGAAGGTTTAGAATTTGCAATCTTCTGTGGTTGGAAAATCCTATTGGCCTCCCTTATGAGTCAAGATTAAGGATAAGCTTTTTAACTGCAGACTGTATGGTGACTGGCAAGCACCTAGAAATGAAAGTTATTAAAGATTACACTGTCCACGCTTTTATCTGCAATACATATAATGTGAAGTTTTCTATTGTGTAGGGGGTTCCTGCTAGTGTGCAGATATTTGCTTGTGACAAAGATTCTCAAAGTCAACCTATTGCCCGACGAAATTTTTTTCGATGCTCAACTGTCCAGTTTAATTGGAATCATGGATCTTCTGGACTTCTAGTGGTGGTGCAATCGGATGTTGATAAAACCAATCAGAGTTACTATGGAGAATCCAAGTTATGCTACCTGACAACTGATGGGACTCAAGAAACAGTTGTGGCTCTGCGTATGTTCTTGCTGTTAGTAAAACAAGAACTTGGTTATTTGGTTATATAGTCAATACCTAAATGATTATTTTATATAAATTGGCAGGTAAAGAGGGACCTGTTCATGATGCCCATTGGTCATGTTCTGGCTTGGAATTCGGTGTTCTATATGGTTGTATCCTTTTCTCTGTGGTATATACAGTCTGAAGACGCATAGTATGTTATGTGGGAAGATCCCGTAACTTCAAATTCTAGGGCTGGGATTGACTTACTTTAAATCAGTACTTATGTTGAAGTCTGATGGAAACAACTCCAGGGACTAACCGTCACTACCTCAATTTACCTTAATACCCCTGTTTACATTAGCAACCCATCCCTCACATCTTGGGCCTAGGCCTTCTTTTCATATAAGTATATTTGGGCTCAGGTTCAACAAAGTCATGGACAGATTTTTGTTAAACTGGTCCCTAATGATGCTTTTGGAATCATGTAAGAAAATGCTGTGAAAAGAGACTAGAGCCTTCCCCCCTTTCAGTTCTGTCCAGTCGTCCTAAAATGAACTAAGCATTCTATATGACCTTCCATACTGGCCATGGTGGAGTAGATATTTCCTACATGGTTTTGGATGCATATTGGATTGGTGCATTTTTTTAAGGAATTTTCTTCTCTTTCAGAGTTGTATTTTGATCTGTATCATGCTTTGAATATTTTTTACACATCCCTTGAATTTCTTTCTTTTCCTTGACCTATTTTAGTTATGCCTGCTTCTGCAACTGTATTTAACAAGAAGGGCAGACCCATACTTGAGCTTGGCAGTGGTCCTTACAATACAATTCGATGGAACCCGAAGGGCAAGTGTATCCTTGGCTGATGAAGTGCCTTTTTTCATGTCTATTATTTTTTTTTAAAAAAATAAATATCCACATTTGGGTAAAAGCAAGCTAATCTGTAACTTTGTGGCCTTGACATCTCGTTTTTCAGTCTTAGTTTTGGCTGGCTTTGGTAACCTACCTGGTGATATGGTATGTTGTCATAGTCCATTATGCTTTGTTTTGATTTTTCCTGTCATTACAGATATTTGACGCCTTATGATGACTAGGGACCCTCCTTGCTCAATGATTAAATGTGGATCACATATTTTGGTCTTTCGTCTGAATGATGTCATTATAAATGACATAAACAAATGCAGTTAATAATGTTCAACTAGTTGAACTATTCCACGTTTTAACCAAGTGAAACCGAGAGATCTATTTTTGGCCTTCTATTCTCTTTACATGCTAATTTTTCTTATATTTCCTTATGATTTTCCCCCAAATAGAAATGATTGTATTCTTTGTGTGATTTTTACTTTGGGGTACTTCTTCCATTTGAGGACAATAAAGAACATACATTTGTTATTTTCAATATTA
The DNA here is from genome assembly GCF_004799145.2 of Neltuma alba. Lineage (NCBI taxonomy): Eukaryota > Viridiplantae > Streptophyta > Magnoliopsida > Fabales > Fabaceae > Neltuma > Neltuma alba. The sequence continues at coordinate 108,664 of NW_021636384.1, forward strand.
AAGATGTTGATTTTGTTGCTGAATCTATTATTCTTTGGTCCTTGGCTGTGTGGCCTTTAGCTGCCTTTTAGTTCTTGTATTGACTATTGACTGGATATCTCTTTCCAACACAATTCTGTTTAACTGAATGCAAGTATGGTTTTTATTTGAACAAATTTTTACAAGTTTGGAAGTCAATACAGATTCTGTAGTTTGGAAACATGTTTCTGAAGTTGCTAGGTGGTCCGGTGGTGAGAGTAGCCGTTGGAGATCTTGTATAGATTAGAAGCTGCCGTGTTGCCATGTCTTGATAAAGACTTGTGTTTCTAAGACTCTCTGCTATAGTTCCATAAGACGTAGAAAAAGATGCTCAAGCTTGAAACTTGTGTTTCTTTTATGAAGTTAATATTTGTTTAATGCATACTTTCTAGGAATTCTGGGATTACGCAGAGTTAAAAAAGATTCGAAAAACAAAGGCTGAATGGTCTGTGACTAGTGAATGGTCGCCTGATGGATGCTATTTCATGACGGCCACAACAGCTCCAAGGCTTCAAGTTGATAATGGGTATGTTATATTTGGCCATTAGTGGAATCTTGTTCTATCTCTTTGCTAGAAGATAAGTAATTATCTACCCATGGTCACTAAATTTTTGTTGGTCTTAGTTCACTCAGACAGGCCACTTCTATATTGTACTTTTTTTTTTTTTTTGGGAGTGATTCTATATTGTACTTTTGATGCTATCACAATTAGCGTTTTAACTTGAGCAACATTTATGGGGTAACCGATAAACTGGAATGATGTTTTGGGGGAATATGTTAGTTTGTTGGTGGTCATGACTTGATTAACTAGTTCTCTCTCATTCACCAAGCAAGCATTCTATTTCTTCCCCTCCTAATTTTATCCATTTCCCCCTCTCATTATAGGGTCAAGGTTTTCAATTATGATGGGTCATTGTACTTCGAGAAGAAGTTTGACAAGTTGTTTCAGGTCAGTGATGCCTTGATCCTTCCGGGTCATCACCTATCTTGAAATATCATTGAATTGTATGCAAATTCTTTGCAGGCTGACTGGAAACCAGAGTCACCAAATAAGTTTGGTGACATTGCTGAATTAATCAAATCTCTGGGCACAGTGAAAATTGAAGATAGCAAACGACCAGGTTTATGATGTGTTTTGTTGTAATAATTTGTTCTCTTTTGGGTTATATCTTTTTTGCCCCTTGATAGAGAGAGTATGGACTAATTTCAGCTCAAGGGCCAACGACAACCAAAGCTGCTTACTGCCCTCCACATGCCAAGAAGGCAGCCGCTATTCAAGCAGAGGTGCGTAAAATTTATGCAGAAGGAAAGTTTAGTTATGATGTGTTTCAAGATGATTTACTTAATGTATCTAATGGTGTCCAAAATGATTTGCATTTGCAGTTGTTAGGAATGGACCCCACAGAGTAAGCGAAATTTCCCTTTCTAATGCATCTTCTTTGGTTCTTATGATTTGTTTAGTGTTGTTAAATAAATGTTAATTGTTGATTAATGCAGATCAAGCAACATGAGCAAGAACGCGTTACGAAACAAGAAAAAGAGGGAGCGACAAAGAGAGAAAAAGTCTGCTGAAGCTGCTGGTTCTTCATGATTGAATCATTCTGAACAATTCTGTTGTGCACAAACGCCTGAAAACTGCTTCAAGCTAGAGACAAATTTCCTTTAATTAACAATGTGGCAGCGAGGTTCAGACAGTTTTACCCCTGCCTTGTTTGAAGTTTCGGTTTCTGTTAACTCTGCTTATGTTTCTTTCCTTCGGGTAATAGAATAATGAGAATAGAAGATAAATGCTGTTTTATTTATGTTTCTTTGGGGAATCCTATTTGTAAGATTCATTTATGTGATTAATCTAAAATATAAGAGGTACAAGGAATAGTACTCTTAGCGGGGACGAGCGTGACTTGTTTCAGAATTTGTGGAGCCTGTATTTATTGGAAAATTAGTATTTTTGTCTTTATAATTTTGAGTCGATTGTAATCCATTCTTAAAACTTTAATTCGGTGTAACTAGTTCTTATAGTTAATTCAATTGAAACCTGGTTTTCAAATTTTAAGGGTTAATATAAACTTTGGTTCCTCAAGTTTACTTTCAATTTGGTTTTAGTCTCTCAAATTTTAAATGATCGGTTTTGGTTCCTCAAGTTTTTTTTTATTTAAAATATTAGTTTCTATAACCCAATAAAAATTTGGACTATTTTGTCCCTAGGGGAGCAAAATCTATAGTTTGAAATTTGATGGACCAAAACTAAAATGAGGATAACTCGAGGGATTAAAAATTATATTAACCTAAATTTTAATTTGGTGTGATTGTTATAGCTTGAGTGTCACGATGGGCATACCTTTGGTCTAGCACAATTCCATTCCTTTTTGTTGACTCCCTTAATTTCACAAATCACTGCTAGAAGCGTTCCAAGTTGCCAATCGATGGAAACGTCATGGTATGAAATATTGAGTCTCACATTGATATGAGATGCTTAAAAAGATATTGAAGTGAAAACCAGTAATGAGATATTTTATATCATGAGGAAGAAAGTTCTCTAACTTGGATTTAGGAAAGAGCCAATCAGCCGCCTTGTCATTAAGACATTGAACATGTTTGTAAATTTTAAAAGCAAAAAAAAAAAATTTGATTTTTAAAATAAAATATATGTAATTTGGATAATAATGTAAATATGTGCAAGTTTTAATTGTGGGCAAATGGTGGAGAGATGGGAAATGGTTGATGTAATTTGAGCCATATAAATGTGAGGGGGATGAATGGAAGATAATGAAAATGAAATGAAACGAAGAAACAAACTGGGGATTGGTGACACATTAATATCTGGTGGACGTTGGTTTTCGGTTGAAGTTGAAGGAGTCAAGCGCATGTTACAAGGTGCCAGTTTTTCCAATATTGACTGGCTTCATCCAAACGTCAACCCTCCCATTTTGTATTGACACCATCATCAACACTTGGTATTCAAGGATTTTTTTTTATATTAAAAGTTTCTTAATTATTTAAGATTAAGATATGACATATAATTATAAACATGAAATAACTTAGAAAATTGCAGCGCAGTCACCCCCTCCCCCAAAAAAAAATCGAAGGAGACTGGATGAGGATGCTAATTTCATCATTTTCATGTCATATTTGTGCCTGGTCAACTTTACTTTATTGAATTATGTATGGTTTATACATAAATATTCAATTTATGGGTTAATTTCTTTTTATTTCAATGTTACTCTCTTTTTAGATTATATATTATTTTATAATGAACGGATTGAACCAGTCTGACTTCGATTAGAATGAAATCATTATCCCAACCGGTCCATTGAGTAGTGTAGCTTTCATCTTCCTAGCTCAACTTGTACTCCTATGGTAACAAAATACAATTATCTCTTATTTTTAATATAGGAACTAATTAGAGAATTAAATTTATTAATAAATATAAAGTCTTAATCTACTTTATTTCACATTTAAAAAAAAATCCCTATCAAATATAAGAGATTTTCACAAGGTTATACTTTCAGTATATATGATTAAAGAAAATAGTCTACGGGAATTAATATATACATTTATTACAAATAACTAATTTAACTAATTTATTTAATTTTTTTAAATTAGTTATTAAGATTATGTTAACCAGCGGACAGCTAGCATAATTAAAAAAAAAAAAATGGTGGAGGCAGTGTCAGCTTGTGCAGTGAAAAGGAACCACCTTCACCTTGCCGTGCCTTGCCATGTTGTTAATCATCCCTTTACGTCACAGCCTTGATAAAGAAACTCGACCCTCCTCAACTTCTACATTCCACCGAACCCTCTCTCTCTCTCTCTCTCTCTCTACATCTCTCATGCCTTAACTTTCCTTTCCTCCTTATTTTTCATTCTCTCACGCCACTCATAATCACACAACCAAACTCTACTGCAAATCAAACATGGCTGTTCTTCAAAACCCCAATAACAATATCATCTTTGTGTTAATATTTGTGTTATGGGCTTGTGTTGTTGTTGATGCTCGCTTTGTGGTGGAGAAGAACAGTATCAGTGTTGTGTCACCTCACAAACTGAGGTCCAAGCATGATGGAGCCATTGGAAACTTCGGAATTCCTGACTATGGAGGTTTCATCATTGGCTCTGTGACTTACCCAGATCAACAATACTCCTCTGGCTGCAAACCCTTCCCTGGTCACAAGCCCTTCAAGTCTCAGTCCTTTCGCCCCACTATTGTCCTCCTTGATCGTGGAGGTACCTATCTAACTCTACTCATTCCCAGGCTCTGTTTTTAACTCTGTTCTTTCTGCTGCAAAGTAGCAGTCTGCGTGTGAGAGAGTAACATGAATGATTCTGTTGCAATATGATTGTATGTGAAACATCTTCTTCACGCGAATGCACCAGATAAAATTAAATTAGAGTTAGCTAGGATCCCTGAAATTTCAATTGCAGGGCATCATGAGTAAACAATACTGCTTGAGAAAACAGAGTTGGTTCTAATGTGGTTGTGTATCTGGTTCTCTCTGACTCTGACTCTGGCTGCTTTTCGTAGCTTCGTTTTGGTTTTTGCTGGATGCACAAAGTCAAAACTTGGATTCGGGAAGCTTTTTTTTTTTTTTTTTTTGCTTGGTTGGGCCGAAATTGAACATCCGTTAGTTTATTTTGTTGCCGCCCGGCGACAGTTGAACTAACTTTTTTTGTTTTTGAAAAAACAACTGCTTGTTTTGTTGACTGAAACGTGAAACAGGTCGCCCTGTAATTCTCTGTTTGTTTATTTTGCTGTGTTGTCTTTTCGCAGATTTTATAATACTCTTTTAGTCCTTATATAAGACTTATTTAACTAATTTGATTAGATTAAGAAAGTTAGATAAGTTAGTTAATTATAAAAAATGTGATATGTTTTTTCTAAAACACCATAATCATTTTTATTAATATCTTCCCTTCCTTTTCTACTTGGTTATAGTTCAGGGAGTATTTATAAAGGTAATTTATAAAAAATTAATAAATATGTGAAATAAGTAATATTTAGGATCAAAATCAACTCAATAATTAAGTCCTATATTAATGACCATATGAGTTTTTTTTTTTGGATATCTTTAAAATGCCAATAAAGCTGGAAGTAACTGAACAATGGTCTTCAAATAAATAACATATAGATAACTAATGATCAGAAGTTATTAAAAAATATGTTGTCATTTATCAAATATAATTGAAAACTAAAATGTAGGAACCAATCCTAGTATAGAATCGAGTAATTTCCATTTTTTTGTGAGATTTTTTTATAAATATATTTTGGTTAACTTTTTTAATATCAACCTTTTATTTACTAAATTATTGTAACACTTGTTAATATTTTTTTAAATTTTTATTGGAGCTTGCTGAAGTGGATTTTCTCACACCACTCTTAAAAACTGTCTTCATTTCTAAATATAAAACATTGTTTGTAGTGTAAATCTAATCTAATCTAAATGTAATACTTAAATCTAAATATAATACTAGTTTGTAGAGCAATTTATAATTATTATAAGATGGTTTTTGAAATAATTTTTTTATATTAAAACAAAGAAATTTTATTCATCTGGTCCTAAATATAAAATCTATTTTATAATGTAAATTATATTATAAAATAACTTTTATATTTAGAACTGAAGAAATATTAGGCCCGTTTGGAACAGCTTATAAATAGCTTATATGAGGGTCCATTTGGAACAGTTTATAAGTAGTTTATAAATAGTTTTTCAATAATAATTTACGAAATATGAAAAAAAGTTTTTCTGAACTTATATGAAAAGTATTTATAAGGACTTTTTAGGCCATCCCAAACAGCCACACAAATGAAAAATATGAACGGCATGTATTTCATGCAAACACATACAATCTCTTTACGTTTCGAAATCTCTTTCAGTTGTCGAATGAATGATGGATGCACAAGAGAATGGTGCAGGAAATGATCCAAATTCATACAAATTTCCAACTTTGAAGCTTGATGATCTCGACGCAACGAACAACTTGATTATTCTAACACACAATCATTTGTATTTGTAGAGTGTTATTTTACATTGAAGGTATGGCACGCTCAACTCGCCGGAGCTGCCGCAGTTCTCGTCGCAGACAGCATCGACGAGCCTCTGATCACCATGGATTCCCCCGAGGAGAGCTCCGATGCCGACGGCTACATTGAGAAAATCAGCATTCCCTCGGCTCTTATCGAGAAATCCTTCGGCGATTCCTTGAAGGAAGCCCTAAAAAACAAGGATGACGTTCTTATAAGGCTAGATTGGAGAGAATCAGTGCCTCACCCAGATAACAGAGTGGAGTATGAATTCTGGACTAACAGCAACGACGAGTGTGGGCCCGCTGCGATGAACAGATGGATTTCGTCAAGAATTTCAAGGGTCACGCTCAGATTCTTGAGAGGGGGGGCTACACATTGTTCACTCCTCACTATATAACTTGGTATTGCCCCTCTGCTTTTGTTCAGAGCAGTCAGTGCAAGTCGCAGTGCATCAACCACGGGAGGTATTGTGCACCAGATCCAGAAAAGGATTTTGGAGAGGGTTATCAAGGGAAAGATGTAGTGTTTGAGAATTTGAGGCAACTCTGTGTTCACAGGGTTGCCAATGAGAGCAATCGGTCCTGGGTTTGGTGGGATTTTGTGACAGATTTTCATATCAGATGTTCTATGAAGGAGAAGAGATACAGCAAACAGTGTGCTGAGGACGTCATGAAATCATTAGGTAAGCGCTACTTTGTTTTGGGATGTGTCTTGAATTCTAGATGCTGTCAGTCTCACAGTTAGTTTCAAACATTATCAGTGTTACAATTTTATTTTTCTGTATTAAATTCTATCATGTGTCCTTGAATAATGTCGGTGTAGCATCGTTTTAGGACTGTGAATATGCATTACTACATACCAACCAAAGGGCTAAAAGTAGATGATGGAGTGAAGTATATCTATTCAAGTGTGTGGGTGGCTTGGGGTAAATTAAATTGACTTGAATCATGTGTATCTATAGTGTTAAGATGACGTCTAACTGGCGATGCTATCAAATTAAATGAACTACTAATGGCGGTTTAACGAGGAGTAGTTTTTTAAAACAAACTTTTAAAATGTGGATCAATTTAAAAACTAATTAACGTTGTAAAGACCAAAAAAATAATTTAAACATTTTATTAGCTATCAAGACGCATGGATTGATTTCACTCGGAAAAAAGACGCATGGATTGACAAAATCCTAGTTCATTTTGTTCCTTGTATTTTTCTAGATTTACGATATATCAAGATGATTATCGGAGTATTATAGAAATATAGTTATTTCACTCGCATCTAAATAGGATTTGGATTTGGCTTTGCTATCTTAATATTTAGTTGAGACTAGGATTTCTATGTAAGTATTTATATATCATTTTCTGCGAGGAAATAATTCTCGCATCTAAATAGGATTTGGATTTGGCTTTGCTATCTTAATATTTAGTTGAGACTAGGATTTCTATGTAAGTATTTATATATCATTTTCTGCGAGGAAATAATTCCAAGGATAAAGGTGCAGTGGCGAGTGTGGATCTGAGTTTAGTCACTCCATTTATGTGCCCATTTGTAGAATTTCCTCATCCTAGCTCATCAATGTAGGCAAATTAAATTCGGTTTGTGCTCACACGTACGTTTTTTTATCCTGAGCACTTTTAGATTTTGTTATTTATGATGAAATTGCTCTAGGTTCAGAATCCCCCTGTAGATATTTTCCCTGCCTTAACACTTTGTTGTACTGTCATGATCAAGATTTTCCTGTTTTCTATTTTACTAAGTTTAATGATATTATTATCACAGATCTACCAATCGAGAAAATTCAAAAATGCATGGGTGATCCTGAAGCTGATGTGGATAATGAAGTGCTAAAGATTGAGCAACAACTCCAGGTCACAACTGCTTATTCACTTTTATATCAGTTTGAATCCATTCATTATGAACTGCCAACTAAAGTGTAAAAGAATTCTGTATCTCTTGCTTTATTGTGATGTTCAGATTGGGAAAGGATCTCGTGGTGATGTGACCATCTTGCCAACATTGGTTATAAACAATGTCCAATATCGAGGTTTGTTGCTTTAACCCTAATCAATTAACATTAAGCTGAGGTGCTTGGATGTGCTCTGTTTAAACTTATTACTCTTTAATTTTGCTATTTTCTCGGCTCTTTAGTTTAGGAAGTGTTTTGCATTTTTGCTATGTTTTAAAATTCACATCCACACACACATGTATATTTAAGCCTTAGCTTAGTAGGGAAATGTAGTTTGCCTAAATTTGAATGTTCCATTTGTAAAAACCATCTTCCTTTTCTGCCACTTAGTCGAATTTGATCTGTAACATTTTCCCATGTAGTTTTCTTTTGCTTCTTCAAACTATCCTTTTCAGAGCAATTTTACATAGATCAGATTTCTTAAGTTTTCAGCTTGTTTTGTTTAAAGGAAAATTGGAGAGAGTAGCAGTGCTGAAGGCTATATGTGCAGGATTTAAAGAGACTACTGAGCCTGCAGTCTGTTTAACTGGAGGTTCGTACTTCGTATGCTTGCTGTTATATTTTCTAAGTTGTAAAGATGGAGGGTTCTGCTAATCTGAACATTGAGAGGGAAATTTACACCATAAATTTTTGAGATAAACACTTGATTTGTAACCCACATTGAAGCAACAAGTCTGTCCACTGATTAAGTGATGGGTTTTTCAGGTTGAATGCGTTTTCCTGTTGAAAATTTATGATGTTGATGTCTCTAATATTTTAGAGGATCCCAATCTGATATCCCTATGGTATTGATTTTTTTCATATTGCCTTGGTATTTATCAGATCTTGAGACTAATGAATGTCTTGAAAGGAATGGAGGATGTTGGGAGGACAAATATGCAAATGTCACTGCTTGCAGGGTATGGATAAATGTTATCAAGCACGCATTTAACTTCCTTAATTTGTATCTATATCATTTAAGCATGATTTTCTATATATACATATATATATGTAAATCATGATACTTTAATGATTGCTTATAATTGGCTGCAAACTGATAGTGAAACCTGAATTTTGTTAGGATACCTTCAGGGGAAGAGTTTGTGAGTGCCCCATTGTAAGAGGTGTTCATTTTAGAGGTGATGGTTATACATCTTGTGAAGGTATGCCTTCTATCATATGAGAAATGCGATTTTCCAAGTGACGTAATTTTATTTCCAATAGTGACTTACAATGCTCAAAGATAAGATAAATAAAGGTACTATACCTTGAATTATCTAACCACTTGTCTAGTTAACTGTTCCTAAGTTTGAAAATATTTTCCTTAACATGCTTCTTCTATGATTTGCAGTTTGTTCTCCGTGCAACTTTTCATGCGGATGTTTTAAGAAAGTTATTCTACTATAAATTCATTTACAAATGCCTGTTTACTATGAATTTAGATTTCAGTGTGAATCAACAGCAATATAGCATCTCCTTATCCTCATTCTTGAATGACCAATTGGATCTATATTTTTCAGAAAACTTCAGAATATGAATTTGCCTGTCATCTTTTTGTGTATGATGATGCAAGACTAGACAAAATATTCAAATATGTATTCACATACTTCACAGTGGGATGAAGTGGAACATTTATATACTTAATACTTCAAGTGTTATTCTCTTCTCATGATGGTGCTGAAATGGTTGCGTTTTGCTTTCATTGACAGCTTATGGTCCTTTAAGGTGTTCAATAAATAGTGGAGGCTGTTGGTCAGAGACTAGAAAGGGAATAACTCATTCAGCTTGCTCAGTTCAGTACTGCATATTTTAATCTTCAGTTTTTTGTTTTTTCTTGAGAAATTCTTGGGTATCTGTACATATAGCACATTATATATCATGCGCTAGCTGACTATATAACGAGTCAACGAAATGGCTATTGAAGATTATAGGTTTATTTGTACATTCATTTTTGGTAAATTTCTATTAACAACTTGCGCCATCTAACTGGAAGGGAGCGTACCTATGAATTTCTCATTTTCCCGTCTCCTTGGAAGGGCTGATGGAAGGGAGCATACCTATGAATTTCTCATTTTCCCATCTCCTTGGAATGGCTGATGGCTTACTGAATTCCCTTTCTATATGCAGGAATACAAGATAGAAGGTTGTCAGTGCCCGGTGGGCTTTCATGGTGATGGTAGAAAATGTGAAGGTAATCTTGAATTCCATGGTAGCAAAGCAAGACAGTCTCATGTCTTCTTTATACGACATATAGTTGACTTTAGCGTTCGGTAATTTTTGATGCAGATATCGATGAATGCAAAGAACGAAGTGCATGTCGATGTGATGGTTGCAGCTGCAAAAACACATGGGGTGGTTATGATTGCAAGTGCAAGGGTGACCTTGTGTATATAAAAGAACGAGATGTTTGTATTGGTAAGATGCTGAAGAACAATAAATTCTGGTTTGAGATAATAGTTGAATGGCATACCATTAAATGACGAAATAATCAATAGTCAAATCTATATCAATAGAAGTTTTAGAAGCTTTAGATAATCAATAGTCAACTCCATAAATTCTGTCAAATATTTATTGAAGAGATAATTGGCAATTCTTAAATAAGAAGAGTAGATTTTTTGACAGATACTTAACTGTTGTATTCTGAAGTACTACCTCTAGTCCTTAATTTAAAAGCTAAATAACTAATTTGGAGAGATTAAAGAAATTAATTAAGTTGGTTATTTATAATAAATGTGTGTTAACTTTCTTAAATTACCCTATTTAATCATGTATATTAGAATTATCCATTGGTAGAAACCCCTTACAATCAATAAGGATATTTTGGGAAAAAAAATTGTAAATTTGGAAGATAAAGTGGATTGAGGTCTTATATTTAGAACCGAATCAAATTCTCAACTAGTTTTTATATTTGGGACTGGAGGTAGTAGAAGGAAAAGATTGTTTTGAGCACTAAATTACGATTTAACTTCGCATTTATGATCGTCTTCTTTCCCCACGCACACTAAAATCAATTTGCATATACTTTAAACATATATTTATTTTCATTGCCATTGCAATTTCTTTAGACTTATTAGGGAAAATTTTAATTTCCAATTAACCATTATCTGATGGAGAGAGTAAACTTTATAAGTCAGATCAAGATGCATGACTTGCCTTTTGCTTGCTTTCATGCAGAAAGAAGTGGATCAAGATTTGGACGGTTCCTTGTCTTCATGCTTCTGGCGGTTGTTTTAGGCGCTGGCATGGCTGGTTATGTATTCTACAAATACAGGCTCCGGGTATGATAACTGAAGTTGCCACCCATTTACATATACTCTTACATCTATATATACAAAATGAAGTTAATCATCTCATCAGGAGAGATATCCATATTTAGTAGCCGATATTGTCTCAAACTAGATTGCTTTTAATAGAAATATACCAGTACCTAGTATAAAAAAATTGGGGTTAATGTGTGTTTTTTGGCCGATATTCTTTAACTTATTTCTTTGCAGTCTTACATGGACTCGGAGATCATGGCAATTATGTCACAGTACATGCCACTGGACCAACAGAGTAATGAAGCACATAATGAAGCTCAACCTCTGCGACAATCCTCAGCATAAGATATTCATCTCCTCTGGCCTGCTTCATGAAAAACAATCTACTTATGGAGCCACCAGTCCTGCAGATAAATCAATATCCACTGAAGAATCCACGTGAAAGGTGAATTGTGAGGAGCATTATATAGCCGGAAACATTTAGAACTATTGAAGAAGATAATGCTTTTCTTACAAAATACTCGTGTAGGATTAATCACGGGAACTATTGAATACAGATTTTTTTCCCCCCTTCATAGGACCCTTTTTATAGTTTGTAAATAGAACAGTTGAGATGTAAGTGTATGGCTGAGTTATTTTCTGCGCTATACGCGATTGGCTTCTTGGTGATGCTGTCCTTTGCTCCCAAACGACGTCGTTTCATATGGGACTTATGAGTTCCGAAATCAAAAACCGAAGCTGAACCCAAGTGGCCTTCTGAACTTGCCTTTGACAATTCCGACCAAAATCTATTTTGATTTTTTCATACTTAATAGTTATAATTTTATAATTTGAATTTATGTTTTTATTTTTCAATTTAATGATAAAGTAAAACATGTCACGTTTTCCCAACATTTTCAATTCTTTTATACTTAATCTACGTACTTTTTCATTTACACCAATAAAATTAGATATAATAATTTTTTGGAAAAATCTCTCGAAAACTAGTAAATATTTATTTTTCAACTGAATTTTTTTAGAATTGGAAGAAAAAATAGTGCTTTTTTATTTTTTTTTATCACTAAATAACTATAGTTATTTAGTTTTTTATTGCTACAAGTATTCATATGTCAAGTTTAATTTTTCAAAATAAAAATAATTAACCAAAAAAATCATCATTTCATATTTAATTTTTTGAATTTTAAAAACCAAATAGAAAATAATATTTTTTCTTTCAAATTTTGAAAAATTTCAGTTCAAAAAATAAATACTACTTTTGATTTTTAATATAAAAGTTAGATAACTAATTTATATATATTAAAAAATTTTATTAAATTAGTTATTACTAACAAATGTCTGTTGATTTTTCCAAATTACCTTATATAATCATGTGCATTAAAACCATGTACCTAAATGATAAAGATAAATCCCCTAATAAATGATTAGTTATGAATGGAATAAATATTAATCTAGTCTTACATATACCTAAATGATAGGTTTTGGTAGCTAATAAAACACCAAAAAAGAAGAAAGTGAGATTTAATTGGAAGAAAGCTCACCAAGTGGCAACAACTTTTTCATATCATATATTAGGCATTAACTAATTTTACTAATTATTTTTTCTTAATTTCACACTCGAATTAAGTTTTTTGGTCATTAAAATATTTTTAAAGTTCTAATTTTTAAAATAATTTTTTTGAATTTCATAAATACTTGTTAACCTATTTTTCTAGAGCCTTAAGGTTCGGAATATCAGAATTCTCTCATGCAAGAATTATGGAATCAACGTATATATTTTTTATTCAAAATACACACAAATATATTATTTATCATGAAAAATGAATATATGAAAATAAAATGCCATCTTCATTTATATTTATAAGTCATTTTGTAAAGTTAATGAAGTAGGCAATATTTTTCCTAATATTCAGCCACAAATGCTTTTGTTTTCTCTCCCTAATATTGCTTTTGGTATGAATATTTTTTAATAATATCGAAGAGATTGAAAAAAAATATATAAGTATTTTTAAAAGAAAATTTTTATATTTCGTTCTATATTTTTTTTAAAGGAAATTCTGACCTTGTGTCCTTTTAGAAACTCGAAGTAGCAAATATTAATATTTTTATAATATTGTATATACACTTTTTTCTTGCCGGAAAAATAGCTTCATTACTCCCAAAACATAGTGACAGCGAACGAACGCTAAATTAATGGTAAGGATTTTGATGGAAGATATGTTAATCGAATATTACCATTCAAAAAATAACAAAATAAGTCACAGAAATTGTTATTTTCTATTTTAATAACAGGATACTCAGATTGTTATTAGAATTTTTTAATTTTTTTTTTTTCCTGTGAGATTTCACTGTAATTCTCCCTTAAAGAAATAGTCCCGTTGGCGCGCTTTTTATTTCTTAAATCAGCGAGGCAATCAGAAGAAATTGTTCCGTTGGGGCGCGCTTTTTGTTTCCTGCAACAGCCAAGCAATCAGAAGAAAATCGAAATAGTTCCGTCGGGGCGGGCTTTTTATTGCCTGAATCAGCCAAGCAATTCCTCCTTCAACGAGTTCTACTTCTGAGTGGTTGAAAATTCTTACGGGAGGTTTCTTTCGAGCGTCCTTGGGTTTTGCTTGTCCGGAGAGAACGACGATAGAGTGAAGCAGGGACCGCAACTGGCGGAGACGCGGTCGCGTTTGAGCCAGCGAACGGTGACTTGATCGACGAAGATGGCTAAGCTGTCTTTAATACCGCTGCCTTTCCCATGTTTCTCCCCTCTCCTGCTTCTTCCTCACCGACCCCTGAAAAACCAAAGGCTGAGGATTTCGCCCGAAACTGATGCCAATAGTAACACCCCCTTTTCTGGGTCTGATGGCCTTCATGATGTGAGTTTTTCCTTCCTTTTGATTCTTCCCTTGCTGTTTGGCATTTCTTTTGTAACTTTCTGTAGATATTGGTTAGAAGCAGTACCGTGGATTTCCTTTCTAGAGTTGTAAATAGAGAGAAATGGGCCGATAAAACTGTACACAATCTGAAATTGATGTTTGTATCTGTTTGCTAACCTGGCTGATTATATCATCGCATTTAATAATAATGGGTGATAAAATGTATTTAATAGCTGGATATGTGATCACAGCACATAAATTTTAGGTGTGAAACATTAAAGTAGGTTGCACTTCTTTGAAACAAATGCGCTGAGTACACTTTTCGTTCTAACTTCTTGAAGCTGGTCCATGGCAAAGATAAAGAGCTTAAGGTACTTTGAACTTCTTTTTGATGGGTCTCTTCTATATAAAACAGTATACTATATTACGGATGTTCTGCCCTTGCCCACAGTGTCAAACAAAATAAATGGTAGGAAATAGCAAGGGAGAATTGCCAATTTCTAGTTACGTAGTTGAAATCATTATTTCGGACTTGGTTAGCGGCATTATCACATCAATAGTTTCATTACTGTACTAATATCAGCTTCTAATTATTTTGATTTTCGGGTCACGTATTTATTGAATATGAGTATGCTGAGGAAGCACAGAATGCAAAAGAGAATTTGAATGGATGCGAACTCCTTACTCAAACTATACATGTTAATTGGGCCATGTATGCTGGCTATTTTAATCATTAGCATTTGACAGTTTATTTTGCTGCTTGACACTCTAAGGGATTTGATAAATTTATACTGATTGCATCTTTCAAGTTCAAAAGGTACGGATTATCTATCATGATTTATGTATGGTGCCCGAGTTGACTTGCGTTTTGGTTGAAAATTCTCTCTTCTAATGACATTTGATATAAAGGAGCTAAAAAGGAGCCTTAGTTCAATGTGACCAAATTATTTTATGAATCAGCCATAACTTTAATGATTAATGCGTCATGTGCTTTATCCACCTTGCATTTAAAGTTGCATGTTTGTTTTCAAGAACTTTATTTTGTCCGTGTCTT
The DNA here is from genome assembly GCF_004799145.2 of Neltuma alba. Lineage (NCBI taxonomy): Eukaryota > Viridiplantae > Streptophyta > Magnoliopsida > Fabales > Fabaceae > Neltuma > Neltuma alba. The sequence continues at coordinate 123,821 of NW_021636384.1, forward strand.
GTGAAGATTGAGCAGATGACTGGGGCTAGCGTTTTGGAGTCCTTCGATGAGGGATTTTCCACGCAACATGGAGGAGCAGGTTGTTCAATATGCCACTTAGCTTGGCCCGGTTGTACACTTTCCTTTTACACTTCCATATTGCGTTTCTTTGTCATTTGAATAGGGCGGATTGATTGAATATTATATTTTGAGCTGGGGTTGCATTGATAGGATTTTACTTCTAGCTTTTAGTTTTGTGTGCTTGCTTTGTTTTATGTTTCGGAAAAAATTTAGAATTTTTCACAGAGAGAGAGAGAGAATGTGTTTTGGATTTGAGAATTGCGAGGACAAGGTAATCCTTGGTTTGTATGCATTCTTGATTTGATAAGTGATTGATCATGTGTTGAGTAGAAAAATTACATCGCAATTGTTTTGGCTTTAGGTGAATTGTAAGTAGGTGGTCATGACCTATGAGATTTTTGGGCCTATTCATATTCATTTCGTGTGTGTACCACCTATCTCTGTTCTTACTCTAGAACTTGGCTTGTATCTTGTTTGAGACCACATATTTGCATTTGCTGTGGAAATCCCGATAATCATGGAAAACAAATAAAGGATTCTATTTGATATTATTGTATTATTTATTGATTGATTTTGCCCGTTGTAAAATAGTCAGCTAGGTCCTTTATTATTTTTTATTACCCATTAATTCCTTTCCTAGGATAGATACAATACAGCCCCTATAAATCCCTGTACATGTTCGACTTGTAAAATATAAGAGTATATACAGTTTTTTACTCACATGGCATCAGAGCATTAGGTGGGTACCTCTTGAATCACTATTGTGCGACCTCATGTCGCTATCTCCGAAAAAAACAGAGTCGACCAAGTCGACTATGGAACCAGAGAGTTCCGTCCTCTCACGCCACCCATCAAGTCTCGAAGGAAATGCCGTCCTCATCGTTCCAGAAAAGTTGACCGGTGAGAATTATCGTGAATGGGCGCAATCTGTGAGGCTCGCTGTTGAAGGTCGAGGCAAGCTAGGCTACCTCACCGGCGAAGCTGTTTGTCCGTCGTCCACCAACTCTCAAGCTGTGCACCTCTGGAAAACTGAGAATTCGATGGTCTCTTCCCGGCTGATTAATGCAATGATACCAGCCATTAAACGGAGCTTCATGTTCCTTCCCACTGCGTGTGAAATATGGGACGCTGTGCGAGAGGCATATTCTGATGGAGAGAATGTCTCCCAAGTCTTCGAAATTAAAACAAAATTGTGGCAAACGAAGCAAGGTACGGGAACCTTAAATGATTACTATTTAACCATGTCGGCTCTGTGGCAGGAACTTGACCTCCAGAATGACGATACATGGAAATGCTTTGAAGATGCCGCACTATACAAGAAGAAGGTCGACAGAGAACGCCTCTTCGAGTTTCTTGCAGGTATTAATTCAGAGCTTGATGCCGTTAGAGGACGCCTCTTGAGCCGTGTTCCCTTGCCTACCGTCCGAGAAGCATTTGCAGAAGTAAGGAGGGAGGACTCACGACGACGAATCATGATGCCCAACCCTGTTGCTGCAAGCAGCAATCATGAATCCTCTGCTCTAATTACTCGGCACAGTACAGATAATAAAGGTCCAAAAAACAAACCAATCTGTGAACATTGCAAGAAGAGTGGCCATACAAAGGAGACATGTTGGGATATACACGGTAAACCCGCAGATTGGAAACCAAAAAAGAGCAAGGGACGTAGCTATATGGTTGGAACAGAACGGAATGAAATGCAACCTGCCACACCCGCTGCTATATCTAATGACCAGCTCTCTAAACTAATAGAGATGCTCAGCAACCTGCAACCTTCTGGTCAGCCATCACGCACTCAACCTACTGCCACGGTGGTACACAAAGGTAATTTTTTACATGCTTTGAATGCAATTCAAAGCCTCTGTACAGGTAGGTGTTGGATAATAGATTCTGGTGCATCTGACCACATGACTGATAATCGTGGCTTATTTATATCTTATACGCCGTGTGATGGCACCCTTAAAGTTAAAATTGCTGATGCATCATTATCTACTGTAGCTGGCATTGGTGATATCCGAATATCAGAGCATATAATTCTTCATGCTGTCCTTCATGTCCCTAAATTAAAGTGCAATTTAATATCTGTGCACAAAATTACCAAAATTGAAAAATGCCATGCTGATTTCTATGATACTCATTGCTTATTTCAGGACCTGTCAACAGGGAAGATGATTGGGAGTGCTAAGGAATTCGATGGCTTATATTACTTTGATGATGCCTCCATTACAAATACTAGTGTCTGCAATAAAGTTTCTCTCCCTAGGGATAGTGATATTTTCCTTTGGCACAAACGTCTTGGCCATCCTAATTTTCAATATTTAACTCAAATGTTTCCTTCTAGTTTTCCTAATAAAAATGTTTCTGAACTTTCTTGTGAAGTCTGTGAATTTGCTAAACATCACCGCACTACCTTTTCTCGAAATATTTATCAACCCTCTTCTCCTTTTATTACAATTCATAGTGATTTATGGGGGCCTAGTCGGATTGCCAACCGAACTTTTCACAAATGGTTCATTACTTTTATTGATGATCACACTCGCGTTTGTTGGACTTATTTACTTAAAGAAAAATCTGAAGTTTATTCTACTTTTGTAAACTTTCATCAAATGATAAAAAATCAGTTTAATACCTCTATAAAAAATTTTCATACAGATAATGGCACCGAATATATTAATCATAGTTTTACTACCTTTTTCCAAGAAAATGGCATTATTCATAAAAGTTCTTGTCCTCACAGCCCCCAACAAAATGGAATTGCAGAACGGAAAAATCGACACATTTTAGAAGTTACTCGTGCCCTTCTCCTCACTCATAATGTCCCAAAGTATTATTGGGGTGATGCTATCCTCACTGCAACTTTTCTTATCAATAGAATGCCTAGTAGAATTCTCTCCTTTAAAACCCCTCTTGAGATCCTTCACAAGACTCACTATGTTCCTTATCTTCATAACAATCTCCCTCTTAAAATTTTTGGGTGTTCTGTCTTTGTTCACTTGCACAATCAAGGGAAACTAGAGCCTCGTGCTGATAAATGCATTTTTCTAGGCTATTCTGCCTCTCACAAAGGATACAAATGCTATAACCCTCTTACCAAACGCCTCTATATTAGTTGTGATGTCACTTTTCATGAGTCTGAACCATTTTATTCCCAGCCTTCAATTCAGGGGGAGAGTTGGGATGAATTGAAGTCTTCAAAAAACAATAATACTTCAGCCCCTCTAGAGGACATGGTTGAATCTCATTATTTTGTGGAGTATGAACCACCTATTACTTTTGAACTTGAGAAAAATCCCAATGAGGGGGAGAAGCAAACCAAAAAAGACACTAAGAAGGCGTACGCGAGGAGGCAGAACAGTAAAGACAAGCCACTAACTCCTAAGGCACACCATGAATCAGAACAAATGACAGTTCCTGAGCCTGAAGAATTTAGTATTGTTAATGTTGATGATCAGACAGGTAATGTAGATCCTACAGGTGAAACAATATCTGACTTGGACCTCCCCATAGCACAAAGGAAAAAACCTCGAAGCTGCACACAACACCCAATCGAGAAACACATCTCCTACAAAGCTCTCTCTCCCCGGTATTTAGCATTCACCAGCAATCTAGACAATATAAAGACTCCAACTAGTATTAAGGAAGCTCTTGAGTCTCCAAACTGGAAAAATGCTGTTATGGAGGAAATGGGTGCACTCAAAAGAAATGGCACTTGGGAAGAAGCAGCTATACCACAAGGAAAGAAGGCCGTGGGGTGTAAATGGGTGTTCACAGTAAAATACAAAGCTGATGGAATAGTAGATAAATTCAAGGCAAGACTTGTAGCGAAAGGATTCTCTCAGATATATGGCACAGATTATACAGAGACCTTTGCCCCAGTAGCCAAGCTCAATACTGTAAGAATCTTGATGTCCTTGGTAGCAAATCTAGATTGGCCTATTTACCAACTAGATGTAAAGAATGCGTTCTTAAATGGAGACTTGAAAGAAGAAGTATATATGATACCACCTCCTGGGTTCCCAACTAGAAAACCGAATATGGTATGTAAACTGAAGAAATCTCTTTATGGCCTAAAGCAGTCACCGTGGGCATGGTTTGAGCGATTCACACAGGTTCTCAAGGATGAGGGCTACACTCAAGGGCAAAGTGATCACACACTATTCTTTAAACATCAAGGAGATAAGAAAACCATCTTAAGTGTCTATGTAGATGACATAGTTCTCACAGGAGATGATCATGAAGAAATGAAGAGAATAAAAGCTGCAATGGCAGAAGAATTCCAAGTAAAAGACCTCGGAGAGATGAAGTACTTCCTGGGAATGGAGGTGGCCCGGTCTAAGAAAGGAATCTACATCTCCCAGAGAAAATATGTGCTTGATCTCCTAAGGGAAACAGGGATGTTGGGCTGCAAGCCTAGCTCTACACCAATTAAAGTTTCAACGAAACGAAAGAAGAAGAAGAATAAAAGCAAAAGGAAAGATGAAGAAGCTTGAAAAAGCTTGGGGAAAAAAAAAAAAGAGAAGTTGAAAAAAAAACTTGGAAAAGGCAAAAAAAAGGAAAGGAAAGAAAAAAAACAGAAAAAAGGAAAGGAATGGAAAGAAAGAAAAGAAAAGGAAGAGACATGATATGCTTTTTTTATGCATTTGCCCCTTTCATTGATTAAGTGGTTGTGAATTCTGGGCCTCAAATTTATTGCATGCATATTCTATCTATCCCATTATTTTTTTTAAATGGCTCTTAATTTTCTAAAGTATCTACTTTGTGTTTTGATATCCTTTCTTTTGTTTGCCACTTGTTTCTTAACCAAGCCTATTTCATCACCCAATAAAAGTCCTTTTGATCTATGTTTAGCATTTGATTGTTAGTGGTGAAGAACCTAGATTATATCCAAGCTTATGGAAAGGGGATTAAGTAAGGTGGATTTGAGTGTAAACACAGGCCTAGACACTTTGAGTGAGAGAGCTAAACACTTGGCATTGGTGAGGGACTATAAGCTTAGGTTCACCATGTTAAACCTGTTGCCATGGTGCTTAAAAACTTGATTCATGTGAAGTCACTTTGATAGGAAAGATGTTGACCAATCTTGGTTTGCCTTTGCCTGTGACTCTTATATTTCCATTTGTTTGGTCCCTTTTGATTTTTGACCTTAGCATTTGATGCTTCGTTCAAATCACTTAAATTCATGACTTACGAAGGGAAGGGATAATTTGTATTGCATTACTCGTGAAGTTGTCATGTGTATTGCACTAGGTAGAGTTTGATGCTTTATTCAAATCACTATGCTCCATTCTTCATTTGGGCTTCTAGTGTTTTTTCAGGAGGATAAGTTTACTAGGTAGAGTTTGATGTGTTGCTAGGTCAAGATGGGAGGGGGAAGTTCTATGTTTCAGTCGGTCTGTCTTGTGCTATTGTTTATTGTTTAGGGCTAAGATTAATAAACTGACTTTTTGTTCCTTTTCTCTCATGTACTCAAGTAAAAGAAGTTACTATAGTTGCATTTTTAGATATCTTCCATGCAGGGAATTACTTTTGAGCTAAATGAGGAGATGGCGGCTGATGATGACGTGATGGAGGATATCATAGACAACTCCAAGTTAACTGAATGATATCACCTTCTTACCTGTGATTTTGATTACTATCTTCTTAGATTGTTTTCAAACTCATAATTTACTGATTTTGATGATGACAAGGAGTTGCTGGAGGATACAATCAACAACTCCAAGTTAAGTGAAGGATGTCATTTTCTTGCTCATGATTTTGATTACTATCTTCTTGGATTGTTTTCAACCTCCTAATTTACTGTTTTTGATGATGACAGGGAGGTGCTGGAGGAGATCATAACCTACACCAAGTTAAGTGAATGATATCTATTTCTTGCTCGTGATTTTGATTACTATCTTCTTGGATTGTTTTCAACCTCATAATTTACTGTTTTTGATGATGACAGGGAGGTGCTGGAGGAGATCATAACCTACACCAAGTTAAGTGAATGATATCTATTTCTTGCTCGTGATTTTGATTACTATCTTCTTGGATTGTTTTCAACCTCATAATTTACTGCTTTTGATGATGACAAGGAGTTGCTAGAGGATATCATCAACAACACGAAGTTAAGTGAACGATGTGTGTTTCTTGCTCATGATTTTGATTACTATCATCTTGGATTGTTTTCAACCTTGTAATTTACTCTTTTTGATGATGACAGGGAAGTGCTAGAGGGTATCATAATCTACTCCAAGTTAAGTGAAGGATATCATTTTCTTGCTCTTGATCTTGGTTTAAGTCCTTTTTTTTCCTTTTAAATCTTTGCACAGTTTGGTCTCTCATTATTTTATTTGTTGTTTATTGGATCAGATTCTCTCATTGCCCCAAAATAATTGAAATGCCTTTGACTCTTCAATTTTCTTAATGAGTTTACTGGCTGGCTTCTTTTGAGAAATTTGTTATTGGATTTTTATTAGTTAGATGACTTCGAACTTGATCCACAGTTTCACATGCAAGAAAATCCCTTTCATTACATTGCTATGTACTGTTATTTGTTTCTTTCTTCAGGTTCAGCACTGGCTTAATCAATTGTGTGAAGAGCTGAGTGAACGTCTTCAATCTAACTTGGAACAAAATAAGCGTATTGCACGCACATTGACTCTGCATGCTAGAGCATACAAGGTGGCTTTTCCATACCTGATCTGTGCATGATTTTCTTTATTTAGATAAACGTACCATTCTCACTTTTTCATTAGTCTTTTATTGTAAACTAGATGTAAGCCTTGTAGTTGTACAGAATCTGAAAAATGAGTAACATTGTTCATGAATTATAAATGATACAGCTCACTATAAATTTTAATGTTATATATCGAGACATTGATTATGAATTTTTGTAGTAACTTAATTCTATTTCATTTTATCTATTGAGGTTTTTCTTTGACAACAGGGTGATTTGGATTCGCATAAAAACTTGCCTTCTAAATCCTGTCCACTAAGATATGGGGCTGCAAAGATTCAAGGAGATGCTGTAAATCTGTTTCAAGCTGGATTGCGTGAATATATTGGCTTTCACAATAATAAGGGAAGCCAAAACAGCAGTTGGGGAATAACATCACTTTCTGTTGGTGCAAGTAAAATGGTCACCACACCATCTGTAGGTTTGAATTGTTGTGTAAATATAAGCTGTATTTCTTGTGTTCAACTTGTGGCCTCTGACATAGGGTCACCTTGAAATAGTGAGCTGCGGTGCTGGATTTCAAAGTTGAAAGAACTCTGCAATAAGATGCTATTTGCTTGTTCCCTCAGTTATTGATACAACTTGGGCTGTAAATTAGTTCATCATTTCATTTAGATGCTTTCATATGTTGACATATTTAGTTGAAGCATTTGAATTGAACCAGGCTAGTTGCCTGTGATAATATGAGGTCGTCAACTGCTAATGTTTGTCCACCTTTTTACCTTGGAGAATATTGAGTATTACACAAAATCTCCCTTCAAGTTGGGCTGCATTGCCCCTAATATTCTTTTTGTTTTAAAAAATCGCTGTTGGGTCCCGTTACCTTTGATATGGATAGCAAAAACCTCATTTCTAATCTATTTTTTATAAAAATATAAATGTAAACTTTCTGCACTACATGCATTGCTTCGGAAAGTAGAATTTCTTAATTATCTTGATATTAATTTAGCAGTTCTGTTGTTACATTAACGTTAGAATTACATTTTCATATTATTTAAAAGATTAACTTCTTTGACTATAAGTAAATTGAAAGTTTTTGCAGTTTATATCAAATGTCAATGGAGGTTTGTATAACTTTTAAAACAAGAGTGGTGTGTGTCAAATGTCGTTTAGCCAAATTCCATACGTTAGTGTAATTTACTCAAACATTTTTAGTTTGCTTGGTGGAGCATAGCATTTTCTTCGGATAATTATATTTTAAAAAAATTATGTCTTTTGAGTTGTATTGTTGCTAGGAAACATGTTCAATTATTGAAAAATACTTTGGTGGGCAATTGCCACCCTCCTCATCTTTGAAACAGCCACCAGAAAATGTAATCCATGAAGCTGCCCCATCTTCACCTGCAGGTTATGTCATATCATCAAGTTGAATTACTTATTAATTTTTTTTTCTCCATTCCATATAATCTAATGGTGGCAGTATGCCAAAACAGGCAGTGAAGGTTGTTCGGGATTGAATTCATATGAATCACAGCTTGGATATCCTGAAGAAGACGCGAGTGAAATATTTAAAGGCTAGTTTTGGTCAACAGGTTCAAAGCTTTTATGTGGACTTTTAAAATAATCCATTGGTTTGGTTGCTGTATATGTTATTTAGAAACATGAAATAATCCACAAATTTGATTCCTCTCATATAATAGCTAACCAGATGCATGGCTTTTATTAGGCGAAGCCTCTAAGCTCAATTTTATCAAGAACAAACATAAACAGTACTTTCATGTCAGAAACGATTTCTAAGGAATCTGTTCTGTTGAAACAAACAAAAAATAGTCCTCTATGGATATTTCTGTTGGCCGTAAATATGAGGTGCTGCTTCTAGTCTTAACTTGTTCATTCTTTCTCATGGTTTAATAGCAATATCTGGGTTAGCTGGTTAGTTACTTTATTGTAATTGATCCACGTCCAACTACATTAAGCCCCTTTATCAAGGAATATCCAGTACTTTTAATTTGTGTACTTCTGTTGGGTAATCTAACCATTTCTATTTACATCTCTTATGTTGCTTCTCTTACTTACCGCTCTAGTTTAAGTTATAGAAATATTAATTATTCGGGGAAAGCACTCAATTATCTGAAGTTTTTTGGTCGGCTGCGGATCCTTTGGTTTTGTAGAGATATTATAGGAGATATTATAAGATATGTAAATATCCTGGAATTAGTATATAGGATACAATATGATATGATTTCATAGTAATGAGCCATTAATACCTAGGCTCCTCTATTGTATATAAATACCTAATCGAAGTATCAATAAAATACACAATTTCCATTCAATTACATGGTACCAGAGCAGGTTTATTAGGTTAAAAAAAGTTTTCTTTTCGGTTCTTCAGCGTCCTTGCACTGTTCACCGTCCCTGCACTGTTCACAGAACTCCAGCCTCCCGTCCTCTACAATGCACACCCGCCAGTCAACGGAGGTCGCAGGGTCCCGATTGGCCAACCACCAGAGTCTCGTCGCCGTCCGAGCAGCGCGTGGCCTTCACGTGCCGTCACCCTCCACTGCTGTTCTGTTCAGTTCACGCGTCGTCTCGTCGTAGCCTTTTCCGGCGTCTTCTCTCGCTTTCCGACGTCTTCTCTCGTTTTCCGGCGTCATGACTTCTGTTCTGACCCTTCCTTGCTGCTTCTACTTCCTGGGTCCCATTGTTTGTTGTGATTCAGAGCACTTTTGGCTTCCTGAGAAAGCGTTGGTGCTTTGGTTTGTAGAATTCTGATCTACTTTTTATTCTGTGGTCCCTAGTATGATCCATTTGGCTGATTAGTGTTACTGTGATAATTATTATCCTAATGGGTGATAACAAGTCTGTTGTCCCTGAAGTGGTTCCAGTAGTCACTAAGATTACTGAACACAAACTAACTTGGAAAAATTATTTGGATTGGAGTAAAACTATTCGTATTTATTTTCGGAGTATTGAGAAGGAAGATCACTTGATTGACAATCCTCCTGATGAAAAGGATGCCTCTCATAAGTCATGGTTAAGAGATGATGCACGGCTTCTGTTACAACTTCATAACTCTATTGACAATGAGATCATGCCTTCTATTACTCATTGTGAATTTGTTAAAGAACTAATGGATTATTTGGCACTCTTATACTCAGGAAAGAACAACATCTCTCGTATTTACGAGGTCTGCAGATCATTCTATCGGTCCGAGATGCCAGTTGACCGTTCCCTCACAAACTTCTTTATGGATTTTAAAAGCACCTATGAAGAGCTCAATGTTCTTATGCCTATTTCTGATGACAGGAAAGTTAATGTGTCTCACCGCGAGCAGATGGCCACCATGAGTTTTCTGACTGCACTGCCATCTCAATATGCGGCTGCTCAATCGCAAATTTTGTCTGGAGCTGAAATCCCCTCTCTTGAAGAAGCTTTCTCTCATGTATTGAGAACTGAACAAAACCCTTCCTCAGCTCCCATTACACCTACTAATGCATTACTCAGTCGAGGCTAGAATGACAATCGAGGGCTCCCTAATCGTAGTGGTCTGAAACCAGGAGGTGGTAATCAGGAGCCCAAGGAAGTGATATGTTACTACTGCAAGGAACCGGGACATACTAAATGCATATGTTGTAAGCTGCAAAACAAACAACAACGACAGAGCTCTGCCCATGTGGCCACAACAGCCAATGACATGGTTACTATCTCAGCTGCCGAGTATGCTCAATTGGAGTTTGCAAATCCCCCCGTGAGCGCTGCTAGTGCAACAGGTAATAAGGCTACTGCCCTTGTCTCTTCTTCCTCCAAATGGATCATAGACTCTGGTGCTACTGACCACATGACAGGTAACCGTCATCTCTTCTCTAGCTATAATTCTTATGCCAACCCTTCTGCTATCACCATTGCAGATGGTTCCCACTCTCGTGTCCTTGGATCTGGCATTGTTAAACCTACTCCTTCTATTCATTTAAAATCTGTACTCAATGTCCCGAATCTTGCTTTTAACCTTTTGTCCCCTAGCAAGCTTACTCGTCAATTAAATTGTTGGGTCTCACTTTTTCCTGACCATTGCTTGATACAGGATCTTTTGACGAAGAAGATTATTGGTAGGGGTTACGAATCTGGCGGACATTACTTCCTTGATGATCAGGGGTCTCATGCGGTAGCTTGTACTGGTGGTGTCACTCCATTTGAAGCACATTGTCGTTTGGGTCATTTATCTTTATCCTCTTTAAAAAAGGTTTATCCTCAGTTTCAGCACTTGTCGTCTTTAGACTGTGAGTCGTGTTAGTTTGCTAAACATCATCGTCTACTGTTAGTGTCTAGAGTCAATAAACGGGCTTCGTCCCCTTTTGAATTGTGCACTCCGATATTTGGGGTCCGTGTCCAGTTGAGTCCAAAGGTGGTTTTAAATATTTTGTCACATTTGTTGATGATTATTCCCGTACCACTTGGTTATATTTAATGAAAAATCGTTCTGAGCTTTTCTCTCACTTTTGTACTTTTGTTGCCGAAATTAAAACTCAATTTAATACGCTTGTCCACACCTTGCACAGTGATAATGCTAAAGAATATTTTTCTGAATCCTTTCGCTCTTTTATGCTTCAATACGGCATTCTTCATCAATCTTCCTGTGTGGATACACCGGCTCAGAATGGTGTTGCCGAAAGAAAAAATCGTCACTTATTAGAAGTGGCCCGTGCACTTTTATTTCAAATGTAGGTTCCAAAACCATTTTGGGCAGATGCGGTCTCCACAGCTTGCTTTCTTATTAATCACATGCCCTCCTCTATCCTTGATGGTAACATTCCCTACACCACTCTCTTTCCTTCCAAAGCTTTGTTCCCTATTGATCCTAAGATCTTTGGCTGTGTTTGTTTTGTTCGGAATGTGCGTCCCACGGTCTCCAAATTGGATCTCAAGTCTCTTAAATGTGTCTTTCTTGGCTACTCTCGAGTTCAAAAGAGTTATCTAATGAACTCTTTTCTCCTACTCTGAATCGTTATCTGGTTTCAGCCGATGTCACTTTTCAGGAATCTGTTGCCTACTTTGCATCTAATGCTTCTGCTTCACCTTCTCTACCGGTGGAGGAGGATACCTTTCTGCTATATTCTGTTAGTCCAAGCTTACCACCAGCTCCCGTATTGGCACCTGGTCAACCACCTTTGTCTCGGGTCTACACTAGACGTTTGAAGGAAACTACTCCTACTGTTGCGCCACATTCTGCTCCACCATTATCTGCTTCGTCATCTGATCCTGCAGCAAGCATCATGCACCCTGAGCTTGACCCGGTTCCAAGTCTAGATACCGATCCCTCAATTGACTCTGAGACACCTCCTGTTCCAGGTCCAGATCCCTCCCTTGATTTGCCCATTGCCCTTCGCAAAGGTAAACGTATTTGTGCACATCCTATTTCTTCCTTTGTTTCACATAACCACCTCCCTTCTGTTTCTCGTGCCTTTGTTGCCTCTGTAGATACTATTTCAGTACCTAAGTCTCTTCATGAAGCCTTGTCCCACCCGGGTTGGCTTACTGCTATGGAAGAAGAGATGGCAGCCCTTCATTGTGCTGGCACATGGACTTTAGTAGATTTACCAGCAGGAAAGAAAGCTATTGGGTGTAAATGGGTGTTGACCCCCAAAGTTAAGGCGGATGGTATACTTGAACGCCTCAAGGCTCGCCTTGTCGTAAAAGGCTCTGCTCAAAAGTATGGTATTGACTACTCTGAGACTTTTTCCCCCGTGACCAAGCTCTTTTCTGTTCGTATGTTCATCTCCATGGCCGCTACCTATAGTTGGGATCTCCATCAATTAGATATCAAAAATACATTCTTGAACGGTGATCTCCTTGAAGAAGTGTACATGGAGCAACCACCAGGTTTTGTTGCTCAGGGGGAGCGTGGGAAGGTGTGTCACCTTAAGAAATCACTCTAGGGCTTAAAGCAAAGTCCTCGGGCATGGTTTGACAGATTTAGTACTGTTGTGAAGAACTTTGGCCTGCACCAGAGTAAGTGTGATCATTTTGTGTTCTATCAGCGAACAAGTGCTGGCATGATCCTACTGGTTGTGTATGTCGATGACATTGTGATTACAGGAAACAATGTCTCAGGGATCTCATCTCTCAAGTCGTTCCTTAACTCACATTTCCAAACGAAGGATCTGGGTTCATTGAAGTACTTTCTGGGAATTGAAGTCATGAGGAGCAAGAAAGGCATCTTATTGACTCAGAGAGAGTATGTTCTTGATCTGCTGAAAGAAACTGGAAAACTAGGGGCTGCCCCGACCAGTTTCCCTATGGTCTATAATCCTCTACTTGATGCTGATAGTAGCATACCATGTGAAAATCCTGATGAGGCTGCTAAGAGCAAGCCATTTGAAAATCCAGAGTGGTATAGGAGACTGATTGGGAAGTTGAATTACCTTATAGTGACCCGTCCTGATATCACCTATCCAGTTAGTGTCCTTAGCCAATTTATGGTTGCGCCAACTGTCCAACAATGGGAAGCCTTAGAGCATGTGTTACACTACTTGAAGGGATCCCCAGGTCGTGGGATATTGTACAAGAATCATGGTCACACAAACATTAAGTGCTTTTGTGATGCTGATCATGGTGAGTCGAAAGCCACAAGACGATCTACTACAGGATACTGTGTTTTTGTAGGAGGCAATTTGGTGTCTTGGAAAAGCAAGAAACAGAATGTGGTGTCACGAGCGAGTGTAGAAGCGGAATACAGAGCCATGGCGCAATCTGTATGTGAGATAGTTTGGATATACTAGCTACTAAAAGAGGTTGGTCTTAAAACCTCGTTACCAGCAAAGCTGTAGTGTGATAATAAAGCAGCCCTACACATAGCTTCGAATTCGGTCTTTCATGAATGAACGAAACACATTGAGATTGACTGTCATTTCGTCCGAGACAAGCTCAAGGAAAACTTCATCTCTACAGGACGTGTCAGATCCAACGACCAGTTGGGTGATCTTCTCACCAAAGCTCTCAATGGGGTTCGAGTTGAATATCTTTGTAACAAGTTGGGCATGATTGACATCTATGCTCCAACTTGAGGGGGAGTGTAGAGATATTATAGGAGATATTATAAGATATGTAAATATCCTGTAATTAGTATATAGGATATGATATGATATGATTTCATAGTAATGAGCCATTAATACCTAGGCTCCTCTATTGTATATAAATACCCAATCGAAGTATCAATAAAATACACAATTTCCATTCAATTACAGGTTTCATTTTAAAGGGCCTTCTGTCCCTTGTACTTTCATTTGTATCTGTATAATTTACACGACCATTCCTTTTTGTAGAGTTTATCTTCCTTGAATTTTTCAGGATTCTTTTGGCTTCATCGCACTGAACGTCCTGCGTGCTTATTTGATTGCCCACTTTTAGTTTCATCACCTAATCCTAGGATTTCTAATCTGTATAAATTTTAGTTTATTAAAAGATGTTCTACTGCATTGTTTACTACTCTTTGCTGAAGTTAGTTTGTAAGTTACTAATCAAATGTCTCTTGAAGACTCTTGCAACTTTGTTCCAGTTTTTGGTAACCTGTGACACAGATATTTATAAGGATTGATTGACAAAGACCATGCCAAAATGATGTTTATAGAAATATAGGATAGTGAGTGTAACTGGCAAAATCGGTTTTATTTCTAGCTAGTATGTACCTTTGCCCGTTATTTTATCTGGGCTTCAATGTTCTAAACTTTCCAACTTTGCTGCCCTCTCCTTTTTGACACAGACTAACTGATATTTCTTCTGATAATTGATGCCATGATCCTTGTTTATGGATATATGCTCGAGTCCTTTTAGTTATGACCTCTGACTTCGTTTTTTCCTTTGACAACATGACCTCTGGGTGCTTTGACGATATAATTTTCCTTCTTTGCCTACAATACCACTTCAAATCAACTGCTTTTATTATCTATATGCAAATTCTGTTTTAGCAGAAAACGTGAAATCATATTTTTAAAATTAAGATACAGTTGCAGGTCTCATCTTGCGACTTATCCAGGCAGGGAGATGGCTTGACTGAAGAATCTTCCCTTTCATCACCCCAAGGTACAATATTTTATACTGACTTTAATAACCTTGTTTTCATTTATCTCCCTTCCACCCCCCTTCGCACCTGACATTGTCACCTGTGGCGGCTTTTCATTCGGGGAATGAAATTGGAACAACTGCGAGAGAGGCACAACCAGAGCCTAGGCGCATTCATGCTATGCCTACATTGAAAGGGTTCTGAAGAAAAATACAGCTGAAGAAAAGGCTCTAGTGTGCTCTGTGAGATGATTTTACCAATCTACTTTGTCTGGTTGCATTACAAAGAAACTAGATCTTTATCACGTTTGAGACTCTATCAGTCGATCAAATAAAAATTGCTTCTTTTACGTGTTATGTGATTAGATTCTACGCTGCGTCACATGCTATTTCATTTATACAGACGAAGTGCTGCTACCTCCAAATATAAATATAAGACTTGATTAATTAATTTATGAAAATTAGAAAAATTAGGTAAGATGATTTTTTTTTAATATAATTGTCATTTAAAAAATGTTGTTTTTCTAAAATATCACTTAAAAATGCATTTTGATAAATGAGTATGAAAGCTGATTTATACTTAAAAAAAACTTCAGACTTCAAAGCAGATTGTTTATTTCATGGGATTTTAGAGCATTTAATTAAGCATCGCCCTGACCTTATTGTTAGGGTCAATTCACCTGAAGTTTTTGTTAAGTAAATAGCATTAAGATAGTAATGTTAATGATCATATAAATCTTGTTTAGATGAAGATAACATATTCGTCCCACGTTTGTTGGCCAAACAGCAATAGGAATATTGTCAGGTACCATTGCTCCTTTTTTTAAGAGCTGCCTTTAACTTTCTGATACGGATCCTGCAGTAAAAAGCTAAATCCTGATCCTTTTTGTTAATTAACCAGTTCTCCAATTCCTGAATCAAACATTTGCTTCCCTCATTGAATAGCTTGTAAAACTAAACCTCCCATCTATTCTTAATATCCCATCACTAATTAGAACTTTACCTTCTTTGTCTTTTATACATCTCACTTGGTTCAAATCTCTCTTTTTCCTCCCCTTCTGCTTTGCAAACATGTAAATATTATTTTCCCCCCGCTTTTGTTTCTAATTCTTTATAAAACTCCTCACATGCTTTAGAATGTGCTTCATTCGCTGTTCTCTTCGTCTCTTTTTTAGCCAAATGATACTTTTCTTAGTTTCTTCATTATTGCACAAACGTATAGATTTGAAACAATCTCTTTTCTATTTGATTTCTTGTGTATGTTCTTTTTTCACTACTAAGTCTTCTTATCTCTCTGACCATAACCTTTGGATTTTTTCAAAATTGCTTTAGCAACTTGACGAACACTCATGGCCATCTCCTCCTCTATGACGTTAGCATTTCCTTGTAATTCCTAGATCCCTTCCTCCAAAAGAGTCCTCGATTTAAAAAAAAAAATCCCACTTCTCACTTTTTAACTACCACCACCTAATCCTAGGGTTAACAACTTAATTATACTTTTGTCTGATACTCTTAAAATGCATATTAAAGATAAGTACCATCTGTTGGACATTCACCCCATCATCACTTTACAATTAGTGCCCTATGATTTTAATAAAACATGTATTGCCATCTCTTAATTAAATATTTACAAAACAAATATAACTAACTAACTAACTAATAATTATATAATATTCTCTTTATTCTTAATATAAGACCTACTTAATTAATTTAAGTGTATTGACAAAAAAAAAGAAATTAATTAATTACAATATATATGATATAGTTTCCCAAAAACACTCGTGTTAAATATAGGAAATAAAATAAATTGGTATGTTATATTCCTCCTAACCTTAATATATGACCTATTTAGAAAATTTGATTAAATTAAAAAAATTAGTTAAATTAGTTTATCATAATAAATACAACATATTTTTCTTAAAACATTATTATTTATGATGATCTTTGACTTCAACTATTTTGTTAAAAAAAAAAATCCCCACCCTCTTGAGGGAGCATTAGTAAGGATAATTTGGGAGGAAAATAACTAATATGAAAAATAAGTTTTACATTTAAAACAAAAAAAAACTCTCTAATTAGATCCTACATTAAGAGCTGAAGAAGTATTTAGGGCCAAATTTAACTCATCAACTAATTTTTATATTAGAGAACAAAGTAGTATATAGTACTAATAAAATGATTTTTTAACCCAGTTAATTTGTGTGTGTGTGTTTTTTTTAAATTTTTTATGATTTTATAAAAATAGATTGACTGTTATAAATTTATTGATAAATTATTTGTAATAAAACCAAGGCATCCTTCATGTGCCTCCTTTGCTCATGCTCCCTCTTTTCTTGCGTGGCGTCTCGTTATCCCTTTGTCCTTGTGAAAACGGCGTCGTTCTTTGGCAGTGAACTCAAATAGCAGCGGAGAGAAGTTGGGTCTTGATCGCTCAATCTCTGTTTGGTGCTGAAAATTTCTATGTCTTGGTCATGTTTCAAGCAAATTTTATCCGAACAAATGAACCAAACAATCTATATATGAAATCAACTACCACAAACCAACACAAAAGACGCCTAAAGGGAAGCAAATATTATATTATACATGCTACTATGCTAGGTTATACTAAAACTTATTGAAATGCCTGATAAGATTTAAATTCTATATTCTTTTTTGGGTTAATATAATTTTTGATCTCTTAAATTTATCCTTATTTTGGTTTTGATTTCTCAAATTTCAAACTACAAGTTTTGGTCTCTTAAGAGATAAAATAGTGTAAGTTTTATTGAGTTATAATGACTTATATTTTAAATAAAAGAAAAATTTGAGCGACCAAAATTCATGATTCGAAATTTAATAGACCAAAACAAACAAACAAAATTAAGGGACCAAAAATTATATTAATCTTTTTTTCATAATTTTTTAACTAGCCTAATCATGTGATTACCCATCTTGATATTTTTATGCAAGCCTTACGTGGTGAATATGCAAGAAAAATATAAGTCCAAAAAAGAAAATTGAAAAAAAAATAGTGGAAAATAAACTTTCAGAATATAAAGGTGAGAACATCATATACACTTATATTTTAGGCCTTTTGATCCAAAATAGGACAAAGGGCTTAAAGCCCAAATAACAAATAAAAACAGAAGCTAACTTTCTCTTTAATAGGCTAAACCACTCCACATGCGAGGCAAATATTCTGAGCATCTTATCCCAAAAAAATAAATAAATAAATAAATTTTTGATATATTTATAAGGGCCTGCCATATAAATGTTCAAGTTAGTGGGACATTTTTTTTATTTTCAATTTCATGTTTGTTATCTAAAATTAAATGTATTTTTCTTTTATCACATGTATTGTGAAAAATAAATTATGCACCATTTTGAACTTGAAAGCAATATTTGTTTGTTGGAACATATGATCCTTAATTTGCAAAAGAAGTTTAATTTACTTGGCATAAATGGTGGTATTCATTTTTAAGGACTAAGTTCTAGTATGAATATGAGAAGATTTTTTAGGCTCAAAGAGCCAGACTTAATAAAGATTTTTTTGGTGAAAAAAAACATCTCTTTAACTTTGTTAGCACTCTTAAAGACAATCATGTTCAATGGGTTTATGGGTATCAGAATCATGTCTATTAATTGCTTGTTTCCTTATAAGAGGTAAATTGAAGCTGTAAAACTAACTAAAATAGATGTTACCTAGAGTCGAATGGGTTTAATCCCAAATGTTGCTATATTGATGTTGCTATGATGGTATTTTTAGACCTTTACAAGAATGCATAGTAAGCTCCCATTGAGGATGCTTGTGCAAAGTTATGAAAACTCACTAATAAATTAATGTCCTTTATATATGTAGCGGGTTTGATCATCATAGTGGCAAAAAAAATCATAAACAGGAAAAAAGACCAAGAATACTTACCAGTCATCAGAGTAATAAAATTTCAATCGCAAGAATTCCTTTTCAAATGTTTCTAGCTTTTCTATTTTCATAGCTACAAAAACAACATTATCTGTTATCCGCCTTAGAAATTATAGATACTAATTAAGTTAATCATCTCTCAGGTTCATAAGCACAAATATTTGGCAAGCTAATCACAAGATCAAGGTGAAATCAATTGATTAGAGAATGAAATCTTAGAATTGTGAATTCCCTTCTAACAACAATAATTTGTGAATTGCTTTGGAATCAATCTAATCAATCTATGAAATCATGAGTCATATGATGAGTAGTCTTGGTATCGAAATACCATGTAGGATCATTGGCGGTTTCGGGAGTAGCAACATGGGCACAAACATTTTCACCTTTATTATAACTTTTGTAGTTTTAGTCAAATCTATAATAGCAATTTGTAACTTCATGTCTAGACTTGTCACAAAGATGGAAAAAAGGTATTTCAAACTTGCTGCTGCTTTGATACCAAGATTTTTCACAAGCACATCCAAAGATTTTAAATAACTCATTGTTCTGATACAAAAAAAAAAACAGAGAGAAATATTGGAGAGCTGTTTGATAATTATTATATGTAAAAAGGAGGATACAAAAGGACCATGGCACTTTTTATTCAATTTTTTTTAGCATTTGGTGTTTTGACAAATGTTGGCAGGAGGCTAGTGAAAACAGCTCATAAATCCTGAAAAATAAGAACTGGTCATTATTTACACGGATAGAAAAATTTAATCCAACTAAACTCTCAACAGATCGTAACAACGAATTTGTTCTTGATACCTTCAAATATTTATATGCTTCTTTGCATTTGACGAATTCCATTTCATTATAGTAGTTTTGATAAGCCTTGAACTTCTCATCACACTTGTCCATGTGGGTTTCCATTAGAAGATACAAGAAAATAAGAGTTTCTGTGCCAAGAAAGAAATATTAAAACAAGAAACTGACATGGAACGAGTTTGGTTTCTCTTTAATTTTTAATTAATTCCTTAGAAGCACTAATTATACCCTTTTTTTTAAGAACTAAATATATGCATTTAAATATTATAGCAATCATCTAAACAAACAAACAAAAACCCCTTATAACAGATATATTTATGAGTTATTGTTATGCCTTGTAATTTTTTTAATAAAAAAAATTCTTAATTTATTGTTAAGTCAACTTGAAGTTGACTTCTAAATGGCTAGTATTGAGTTTGTTTTGGGAATTTATGATTGAATTTGACAAAAAAAATCTTAAACAGAATGTGGGATTAAATAATGTGGAGTTGGATACACGTACCTAAAGGTTCTAGATAATCAAATTAGAGTGAAATTGGATTCAATTAGACCTTATATAATTGTATGAGAGATTATATAATTAATTGAGGTAGGGTTATAAATGAACCAATAGACATTTTTAACTACTAATATTTCTACTAATATTCTAGATTAACTAATTAAGTTTAAGTATAATTAATTTAGTGTGGATAAAATCTAAGAATCAACAATAGATTAGTAATTCTGTGTTGTCGGATTTGTCTTTTTGAAATTGTTAATTGGTAACTCTTGCTTTGTTTCATTTCAGTTTTATTTCAGGTACCCACGCATGATCTGGGCATGTGACGCGAAATGAGTTCACTCCGCCGGCTTCATTTTCCCGGCGTGCCGTCAAAAGCCATTGCCATTTTCGGTTCACTCTGCCATAAGCTTCTCGCATCGCCCTTCTATTCTTCTCTTTCTTCCTCAGGGGAGTCCCCTCTTCAATTCGATTCCACAGAGCGCATTCTCACCGATGAGGAGCTCACAGAGATCAACCTCCTCATTCCTCGCCTCTGCGACTCAAACCAACTCGCCACAGCTGTTAACCTCACCACCACCGCCCTCCTCGCAAACCCACCTCTCAAATCCCTTTCCATCTCCGTCTTCATCGATTCTCTTGCTTCTCAACCTGACATGACCCACGCCATGTCCCTTCTCACGCGTCTTAAGTTCACTCCAACTTCATACCCTTATCTTAGACCCATCATCATTATGCTTGTCACTTCGTATTTTAGCAAGTATAAATACAAAGAAGCCCTCAAAGTGTTCAATTGGATACAGAGGCCTGACTCCCCGTGCTCGCCAGATGAGAAAATTTATGGAATTTTCATTCATGGTTTTTGTAGAAAAGGCTTCGTTCTTGAGGGTTTGAAGGTTTTGAGAGCTATGGTGGCGGCTAATACGGCGCCTACTTGCGATTCGAAGGATTGTGTATATCGCGGATTGTTGAGGCAGGCTCGGATAAAGGAGGCAAAGGAACTAAATGACGCTTTTGTTTGTGTAGATGTTGCGGGTCTGAAGAGGATTTCACTTTTGTTGGAAAACATGATTGCTGAATGGAAAGACTAGAACAATTAAGCTGTATGTTTCAACTCTGTTCACAATTTGTTGCTAATTGGTCGAGAACTTTACGATAGTATACTTATTAGGGATTATCAAACTTTATGTATATGTTGTTTAGTATTGTGATGCAAGGTGACAGTTTACATTTATTTGCACTCATCTCACATTTCCTATGCATTGAGTCTTGTGTATTATACAAGAAGTTTGCACTTAAACATTCTTTTAGCCAAGTTTTTCATTTCGCGTGATGAAATGGGTGAGTTTATTGATGGTATAGAGACTTAATCCCTTCATGTTTACTGATCCGGAGCTTCTAACCCAAATAGTAAATTAATTTAATAACTTACGATATAACCTTTGTGCTTATAAGCCAGAGCATATAGTTGCCATATGTCTAAACATATAGTATCGGTTTCTATGCTGTTTTGGTCATTTAAGTGGATCAATTTGGATGTCCTTGTATTGCTACATTGACTTTCCATTTCAGTAGCTTCTGATATAAACACTTCTTAGGTTATAGTGAAATGCACTTAAGACTTGTTCAGTATGTTGTTGACATTTAACATGCGCTAGGAAGATTCTTTTTCTTTCTTCTTTGTTGCCCAATAGGCTATCGAAATTCCTAGATTTCTTGATTATATTAGTATATAGCATTCTTAGATGTCTTTAAAGATGTTGGAATAGTGTTTTTAGGCCTCAATTCCTTCATATTCTTCTAAATAGAATTAAAAAAATATACCAGAGAATCATGGATATATGAACCATTTATGAATAAGACATTTATAGCAGACTACCTAAGAATTCTATACGCCCTATCCTCTTATATAGAGGCATGTCCCTTGATCTTTGGCATGCACATGGATCCAATTAAGTAAGGATAAGTGATCCTTTGTCTTCTCATTCCTTGTAGCCAGTACAAATGACTGTCACATGTTCGTATGGAAAAAAAGTCATAACAGTTTTTAATATGATTTACTGGACATTTGAATTTAACCTACTTCATTTTTTATCTGATAAATGTTTGGATGACAGATATTTTACATCCCTCATACTTACTATGGAGATTATGGTTTCACTTACTATGTGTCACATGCTTGCTGAATTTAATACTTCCAAATGCTGAACATTCTTAAATGTGCATGGAGTGTTATCTGTTATAGAGTTAGTTCACCAGTAACCTAAAAACACGTATTTGACTCTTATAGCTTGAATTGTTTTGATTGTGTTTCATTGCTTAAATTTGAAATGGGTTCAAGTAGGCAGACATTTTTATCTCATTTGGCCAAAATAGGATATGAGGTGCTTCATACTTGAGAAAAGCACGGTGGAAGTTGATTTATGCTTAAAAGGTACTTTTGAGGTATTCTAGTCAAGCAATAATTCCATATGCTGACCAAATAATTCATATTGATGAAATTGAAAATGCTGTGTCTATTGAAATCTGTGTATAGTTAGTTCCTATGATACTTTTTACTCAAGAGCTGCTTTCTGTTTGTCAGACCAGCTTATGAATTTTTTTTGGGAGAATTACAATGAGGTCCTAAGTAATTTAAAAACAAGTCCCAGAAGTTGTTATTCTCACTGTAGGACTTGTTATTACAGGCTGCTCAGATTGTTACTTAGGACTTTATAGTGATTATTTCTCTTATGTGGGACTTGAATGTAATTCTCCCATTTTTTTTCCCATGGAGCAGAGACATGGACATCAGACCTTAGACATGATGCATGCACTGATCTGACAAAAACTAGAACCTAGGGACTGGACACGTTGAAGATATATGTACAAAAACTTGTTGAGTACGAAAAAGATGGTCTTACTTCTCAAATTGAGGTACCAGCTCAGAGAAGGCGGCCGCTGCCAGCCGTATACCAGGGTCTATAAATACCCGAAGGGTAGGTGCAGCTGTTAGAGTAGAATAGATCCTCTGAAGTTGAATGCAAAATGTGGATGTTATAATGGTACTATTATTAACTTTGCCAGCTTCACATATTATTGACCCTAGAAGATCTGTATCTGCCAATAGAGTGAGTTAATCTCAGTTTTGGGAATCTTCGCTGAGGAGAGGACTGGCCTTTTTGTGTCACGTTTATTTGTAGTTTCATTTCAGTTGGGTTTGAGGAGGGACTGATGCAGTCTAACCTTTTAGAGGTCTCATTTTTGGCTAAGCATAATGATGAGCAAGAAGAGTTCCTCGTCTATGCGCACCATTTCAAAAAAGCTGGGAATGAGTCATTCAATTGCCAAGCAATGTTTTCTCCGTTTGGATAATGCTAGGAATGAGTTCAATTGCCGAAAAACATCGTCTCTACTAGGCTCTTCAAAAATAGACAAATCTTTCATCTCGGCAATAAGCGTAATACTCTTCCGGTCCTAATTATAAGACCCAATTGACTTATTTGAGGAGATTAAGGAAGTAAGTTAAGTTGGTTATTTATAATAAATAAGTGTTGTTATTCCTAAAATATCCTTGCTAATTAAGTATATTGGCTAAAACTATCATTATTAGAAGGATTATCTTGGAAAAAAATGCATAAATATAAGAGAGAAAATGGATTGGGTCTTATAATTAGGACCAAATAAAAAGTCAAATTGGGTCTTATAATAAGGACCGGAGGAGTACTATGTTTATTGACTAGGAACAAGCTATGGCTTGGGCATTTGAGTGAAGTGCTTCCTACTGCAAGAGATTATTTGTGCACTTGGCATTTGTTGCTAAATGGCATCGAGTGCCTAGAGAACTTGATGAAAGAAGACTCACTTTTTTTACTAACTTAAAAAAATGCATGCTTGGTTCTTTTCAAATGGATGAGTTTGAAGGAGTGTGGATGAATTGTTATATTTTTACGATGTCCATGAAAATGGGTGGTTGAACTATACTCATAATATTAAAGAGAAATAAGCTAGATGCTACATAAAGGACGTTCTCACACTAAATATGAGAAACACACAAATTAGTGAAAGTATGGATGTTGAGGTAAAGAGATATGCAAAAACAAAATTAAAACATATCAAGCAAGGTCAACCCGAAAGGCATTTATCTTGTGCCAACTTGTGTAAATTTATACCCCATTGCTTTTGACGTGTTTCAAGAACAATGTAACCTGCCATTCTTTGTAAAGTTAATTGAACGTGATGACAAAGAATTATTGCTTGTATAGACAGGACATATGATAGATGAAAAGTAGAATAAAGAATTGAGTTTAACTTTGATACAAACCCGAAGTGCATTTAACTTTGATCATGTTTAAGCAAATTATAAAGTAAACATTTTTGGCTTATCAATTCTAATATTATATATATTCATTTTAGTAGAAGCAAGATATAAAAATATAAATATACTTAAAAAATTAATAATTAAGAACTTTAAATTTTGAATGATAAGGACAAATTATCACTTCAAAAATCAGCGCGCTCTGTGGTGGGTCTTGAATTGATAATGTTTTGGAATTCTATTTAAATTAAAGTATATATTTAGTCATTTGAGTTTCTTAAACTTGTCACTGTTAACTTTGTGAACGGAAAATTCTTTCTGAATGATTTAAAATGATAACTCAGGATTTAAATGCTGGCGTATTAATTTTTAATATAAAATATGTAAATTAAGAAATATTTAAAACAAAACCTTACGATCTTTTATCAATAATTTGTATGCAGTTTAATAATTATGAAACAAATAATTTTTTGGTTACTTTTATGATTAAGAAAATTATCTAATTATTCTTAAAAATTTATATTAAAAAAATTTTAAAATTATAATTACTTCAAAGATTAATGTTATTATTAAATTTATGCTAGATCCAATATCATAATTTAAAAATATGATCATAAAAAAGTTTGAAAAGTTACAATATAAATATTTTTTTAAATTATTTATGAAAATTTAAGAGTAATGCTAAATCCTATATAATCATGTTAGAAAATTCAACCATATGGAATATTTACTCATATATTTGATGAACCTTTAATTATATTTTATTTTAAATATTTTTAATTTACGTATTTTAAATTAAAAATGAACATATCAGTATTTCCTGTTAGTGACGGTGTTAAATTTAAAAAATTAAAAATACACTTTTAAAACTTAACAAACTAAATTGAAATTTCATGTAAACTTAAAGGACTAAACATATACTATAACTATTTTATTTATCTTTTATTAGAATTTTTTATTTTATTTAGTAGCTTTATTTATCATTTATTACTGTGCCAAGACCAAATCATATGTAAAATTTGTAAATGCATGTGAGGATTTTTCTCCTACAAGTAATTTAAGCAAAACATTAATGAGAGAACTTCTAAGCTCAGGATTAGTATCAAAATTCGGTACAAACGATAAGTATTATAATTTATATTAGAAGTGGTTAATTTTCTAATATTTCTTTATTTGTCATTATAAATTGCACTAGCCCCAAATACATTTTTTTTTTTTTCATTTTGATTCACATCATCTGCAGTTTCAGTACACAATCTTCCATGACACAGTCATTATTATCAGCTAAAATAAAATTTATAAAAATCTCCCAAAACCAATTGAAAGTTATTCGTTAGGCATCAGGTGAAAAAATTATTATTAAATTTCATGCCTCAAACTTCAGTTCTACTTGAAGATCAGTTGTTTTTTTTCCTTATTTTGATACATTCTATTAAGCTTTTAATTGTGGAATTAAATTTTTTTTTTTGGAACTTCCTTCAACAACATAAAACATATGACTAAAAAAAGAAAAAAAAAAAAGAAAAGATCAACAATTAAATTAAAAAAATAGAATTCATATTTTTGTTCTTATAAATTATGTATTAATACTTTAAAATACTTCATATATGCATAATTAATTTGACATCATCTACCTCAATCCCTTAATGTCATGTTTTGGCTAATGCTTTAAGAGGAAAGAATTATGGTTTTTATACCGTATTTAAGGTTGGTGGGAATTTGATGCACAAAGGTACAATTGTATGGTGAAGATTTGCGGGGAAAACCATATTGGAGGTACTTATATTTTTTTTCAATTTTCAATTTAGTACCTATGTGTTTTTTGTTCTTAATTAAATCTTTATTTTTCCTCTATTAACATCATTAATCCTTATGTAGAGACTAAAAATATCAATAGAACAAAGTTATAAGAGCTAATGTTGCTAAAAAGATAAAATTAAATGTTTAATTAAAGGGGAAAAAACACATAGGTACCAAATTAAAAATTAAGAGAAAGTATAGGTATCTTCAATATGGTTTTTCCCAGATTTGCGTCAATATTTTTTTTAAAAAAATGTTAGGGACTAAGGGTTGAAATAGAGACATGTGTATTTACATGCAGTTCTTATGTTTTTCCACTTGTTATGTATCATATGAATGTTTTGACCCTTTGGCCTCTAGTCACATGCGCGTACATATATTATACTGTGTATTATACCGATTGATTGAATTTTATTTTATTATCTTTAAAAAGTCTTAATCCTAATAAACTTTAAATAGGCTTAATTATTCTACAATTTTTCCCTCATTAAAAAATTAAATAGTTTTAATAAAATCCAATCCGTACACTATATCTCTTTTTTTTTTTGTTTATTTGAGCCTAGGATATCTATCGCGGATAGTAATGATTAATTCCCCTGCACTATAAACTTCTCGGGACTTTAATGCTAAACCCTCTTCATATACATTGCGATGACTAAATCACATTTTTCTAGTATTTAATGACTAAGTCGTTCTGCTAAATTTACCAATCAACTTATGTATTTTTTTAAATAGCTTCAAATTTTATAAATTAATTTAAAAAAATTATGTTAACTCTAGGTAATTTTCTTTATATATGCCCATATTTAATAAAGATAGTAAGAGAATAAAAATCAGTAAAATGATAGAATTTAATATAATTAAGGAAAAACTAATTTGAAGATCCTTATGGTTTTCATCAATTTTGGATTAGGTCCTTATATTTTTTTTTCTTTCTATTGGATCCTTTAATTTTATATTGTTAAACCTATTAGTCATTTAGAGATCAATCTGTTAACAGTGTTTGATTTGTTGTTAGTCATGTCTGAAACATCTTTTCCCTCTCTCTCCTTCCGCCATATCCGACCCAGCTCTCCCCTCTCTTTCATTCATTCAACAAGTTTATCTTCTTTGGTAAAAAAAAAAAAAAACAAGTTTATCTTCTTATCCACCATTCTTCCTGCTTATAAATGGCTCACCGTTGCTTTTAACCTCTCCCTAACACCTTCCCTTCCCTTGGTTGTAATGTCACCAGGACCCTCTTCAGCCACGTCGCAGTCACTTGTCCATTGCCATCCAGCTTGAACCCCGTTTGGAGAATGACGGTAACAAGAAAAGCATGAAAAAAGACAAAAGGATCGGGTTTGTGAGAAGAAAAGTGGTGAGTGATTCTTTTGAGCCAAAAAATAAGTACCGTTGCAGAATCATCCATAGAGGTAAAAATAAAATACTACGAGAATCTAGGTTCCTCTGGCCAAGCAAAATTAAATTTATAGCTAAAATTATGGAGAGGTTGAAAGCAATGGTGAGCCAATTATCAGTAGGAAGATGATGAGTAAAGAGACGAAATTAAGGAAAGAATGAAAGAGAGAAGAGAGCTTGGGTAGATATGGTGGAAGGAAATGTTTCAGACTTGAGCTTACGGAAAATTTAACACTGTTGACAGATTTAACTTTAAAGGACTAATATATTTAACATTATAAAATTAAAGGACCCAATAAAATAAAATGAAAAAGTAGAGAGACCTGATTCAAAATTGATAAAAACTGTAGGGATCTTCAAATTAGATTCCCCTATAATTAATGCACGTAATATTAGAAATTACTTAAAATTTATGATAAATTTAATGCTTTAAACTAATTTCATTAGTATGTGTGAATTAGTAAATGGGTTATTACAACAAGAAAAAGAGGAGGAAGTATGAAACTATGCTATTGGATTTTTAAATTCAATTGGCATTTAAGCCATTTAATGCTTCATATCATAATGGAAATCAATTGGCATTTAATGCTTCTGAAGCGTCTGACTTTTACTTACAGCCTTCTATTCTTAAGAGATAATTTGATTTTTAGTTTAATCTTAAATATAAGACGACAATCTATTTTATCTCTAATATTTATCTATTTTACCCACAAATAATTCTTATAATAATTGTATACGTTAAGGGATTACTATCAATAAGTAATTCAATCGCACATGATTTTTTTTGGGCTGAAAAACATATACGAGTAATAAGGGTATTTTGGAGAATATAACATGTATTTATTAAAAATAATTTAACTAACTTTTTTAATTTTCCAAATTAGTCAATTAGATCTTATATTAAAAACCGAGATTAATATATATTATTCGGCTCCTACTTTCCCTATCATTTTACCAAAGTTAAATAGAGCTGGTTAATTGACTTAATTCATTAAATTTGTTGAAAGATAAGCAAATTTTAAAACTCACACATATCTAAAACCATGAATTAGAAATTGAAAATTGAAATAAAAAAATCTAATCAAACTTCAAATAGGAACAATTTTGAAAAAATGTAATTGAAAGATTTTGAGAGAATTTGGGTAAGTTGGATGGAATAATCTGGCAGCCATGAGCCATGATGCTCACTAGGGGTGTGCATGGACTAGACTGGACCGGGTTTGTTATCAACCCGAAGTCTGGTCCAGTAAAGACCTCGGGCTGAAAAAAACAGCCCGAGGTCTGGTCCAGTCCAGTGCCAACCCGAGGTCGGGTTGGACTGGACTTGGTCCTCTGGACTGCCTGGACCAGTCCAGGCAGTCCAGAGCTAATTTTAATTTTCTTTTAAAAAAAATTTCTTCAATAGGAGGCAAGATTGTAACTTACTATATAAAATTTTACACATATTTTAATTTAAAATTTATCAAATTTGATCATTCCTTTTCAATTTCCCAATGAAGTCATGTTTTATTAATTAATTCTCATCAATATAGATATTAAATTGTAGAAAATATATATGCATGCTCATTACTTTGAAAGTTAATAGATAAATCTTAATTATTTGAATAGATAAAAAATTTATATAGAAAAATTAAATCAAATTAAAATTATATAAATAATAATTTAAAAAAATCGGGCTAGACTGGACTGGACCAACTGGTCTGAGGGGTCAATCCCTAGTCCAGTCCAGCCCGATGAGACCAGTCCGGTCCAGTCCGGTCCAGTCTTGTTTCGGGCCAATTTTTTCTGGACCGGACTGGACCGGGTTTATTCGGGTTGGACCGGACCATACCAGACCACCGGGTTTTTGCACAGCCCTAATGCTCACATAGCTAACGGTGTTGAGGGGTCATTTTTAGGGAAAAAAATATTAATATTTAATTAAATGATGAGGAAAAACAACCCAACCTATCTACAGTTTTACACAGATGATCTTGGGCCTTAATCCACTAAGGATGAATTAGGTCCCAGCTGTAATAAATAAACAATAGTAATATTTTGTCAATAAGAATTAATCCCATTAATAAAAAGTCAGAAACATGTCCTAATTTTGATGAGTTTTCAAGACTCAACTCACTTAAAATTATGCCAAAAAAATAATGCTCTCTCATTTTTTTTCCTAGAAAATATCTTATAATAAGGATTATAAGAACTATATTTTGTAAATGATTTTTAGAATATATGAAAAATAAGGTTAACATCTCTTGAGAGCCGAGACCATTAGGGCCATCCATCACCCATTTTTAGGCTTCCTGCTATGGTGATTGAAACATGAGTTGCATTGTTTATAATTTAAAAATTTTATGAGTTGTCGGCAGAAAAATATTATGAATTGGATATACATTTCATATCTTTTATACAACCTTATTCATCATGTCCTACGTATATAAAAATAGAATGGAAGTATCTGTAATAAAGATGAAATAGATTGACGAAGGTGAGTGTATTTTACTCTATATACTTATTCATATGCTCAAATTATAACAAAATTAATATTTTATTTAAATATACATTTTGATAAGTTAACATTTATCGATATAACATGTTTTATTCTCAATTAATTATTAATAATTTGACATGTTTTTAATCATATTAAGCAGCAAAAGAAGGAGGGTTGATGGAATGCTCACTTTTTCCCCTGGTAGTTACGTTGTGTGTAGGAAAATGGGTCAGTCCACCCTTGGTAGATTGGACCCGAGCCCAATGTCATTTGGGACTCCAGTGCAAATAGCAAAACTCATGGGTCCTTAACTGTAATTTTCGCCCTTTGTTATATTTTGCCAAAAGGCGGGAACGGTTGTGCAGAGGAGACGGTTTTGAGACAGTTTTTTATTTGAATAAACGAGGAGTTACAAAACTGATCAAAAGGGATCAGTTTTGGGAAGAAGGCTTTTTTATGCATTTTTTCCTCCTCCACAAGGCTCTCTCCGTCTCTCCAAACTCCCCTCTAGTGTATTTGCTGTGTCTCTTAAATCCGACTCCGTCCCCGTGATCGGATCTCCGCGTGGCAACCTGACTTTATTGCAGACTCCAGGTATGCCCGAAAACCTTCATTGGTATCAGAGCATGTGATATTTCCTGTAGATTCTGTGGCCTGCGTTTTCATATCAGTATTTTTTTCTGATTGTTCGGTCTGAGTAACTTGTGATTTGCTTCAATAAATTATGCAAATCCTCCATTTTACTTCAGTATGATAGTTTTTGTGTCTTATATTTATGTTTAGACATATTGGGTTGCTTCTCTGCCTCTGTGAAAATCGTTTTATACAGTATCTATTTTCGGCCGTACGTTTTCGTTTTTTGGGTGTCTCAAAATGAAGTTTTTTGGATTCAAAATTTATCCCATTGCGTAGAGCTCGAAAAAATGAAGAAAATGATATAAAGTACACTAAAAACGGACACCGGACGGCGAAGATACGGAGGAGAGAAGAAATCGGGTTCGACAGGTCCGTCGGACCCGACCCGGTTGCAGAAGCCGGGTCAAGGCGACCCGGCTGGAGGTTGAAGGTGACCTCCAGGGGCCAAAACGGCGTCGTTTTGGCCCCTCCTATAAAAAAAAAAAAAAAACGTATTGACTGGGCTGGACGTAGGATCCAGCCCAGACCAAAAAAAAAAAAGGAGAAGGGGTGTACTGGGCTGGAGGCAGGATCCAGCCCAGACCAAAATCAAAAAAAAAAAAAAATTGTGAAGGGAACCGGTTGGGCCGAAATGGACCCAAACCCAAACGGTCCAAATACTTTAATTAAAAAAAAAAAAACGAGAATTAAAAAAAAAAAATTTGGACCAAGCAGCGCCACGTGGCGCGTTCTGCCACGTGGCACCCACCTGGCACGTGGGGACCACCACCTGACAGGTGGTGGCGCGTGGAAGGCAGGCACGGCGCGTGTCGCCGGCGGCAAGCTGCATGGTGGCGCGTGAAGTACACGCGCCGACAGGGCGAGTGGGAAAAAATTTTTTTCAATTTTTCGCTAATTTTTCCTTCTAGGGGCGCGTGTAGGCGCGTGGAGGGTCCGTTTGAGGTGCGGTTTGTCTCTAAAAATCCCTAAAATCAAGATCTTTATTTTGATATATAATTTGATAATTTTGGAGATAATTAAGGATCTATTTGTGAGTATTTTCAGTGTATTTTCTGGTATTTTTCATGCGGAAATAAATTCCAGAATATTCAAAATAATTTAAATTATTTTGTTCTAGGTGAAAATGAAGCAAGAGGCTTCTAGTAGCACTGAAAATATCCAAGATGGTTCATTGGAATACTTATACATGGATAATGCAGTTCCAGAATATGAACCAGAGGATGAGGATCCTGAAGAGGACCCTGAAGAGGTTCCTCAAGAAATCCCGGAGGAGTTAATGGATTCTGGACCTGAGTCAGAATCTTTATTTCCCACTGAACCCCTCCGTACCGAACCTCATTTGGTCTGTAATGATTCGCTAGATCTTCCCAATAAAACCGAAGTAGAGGAAGGCGAAGAGGTGGATCAACCCTGTACCCCTGCTTTAGCTATGAGAATAGCTGAAAGTGATGCAGCTAAATTGACAAACATAAAAGGCATCAATGGTGTGCTCGCTAGCTACGTCCATTACATGACCGATAAGAAGAATACAGAATTCTACCTTAGAGTCATAATGGAGTACATAAGAGCAATAAGAGTTAGAGGCGGACCTAAAGGCAAACCCATAAGAAAGTCTTACTGGATTTGGGCCATAGAGCTAGTGTCCTCCTTTATGAACAAAACGCGCAAACTTAGAAGCCTAAGAAAAGCAATGCTTGATTACATTTATGTTCATATCAAATGATGTAATATTTGTATTCGCCATGAATTTGTGATTTCATGCATTGTAAACAGACTAAGTATGTTATTTCATTTAATGAAATTACTTGAATTATTGTTGTATGATTATTTATGAATATCATATGTATGCCTTTTATAAGTGGGAGCTTTTAGAAGATGAGACTTCTAAAGGTTACAATCTTTGAAGTGCTTATATAAAATCCTTGATAGGACATGATGATTATTGCTAGTATCTGTGTGATGGGAGGTACAAACGTATTCTCTTGATCATAGATCTTGTAATTTCATTATTTACTGATCGAGGATAATATAGGCACATTACATTGTATACTTCATTGTGCTATATAACTGAAATGTTCTTTGGTTCGGTTCTCTTCAAAGAGAACATAGATTAATGTGGGATAGATTTGTCACAGAACTAAGAATGGCAACCAAGAACATAATTGCTGAATTGAACAAGGGAGAAAAGCTTAACGGGGACAACTGGGACATCTGGCACCGAAAGGTCCAGTATATCCTAGAGGAACAGGATGCGATAGAGCCTCTCACCACTGCTATGGTTGAACCTGAGGCTGGCAACACAAACCAGCACAGGAGAGACCAAGAGGCATATCTAACCTGGAAAAAGAAGAATAGCATAGCAAGAATCACGCTTTTGAGCTCCATGGCTGATGACCTGATGTGTGAGTTTGAGTCGCACAAAACTGCACAGGCCATGTGGATAGCATTGAAGGATAAGTTTGGCGGAGTCTCTACGACCAAGCTTAGAAGGTTGACGATTAAGTTTGATACCTATAAGCTCAAGCCAAACAATCCTATGAAGCAACATCTGAGAGAGATGGCCAATATGATCCGGGAACTGAAGGAAGCTGGACATAATCTGTCTGATGAGCAGCAAGTGCAGGCTGTCATCAGGTCACTCCCTGCAAGTTGGGAGCACATGAAAGTCAACCTAACCCACAATGAAAACATCATCACTTTTAACGATGTAGCTAAGCATCTGGAGCTGGAAGATGAACGTCTAGAGGCTTACAAGAGCTCTGGACAACTTATTTAACTGAGGATGCTGGTACTTCCCAATCTAAGCCCAATTTCAAAAAGGGCAAGAAGCCCCAAAAGAAAGGGAAGAAGGGCGGTCCTCAATTTAAAAAGGGCAAGAAACAATTTAAGAAGAAGGGAAAGAAAGGCGGGAAGAAGAAGCTAGACCTGAAGAAGGTCAAATGCTTCGCCTGCCAACAAATGGGCCATTTCGCACGTGACTGTTCCAAACAGGCTGAAAGCGAAAAGGTATTAGTGAATTATGTGAATTCACATGTTTCATATGTTTCTAGTACTGTTTTTCTAACAGAACCTGTTTCTTCTTCTTGGATTATAGACTCAGGCTCCACAGACCACGTAAGCAGGGATCGGGGATCCTTCGTGGAATACCGTCGGTTGCCGTATCAAAGCAAGTGGCTTTATGTTGGGAACAATGCGAGAATCGAGGTTCGAGGGATTGGCACCTGCAAGCTTGCTTTGCGTGGTGGAAAGACCTTGATACTCCATGATGTGCTTCATGCTCCCGACATCCGACGGAATTTAATTTCTGTTATTTGCTTAGTAGACTTTGGGTTTAATGTTTATTTTCATGATAAAGTTGCAGACATTTCCTTTAACTCTGAATTTTATGGTTCAGCATTCAGATTCCAGAAATTTTTTGTTATGGATCTTGCTTTTGGTTTTAACGCTCATGATTGTTTTGCTATTTCTTCAAGCAATCCTGATATGAATATCTGGCATGCTAGACTAGGACATATTAATCAAAATAGAATGATTAAACTAGCAAAAGAAGGAATGTTGGGCACAATCCCTAACATGGAAATGTCCTTATGTGAAAATTGTCTAGCTGGTAAGGCAACTAGAAAACCTTTCGGTAAGGGAACAAGAGCTGAAAATCCATTGCAATTAATCCATTCTGATATCTGTGGTCCGATGAGTGTGAGGGCGAGACACGGAGCTTGGTATTTTATTACCTTTATTGACGATTTTTCACGATATGGTCATGTCTATTTGATCTCGCATAAGTCTGAAGCACTTGAGTGCTTTAGACGATACATAAATGAGGTAGAGAATCAAAT
The DNA here is from genome assembly GCF_004799145.2 of Neltuma alba. Taxonomy (NCBI): domain Eukaryota; kingdom Viridiplantae; phylum Streptophyta; class Magnoliopsida; order Fabales; family Fabaceae; genus Neltuma; species Neltuma alba. The sequence goes on from NW_021636384.1 coordinate 158,250, forward strand.
AGACAGTAAAATTAAAGCATTACGTACTGATCGAGGTCGTGAATATTTATCTGATCAATTTAAACAGCTCTGTGAGGAAAAAGGGATAATTAGACAACTGACTATCCCTGGCACTCCACAACAGAATGGAGTGGCTGAGAGGAGGAATAGAACTCTTCTAGACATGGTTAGGTCTATGATGGCTCAAGCAAACCTACCAATTTCATATTGGGGTGATGCTTTGTTAACGGCAACCTTCATACTTAACCGTGTGCCCTCAAAATCAGTCGCTTCCACACCCTATGAATTATGGACAAAACGCAAACAGGATCTAAGTGTCCTAAGACCCTGGGGGTCAGCAGCATATGTTCATGATGATTCCCACAAGCATGGGAAATTGGGTCCTAGAGGAAAGAAGTGTATTTTTATAAGGTACTCTGAACAATCTAAAGGATACGTTTTCATAGGTGAAAACGAAGATGGAACAGTGACTGAAATGGAATCAAGAGATGCCACATTCATTGAGACTGAATTTCCTAAAAGAGGAGATGTTGACCGCACTGTATCTCTTTATGAGACACAGGAACAAGTCAGTGCAGAACAAATTGACAGACCAGAATCGTCTAGGTGTGTCAATCTGAGTGGGAGCCAAGAAAGGTCAACACCAAGACCTGAACAAAGAAAGAAAGATAAGCAAATAGCTCCCGTCAGAAGGAGTAACAGGGAAAGTGTTCCCAAAAGACGCTTTCAAATAGAAAGCGAATCTCTCTTAGTTACTCCAGAAGGGGATGATGAGCCCCGTTCTGTACGAGAAGCCTTGTCAGGTCCTGCAAAAGATGAATGGATGAAAGCTATGGAAGAAGAAATGGACTCAATGAAAAAGAACCAAGTTTGGGTGTTAGTTGATCTTCCAAAAGGGCGTAAAGCCATTGGGAACAAGTGGGTTCTCAAAATTAAAAGAAAAGTGGATGGATCAATTGACAAATACAAGGCTCGATTAGTGGCAAAGGGGTACACACAACAGGAAGGAATAGATTATGAAGATACATTCTCACCTGTTGTGCGTTTCAATTCTATTAGACTTATTCTGGCAATAGTAAACAGTTTAGATTTAGAATTACATCAGATGGATGTAAAAACCGCATTTCTGAATGGTGATCTGGATGAAGAAATCTATATGGAACAACCATTAGGTTTCATTGAAAAAGGAAAAGAAAATAAAGTTTGTAAACTCAAAAGGTCCATTTATGGATTGAAACAATCATCCAGACAGTGGTATTTGAGGTTTCACAAAGCAATAACCTCATATGACTTCCAAATGATAGAGGAAGACCACTGCGTCTACATTAAGCGGTTTGAGGGTAATTTTGTCATATTATCCTTATATGTAGACGATATACTATTAGCCGGAAATAGTCTAGATTGGTGGTGGCTATTAAAGAATGGCTTTCATCGAATTTTGAAATGAAAGATATGGGTGAAGCAGAATACATACTTGGAGTTAAAATCCAAAGAAATCGTTCAAAACGAATCCTCTCTCTTTCACAAGAGAATTACATCAACAAGATTCTTGAGCGATTTAACATGAAAGACTGCAATCCCATGAGTACCCCTGTTGCTACTGGAGTGGCTTTGAGTTCTGACATGTGTCCCAAAACCGAATCTGATAAAAAGAAGATGGAAAGAGTTCCATATGCCAGTGCTGTTGGTAGTCTGATGTACGCAATGATGTGTACAAGACCAGACATCTGTTATGCAGTGGGACTGGTGAGCAGATTCCAGTCTAACCCCGGTGAAAAGCATTGGAAAGCAGTGAAGAGGATCTTGAGATACTTAAAGGGCACTTCCAATTATGCACTGTGCTACGAAGGAGGTGACCTGCGTCTTGTTGGGTACTCCGATGCTGATGTAGGCGGAGATGAAGAAGAACGAAGGTCAACTTCAGGTTATACCTTCTTACTCAACAATGGCGCCATATGTTGGAGTAGCAAGAAGCAAACGTGCATTGCCTTACATTCGATGGAAGCTGAGTTTGTGGCTTGCACTGCAGCAGTGCAAGAGGCTTTATGGCTGAAGAGATTTATAGAACACCTTGGATTTGGAAATGAGAGTACCAATCCGGTGATGGTATACTGTGACAATACTGCAGCCATAGCCTATACTAAAGATCCTAAGTATCACAGCAAAACCAAGCACATTGACATCAAGTATAATTTTGTTAGAGATTACATAGCACAAAAGATTGTTACTGTACAATACATTTCAACCAAATGTATGGTAGCAGATCCTCTGACAAAGCCAATAGGCGAAAAAGTTTTTAAAGAACATGTACAAGCCCTTGGCATACGTAAAGTGTAATATGAATGCTTCATTAATGAAATTATATTTCGTTATCACTTTATGTGTCTGTCCGAAAGTATACAATGTCTAGTATGTCGTACAGGTTAAAAAGGTTTGCTCTCTCACACGGGCAACCGCCTTTGACACTCAGGTGGAGTGAACAAAGATGAGACATTTGTGTTCACCAGTAAAGCAGCAATGAATGCTGATATGGTAGAGAAGAAACACAAACTTTATGTCGCCTTGACTAAAGTGTAGCAAGTCAAGATGAGATCCACGTTGATAAAGCTGGATCGAAGTTTGGAATCCCACTTCCATAATACCTGTAGCCAGACAACAAACTCTTCAACGTCGACGTCATAACAATGAGCAGAGTTGAAGAATTTGGGTTTAGATACTGAGTGTGTCTGGACCTAAGTCTGTACGGTGTTGATAATAAATCTAAATCGACATACGCTCTTATAGTAAAAGAGTAACACCGTAGCATGTGTTTCATACCACATGTGCTGAGAGAACCGCAAAAGGGAAGCAAGTGAAAGATCCCTGCTTCATTGCTGTGTGAGTCCCAGGGAGGAATTATCCTCCTATTGGTGTCCTTTGACTTTGACAATATCATGAAGATATGTTTCAGTGACTGCTACTTTGCATATGTCCTATGGTCATGATTGATGCGATCTAAGGTAGTATGCTAAGAAAGCGACTGATTCATTTCAAAGTGATATTTGGGCGAAAGGAAGATTAACTGTGATATACACACCTATGCTAGTGTCTGTGACATGTCCCTTATGACATTTTGTGGTCATAAGTGTGGATACTAGACATACGAGAAAGGTAATCTGAGTCAACCATTGACTCGAGAGGGATTAGATTTACCGTGGAAAAGTGTATATAAGTAAATCTAGGACATCTGAGGCATAATTTTAAAATTCAAGCTACACAAAGGAGAGGGTGACTTGTGCTGATCCTTTAAAAGGGATTTCTAGTACAAGGACCCAAGCGAAGACGTCATGCCCACGCGGTCACGGCAAAGCACTAAGTATGAAATTGAGGGAAGGTGAAGAGATTAGACCCATGACATCTAATCCACCAAGTGTGAGTGGGAGATGTAGGAAAATGGGCCAGTCCACCCTTGGTGGATTGGACCCGAGCCCAATGTCATTTGGGACTCCAGTGCAAATAGCAAAACTCATGGGTCCTTAACTGTAATTTTCGCCCTTTGTTATATTTTGCCAAAAGGCGGGAACGGTTGTGCAGAGGAGACGGTTTTGAGATAGTTTTTTATTTGAATAAACGAGGAGTTACAAAACTGATCAAAAGGGATCAGTTTTGGGAAGAAGGCTTTTTTATGCGTTTTTTCCTCCTCCACAAGGCTCTCTCCGTCTCTCCAAACTCCCCTCCAGTGTATTTGCTGTGTCTCTTAAATCCGACTCCGTCCCCGTGATCGGATCTCCGCGTGGCAACCTGACTTTATTGCAAACTCCAAGTATGCCCGAAAACCTTCATTGTGCAATTGTCAATGGGTTCGTCCCTAGTAGCGAAACCGCCATCGGACAGAGAGCCGATGAGTACTTAAAAAAGTAATTTTTTTATTGTTAATAATATTTTATTAAAATATTAACATTTTAATATATAATAATTTAAATGATATTTTACTTACAAGTCATTCTGCTCAATTTACAAGTTAACCTATATGTTTTTTAACTACTTCAAATTTTTATAAATCAATTGATCATTGTTTTCACTTCAGTTAGGAAAAAAAGTCTTCCTCTCAGTTTATTTACAAGTTATTTCTTGAGATATTACAATATTTCCTTTTTCATTTTCTACTTTTGAAATCAAATTATAAGCTGGTCAAAAAAAGAAAGCAAAGTATACAATTTATATGGTTGTGCCATACAAGTCTCCCTTCAAAAAATTATAATTTAAATTTTAAATTAGAAAAAAGTATATCTCTAGTCCTTCAAATTTATACAAGGTTTTAATTTGCTCTCTTAATTTCACAATGTATCAATTTCTCTAATCCTATTATTACTGGTTTCAACTGATAATTTTTGTGCCAATTATTTTAATTTTTTGAAATTAAACTGTCAGTAATGTAATTGAGAGTATTTTGTCGAAACTGAAAATTTTATTGTCATTGTTTTTTCTTTGTAAAATTAAGAGGTAAAAAAAATTAATGTGAAGTTAAAACAGTAGAAGTGCACTTTTGCCTTTAAATTATGAAATTTACAACTCCACCAATGTCTTATATTTGGTAGACCAAACTTTTATTTTCTTGTAAAGAAAATGTGTCGCTTTTGTCACTCAAAGAATGCAAACCATTTTTGCTTTAATCTACTTCATCTATAGGGCATAAAGAAAAGAAATTTTTTGTTGTATTTATAGGGTAATGGGAGAAAATTTTCATATGAATGTACACTTTTACCTTTCATTTATTATTATATTGACTATATTTTCATGAGATATATTGTATATTAAATTGGGATAAAGTTAGTGAAAAGTTGTTGAATTCTAAATAAGAGCTAATAAAGTTTAAAATTTTTATTAGTTTATGTGAAACATATTGAAAAAAACTTATAAAAAAGACTAAAAAAACAAATGATTTAGGGTTTGTTTGGTTTTTTTGTTTTGAAACAACTTTTTGTTTTTAAAAACAGAAAAATAAAAAAAAACTTGTATGGTAAGTTGTTTTTAGTTGACTGTTTTAAAAAACAAAAAACAGTAACATGTTTTTAAAAACAAAAAAACCAAAACAACTTTTATATGTTTTTTTGTTTTTGTTTTAAGAAGTTTTGAGAAATCTTTTTCTCTTCTCATCTATTATCCACCATTATTATTACTAACGACAACTATCACATATCAAGTGTGGTTTTTTATGGGTTTTTTTTTCAAACATGTTTTTTAAGATTTTTATCAAAACAAATTTTTTTATTTTTTGTTTTCAAAACTTGTTCAAAAAAACAATTTTATAAAATTATTTTAAGAACAAGAAAACAAAAAACAAACAACCCTTAGATTCTTTCCTTGAAACATTAATGTAAAGGATACGAAAATCCGCATGAGATTGTTTATTTATTTATGGCTAGTTTACATCTGTCACGCAACTTCATCATCTTCCAAATGCAAAACAAGAAGATAGAAACGAATAAACTAAACTAGCTATATTCATTATTACTGGCATTTATCTACTGGTTGCCACGAAGCCTTCTTCTCCCACTTGGCCTCATCCCAACTGTGATACGCCCCATCGCTTCTCACCGACCAGAACACGCCGTGGTGTCCTAAATCCACTTTGGGATCAAACACCACTATGTCGGCACATACCTTATCCATTATCAGGAAACATGTCTCTTCTTTGCCTCCCGCGACGAAGTTGTATGATTTTCCCGGCTCGATCGGAGCCTCCGTCGATTGGAAGGTACCCACCACGTACAATCTCGGCGAGTTCGATGGCAGATCGTTGTGAATATCAACCATTGATAGGTTTATGTCTGGTTGTTGTTCCTCTTTGTTGTTGCTGCTATTAGCAGTCGTTGAGGTTGTCGCTGTAACAAGAACAAGCAGCAAAAGACGAAGGGTTGATGAGTGCAGCATGGTCGTGCTTGGTTTTCAGCAAAGAGATCGATCTTCCTCTATCTTGAATTTACATATAGGTGGTTCTTCTGTGTTGTTTTCTGTATATATAAGTAATTAGATATGAAACTAACATTAGGTATAAACATTTAATGTAATTTATGCCATTGAATGCTTCAGATCATGATGGAAATTGAATCTATATTCTGTTGTGCTTTTATTTATGCTTTATGCGGAAACTATGTTGCATTAAATTGCATCAACTTAAAGTCAATCGACTTTAGTTTTATCTTATTGTGAAACGGTATTCTCGAAATTTGCGACGGAAATTTTGGTCTGCGCTGGAAAAATTCCATGAGGAATACGCACTGCAAATCCATCCTTAAATTAGTAACGGAATCTTAACTTTCGTTGCAAACTTATTTAGTGACGAAAATTTCTCTCCTAATTACTTGGTTTTGAAGATTTTGGCCAATGTTTTAAAAGCCGGACCGGAAGTCAATCCAGAAATATTAACGGGTCATGGTTTAATCAGTTGGATTGATTAGACTGTTCGGTCAGACCAATAATGTAATAATTAATTAAAAATAATATTATATACATATAATTAATACTCCTCTAGTCCTATTTATAGAGCAGAGAAAGAGAGAGAGAAAATATTTTTTTGTCCTATTTATAAGGCACTGAGAGAAATTTTTTATATGGATGTACAATTTTGTCCTTTATTTATTATTGTGTTGACTTTGTTTACATGAGGTATAATATATATTAAATAGAAATAAAGTTGAAAAGTTATTAAATTTTAAATGAGAGTTAATAAAGTTTAAGGGTTTTCTTGGTCTGTGTGAAACATATTGAAAGTGCCTTATAAATAGGTCAAGAGGAGTATATATAATATCAAATTATTAAATAATTTAGAAATACATTTAAATAATCTAAAATTATTGTGAAATCATTGAAAATGCACTAAAACCTTATATATTTAAATTTATGTATGTTTAAAATATTTAATAATATTAAAAATTATTAATTCATTTAAATCAAAACATTGTTTTAAAAACTATACCAGACATCAAAACAAAAAGGCTAGCGACTCATAGTTTTAACATCACAATATATGAAAATTTTAATGAACTAATACTATATGGTTATAAATAGTCTAAAAATATATTAGGATATTTGAAGGGGGTCATTTTTTTTTTATTTTTCTTCTTTTTTAAAAAATTTTTTACTGTCTTTTTCAGTCAGGCTAAAAAACTGGTCCGGTCCAATTCTTTAATCATCGATTTTGGCAGACCCGGGTGTGTGTGTATTGAAAAAACTCATTTAAGATCGGCCAAGCCTTTTTTTTTTAAAATGTCAAATAAATTCGTTATTTAAAAAAAATCATTAATGTTCATGTTTTAAGCTTATAGTGTGGATTGAGGATGTAACTTTAATTTGATGATATTGAGAAATAAACTTATTTAGTTTATGTAATTATGTCTTCTTTACTTCTTTTTTTTTTGTATGATGACGAGATAATTTATATTTGAATTAATCAAATTTTAGAACATATATATTAGTAGTATTTTTATTTAGCTGTAAAGAGATGCAAGTTGGACTTTGAATATTATAAGTTGCATGTTATGTTTGAATTTATTACTTTTACATTTTTTTTAAATAAATACCACCTATAATCCTTAATATAAGAGCCAGTTGACTAATTTGAGTAAACTAAGAAAATTAGTTAAGTTAGTTATTTATAATAAATAAATGTTGTCTTTTCTAAAATATTTTTGCTAATCAAGTGTATTAACTACAACTAGCTTTTATATTAAAGGTTGGAGATACTACATGTTTATTGGCACAATCCCAGGGCATCATAATAAGAGAAGAGTCAGGCTTAAATTTGATAAATAATGTGCAGTATGAAAAACAAGACTTTAGGCCTAAGCTGTTGTGGTCTAAGACCATCAGTAGGATTCGCCTTCACTTATTTTCTAACTCTATCACCCACAACTACATATATCCTCCTTTCGGTCCTCAATATAAGAAGTGTCTTGTAAAATGAATTACATTTTGTATATGTAATTTAAAAATAGTATGAAGTGGGCATCTACTCCATTTTTATAAAACCTTATTCAGTGAAATAAAAGAATCATTATTTTCTCAACGAAATGATTGCTCATATATATGCATATATATATATATATATATCCAAAGAATTTATTAAGACCCCATCTGAGCGATAATGCCGTAGGAGAAGCCAGCAAACGATGCAGCGGAGAATAAGAAGGCAGTGACGTCGGAGAGAACACTAAAAGGGGGATTTTGTTGCCGGCGGAGAGAACGGCAGAGCAATAAAGTGTAGTTCTTAGCTGAGATTTGAATCAATATGAAAGCAAAGTAGTTACTGTATCCGATGTAGTAATTTGAAAGTAACCTGTTATTCAGTTTAGAGTTGCTCATGTAAAATGATAATCTTGTAATTAATTTTGTGCAGCAAAGTTGTTGGCTTTGGATTTGTAGTTTTTGATACTACTTCCTCCACTCCTAAATATAAGACCCTTTTATAGTGTAATTTACACTATAAAAAGAATTTTATATTTAGGACCGCATGAGTATTATGATCAAAGTTGTTATTTATGAACAGGAATTTGTTATTCAATTTCTTATTACTCAAGAAAAATGACAATTTCATATAATTGACTTTGTGGAGAAAAATTACTCTTTTGATCTTTGATATAAAACTTATTTAATTAATTTAATTAGATTAACAAAATTAGGTAAATTAGTTAATTATAATAAATATGATTTTTTTTTCTAAAATATCCTATTCAAATCATATTTGATAACAACACTTTCATAAAAATAATCAAACATTTTTATAGGATTTAGTAATTTTAAACTTTTTTTAATAAGATTATCCTTTTAAGATATCTTACAAATAGGGCTATATTTTTTTTCCAAAAACTATATGTTTACATAGCACAAGAGGGTATATATGTTTTTATGTTTCAAATCAGTAGAAAAAGAATAGAGATAAAACATTATTCTATGCATGCTTTGAGAGCTTCCTTTGCTTTTGGTGAAAACAACCTTTTCAACCAAAACAATATGAAAATACCTGTGGATCAAAAATCACGTTTTAACCCAAACTACTCCAAAAGCGCTTAATTAAGTTACAGTATGCTTCGTGTGTGTGTATGCATGCCTGTAAAAAGTAAAAACCATAAAATACTACTACCTCCAGTCCTAATTATAAGGTTTTATTTGTAATCTATAACCTAGGTTTTATAATTCGGAGCGAAGGCAGTACTACAATTCAAGAAAACTCAATCACGCGTCAATAATCACACTGATGTCTGTCTCATTTTATTCGCAGAAAACCAAACTTCAAGTTCAAACACGAAACAAGTCTGCATGGCATCATCAATCCATGCAAATTACAACGGGAAATCAAAACGCAACTTGAAATGAAACAAAAGTCTTTTTTTTATTATTATTATTTGGGCATAATTTATTCATTCATCATCACCACGCGAAAGCCCTAATTATTATTCATCAGAGCAAACTTGATCTTGTTGAGAGTGGTGTTCACGAGTTCGTTCACCGTAGCCACACTCTTCTTGTTCAAGCTCTTCGTTTCCACACTGCTACTCACCAGAATCTGCATAGTCATTGTCAGTATTGACCCATCGCCGGGAGATGAACCACCACCGTCCTTTCCGCCGCCATTGGATATTCCCACGTCGTCCTTCATGACCACAAAGCCCGACGGCAGTATCGACACGGCGGCCGAATCCTCCCCTTGCATCACCCCATTGATCGTCAGCTTATCCACGGGAGCAAACACCAGCACATAACCCATCGGCTCTACACAAGTTTCTTGAAGAATCGCAACGCTGCCGTCCACATTGTGTGTCTGCCATATAATTTGAAATAACCATAATATTTACTTAATTAGACTCGTACATTTTGTCATGCTTAAGGTTAAGAGGAAAAAAAGTGATTCTGAATAAGCTAAACAGGAAACAACTATCACTTAGCTTGGCTTTAAAAAAAAAAAGTTTTCTACTAATAATATATATATATATGGTGCTCATAAAATTATACCTGGATTATCACCGGGGGAAAAAAAAAAATTATACCTGGATAATTGATATGTAGTTTCCAGGATGAGTTCCAGTTGAGATGCGCACAACCTCTTGCTCTTCATTTTCATTGCAAAGAACATCCCACTGCCATCAAAATATATATACGGTCATTCATATTCAAATCCAGTCCAGTAGTCCTATATACGAGAGGATCAAATCAGAGATAACATGTTCCTATTTATTATAAGAGATAGTGAAAGCATCTTCAAAATTGCCAGCTGGTATGAAGTCCTAAAAGAAAGATAATTACTAACAAAATTAATCTGAGTGGCAAATGAACAGTTGAAACATGATGTCATTTCTTACATTGGAACTTGTCGTTATTACAAACTGCTCAATTGTAATGAGGACTTTTTAGTTATAATTTTCTTTTCTTAGGACCTTATAGCAGTTCTCTCAAATTTTTAGCATCCTTCTTTTTTTCCATTTTCGCCCCATTAACCATTGAATTAATTGTCAATTTGCTCATTCTCTCCTCATAAAATAAGGGTTTTTTTTTTCATATTTATGACCTCTTTAACTGATTTTAACTAACTTTACCTTTATCTATATATGTACTCCCCCTGTCCTTAATATAAGACCTAATTGTTAAGTTGATTTTAGTCTTAAATATAAGACATGTTTCTTATATTTATCTATTTTTTTTCTAAATTATCCCTATAGATACTCCTCTAACCATAATGAAGTAGAAGAAGGAAAGAGGATATTGAGAAAGATGATCATAGTGTTATAGGAAAAACATGTCATATTTCTTATAATTAACTAACTTACCTAACTTTCTTAATATAATTAAATTAGTTAAATAAGTCTTATATTAAGGACTAGAAAAGTAATTCAGTTACTTGTATCGTGTACCTGGAACCGGCGAGCGATGTCGCGGAGGTAGTGGAAGATGCGGTTGGGAGAAAGAGGGAGCCAAATAGGAGAAGCAGCAGTGAGAACGATGCCATGGGGCTGACCTCTCTCCAGGTTGTGACGAATGAACATTCTGATTCCAGTCTCATTCTCATCACTTATCTCCTCAAACTCTTCGCATGATGTTTCATTCATGCTCATCACTCCACAGAAGCTCCTCATCATGCGATGCCCTAGCTTCATCAAGCTTCTTCTTCCTTCAGGTACAACGCCCATCGCTGAAGCAGCTTCACCATCAAGAGCAATGTGAGGGCTTACGGTGTAACCAATTCTCTCACACATTCTCTCTAATGCCACAACCCATCGCTCAGCTCCATAAGCAATGCTGCTAAATGCCAGGTTTCTATACAACATGTGCACTATCAGGCTTTCATGTTCCACTTCCACATGCTCCACCCAAGTTACCTAACACACCACAATCAATTAATTAATCATATATATATATATATATATATAATGAGTCATATTTGAAAAATATGGTTATTGGGTTTGGAGCCTCTAACGTGCTTCACTTTAATGTCCTTAATTTGTTATAACTCAACCTTCAAAATATTTTTTTCCTTTTCATTATAACTGTAGACAAAATGAGTGACATTTTGATATCTTGAAGCGATGAAATTCTGTAGTTTTGTTTTTTTTAAAAATTGAAGAAAAATACTTTAAAATTGTGCGTTTTCATTTATTTTTAAAAAATTCATAAAAATAAAAGGAAAAATCCCCAAAAAATGATTGTTGAATTTTAACATTCCAAGTCAAGAATCACTAAAAAAAAAAATGTGTTATCCTTTGTTTTTTGAGTGTAGTCATTTTCTTTACAAGTATAATAACTAATACTGATTTGAAATTTTGAAATTTAACAATTATTTTTTTAGAATTTTTCCAAAATAAAATTCAAAACTACATTATTTCATCAACGTAAGATATCAAACTATTGCCCATTTTATCTGGAATCTAATGATAAAAAATAAAAAAAATTTACAAAATTGGAAATATTAAAGAAGGCATTAGAGAATGAGGCAAATCAATTAGAAGCCTCAGGGTTATGTATAGTTACTAACCTTGGAGAAGCCATTGGGCAATTCCTGAATCATGCATCCAGAGGGAAGCTTCCAGCAAGAGGAAGAATAAGTAAAGTCGCCGATGTCCTCGAGGGGCACAAATGACACATCACCTATCACCCATGTTGCCTTGTCTGGTTGGAAACAAGCTCGAAGGAACACAAATTCACGAGGTGGCACCATAGCTGTAAGCATGTGAAGTTCTTCATGCATCTGCATATATACATATATATCCAAAATGCTTTAAAATTTGCACATATATATAATTACACTTAAACATATATGTATGTACACACACACACACACAATGACACATACTAGCTGCAAGGCTCCATTCCTGCCCCCAAGCGAACCAGCTTCAAGTACTTTCAATGTGCTTGCTTTTCCAACAATTGTTGGGAATAGATTAGCCCATTTCTCCTGCAAAACTCATTAACAAAATTGAACAAGTATGTATTCCCTTTAGTTCTTAATGTAAAAGCTATTTAAATAATTTGGGAGATTAAAAAAGTGAAGTAAGTTAGTTAATACCATTATATGACTACATTAGATTACACATCAGTTTATAAGTTAGAGATATATTAGTTTGAAAAAAATCATAAATATAATAGACAAAGTGGATTGAAATCTTATATTTAGAAATCAAATCTAACTCTTTTTTTTTGTATAAACTCAGAGTTTTTCTGAGTCATTTTGGATATAAAACTAATCTCTGTCGGACCTCGAGCATTAGAGTTAAATCTAACGCAATTATTGGACAATGACATTAAGCTTATTCTCAGATACCATACCAAAGAAAAAAAAAGTGAATGGATGTGCTTACAGAGTCAAGAAACATGCCAACCAATTGCAAAGGAGCCATGTTAATGACACAGGAAGCTTTAGAACACTCAACACGAGCATTATTAAGCTTCTTGCGGAGGTGATGAGCCCTATGGAAGATCCTTTCATAAGTTTCAGGGTTAGGGAGAAAGAAGCCTTCCTTGAGCTCAAATGCTTCAGACTTGACCCAAAGTGGCTCATCCACACGCATAAGCCTCATTAATTCTTCAATGGCACTAATGGCTGTCTCCAACATCACTGCCTTGTTGATGATGCCTTGTTTTGGCAACATGTTACTATTGTCATCGGACATGGACGTGGTCGGCATGGCATGTTGTGATGATGGTGATGGAGTTCCTAGGGTTAGGAAATCCTTTTGTACTATCAGAGGATTCCCAGCATAGTCTGCGACAAGCCTTGTCGCTTTTTCATACTGAAAATCAAACGGGAAATATTAAATCAAGAAGCTAAGCAGCCATTGAACTACTGAATCAAGTACCAATTATTACTCTTTTAATCATTTTATTTTATAGTATGTATTTCAATTTCATCATAAAATGCTACTATAAACACTATATCTCAAGGGGCCAGCATCAGATGATAGGATTCAAACAGATCATTAAATGATGATACGATGCAATCATTTAAAACAATATATATATGGACTAATTATTTAATTACCATTCTAGAGATTGACTTTATTTTGATTTGTTCTTGCTTCATCGTTGTAGAGATATATAGTAAATGATTTTCAAAGAGCAAACATTTTTGTAAGGAACAAACATCATATATATGTCATGATAAGGTTGAAACGATAATATCCATGTGTTCACTCATTACTGTGCAATCATTATTAATGCAATCTCCCAAAACACACACACAATTTTACTATCCAAAAAGTTAAATCAGTTTCAACTCCATCATTCCGAAGTATGTAATTAAGTGAAATTAGGCTTTTGAATTTCGAAGACGACACGCATAAAAAAGCATCTAGAATTAGGGTTGTGATCAATCAAACTAATTGAATAATAACCTCGTGCTTGAGATAGACATTCTCTTGGAGCAGTTTCATCATAGCAAGTCTTTGCTCTTCATTTCCATAGGAGGGACCCCCACAAGAAGGGCAGGCCACACTCTTGAGAGCCTCTTTGATTGCTGAATTCTCAGACTGAATTCTCTCATTCTCAGCACGAAGAACATTGTTATCTATCCGTTCATTCAGCGTCTGAATAATTTTACATATAAAATAACACGTACAAAATAATCATTAATCAACCCTATAAGTTCACAATAATTAAATTAAAGTGTATCCGGAAACTAACTTGAGACCAAGTACGACGTACCTTGGTCTGAGTTCTCTTGTTCTGAAACCAGAACTTGATTTGCTTAGGTTCAAGACCAAGTTCCTTGCCTAAATCTCTGCGTTGTTCCTCATCAGGGTGTGGGCACTCCTTGAAAAACCTTCAGTTCATAACCAATCGAAGAAACAAAGATTAAGTTAAATCCCGCTACGTTTTTGGTTTAATTAAGATGGAGTGAGAAGAAAATGCACAAAACAAAACCAGTAATTAATTGGAGGTTTTATGAAACAATGACAAACAAAGATATTATATTGAGGCTCATCTTACAAAATAAATCATGTAAAATATCACGTTAAACAATAAAAGGCTAGATTTCAAAGGACTGAGAGATTGAGATAGGACAAACGCATCGAATATTTACCGGTAAAAGTGACAAAAAAAAAAGAAATTAAAGATCGGTAAACATTAAACAAGTTCAACAAGAGCAAAGCAATATTACTTGTCGTGTGAGAAATCAGTAAGCCAATGGTGAAATTAAAAAAAAAAAAAATCTTAAGGAAGCATATTCTTTGCTGCTACACTAATAACAGCAAGCAATAGAGTGGTTTGATTTGAACAATCTAAGTCCACAAGAGTGAGTAGTATAAAATATCTGTGTCGGAAAATAACACAGTAACGATTTTGTAACAAGAGGCTTTGGACTGCCCACGTTATTCTACAATTGAGATTTCATCTTTTATTTGCTATTTTTATTGTTGGGAAGAACCAAGATATACATGCTCTCCTAAAATCTATCTAGTATTTAGGATTATTTCTCTAAAATTTATAGTCAGAAAACTTTTCTTCTATTCTTTCTTCTTTGACGATAAAAGTATTAAAATCATTTGTAAAAAACATATAAAATTTGGACTATCTAGATAAAATATGAAAAATGATCAATCCAGATACACCACTATAGTGGCTGCAACAAATATTTTGACTCCGACATGAATATGATATAAAATTTGAACCATCTAGATCAAATGTGAAATGATCGATATAGATTTATGACCACTCACTGCAACAAAACATTTTCACTCCCGTGTAAATATCATATAAAATCTGGACCATATAGATGAAATATGAAAAATAATCGATCCAACTCTAACACTGCTAGTTGCAACAAACATTTTGACTCTGACAAAAATATGATATAAAATTTGGACTATCTAGATCAAATCTAAAATGAAATGATGGATCAAGATCTATCTCTGGCAATCCCAACATTCTTACTTTGACATATATATGGTATAAAATGTTGATAATCTAGATCAAATTTAAAATGATCGATCCAGATCTAACACTTGTAGCCGCAAAACAAACATTTTAACTCTGGCATAAATATCATATTAAATTTCGACCATCCACATCAAATCTCAAATGATCGATCCAGGTCTATCACTAGTAGCCGTAACCAACACTCTGACCCCGGCATAAAAATGATATAAAATCTGGACCATTCAGATCAAATATGAAATGATCTAAACATTTTGATTCCGGGATAAATGCGACTTGTTAATATTATCTTTATTTGTTAATATTATTTTTATGGTGGATCTCTTAATAGTATTAGTTGTTAGTGTTAGATCTGGATCGTTATATATATGACATAATAATATCTCATGGAACAAGAATTAGACACAAATTTTCCGGTGATCCCATCTTTCTCCTCACAAGACCAGCCACGACCCATGTCTCATGAGGAAATCGAAACCTGAAACTGCCGATCTCTGCGCTTTTGGCTAGGTTTTGGTCAACACAAACAAACACCTTTCAGATTAAACAATTAATCAAGGAAATCAAACACATAATCAACGAATTATCCAATAAACAAAACAAAAACTTGTTTGGGAAGAAAATAAATTAAAAGTGATCTGATCTCATCTGATCTTACTCTTCAAGTCGCTGGATCTGCATAGGAGTGTGACGATGAGCAGACCTCCTTCTAGTCTGATGAGAGGTTGCAGTGTTTTGCTCATCGCCAGATCCACTGCCAACACTCAAAGAAAGATCCATTCTCAAACCTCACTGAAGAAGAAACTACACCTCCAATTCTTTGTTTCTGGGTTTTCTGGTTTAGGGCATGAACTATGCCCCCATATATATAGTCCTCAGCCTCACTGGGATTCAGTAGACAAATGAACATATGCTGGACTTGTCTACACGCATCATTTAATTGCATTAATGGAAACATTTAAGAGGAGGAATTTCTGAAATTTATTAGGGTTCAAAATTTGGGTTTGAATTCATGGGTTTTAAAGGTATTTGAAAAGTTTATTGATTGTTTTCCATATACTGATCCTTATCATCATTCCCAACCTGGTAGATACATTTGACTAACTGAGAATACAACGTTAGGGAAAGCATGGAAAGTGTGAACTGTTCGGAACAGGAATATTATATTTCAAATTATTATTTCTGGCCAAATTAAAATATATAAAATTTGAGGGTTTGGGGAAAAAGTTAAAATTTTGAAATGATTCATGGTTTGACATTTGCAGTAGTAGCAGCGCAGTTACTCTTTGAGACTGTTGTCATGGGAGGCATCTTATGGGCTAGGTACTGTCTAATTAACTTGAGATTATCCTTTCTAAACTTTATTTATATTTTACAAAATATTTACTTCTACAATTTGGTGCTCTACATATGTGACGGTTTTGATCCCGCTACTAATATGAATACTCTATTTTACAGGCAATAGATACCTATTAGAATATTCCAAGTTGCAAATAACCTTATCCTAACCCTGGTTAACTTATTAGGTGGACTTAACTCATTGATTTTTTTTAACCCAAAAAACACAATTAAATTCTAATTAAGGCTATATTTGGTATGCCAAAGTTAAAAGGATGGAGCCAAATAGCCTTGTAAACTAGCGATGGCGTGTAAGCTCCCTTATAGGTAGGAGGTTATGAGTTTAATCTTACGACCTCTAGTTTTTAACATAAGGACTAGATAACTAATGGAAAGATACTAAGGAGAGTAGTTAATAACTTAGTTATATGTAACAAATATGTCTTGACTTTCCTAAACTATCTTATTTAATTATGTGCATTGAAACTATTCTTTGGTAGGAATTCCTACGATCAATAAGGATACTATGGGGAAAAATATAAATTCGAGAGACAAAATAAATTTAAATCTTCTATTGATTATCAAATCCAATCTTCCACCCTATCTTATATATTAAGGACCGAAGGTAGTACTTCATAATCTCAAGCCAATAATGGCCCGTTGCTTTAGTTCCAAAAAAAAAAAAGTTAAAATTAGCATAGAAGTGTGATTTTAAAAAAGAGAAGATAGATGCAGATTTTGGTATACCAAAGATTTTTCCTAAAAGACTCGTATTCCGGCACTTTAAAGAATCCAATTTCATTTTAAAGTCCATGGAAATCAATCATCTATAACACCATGGAATTGATTTTCTTTTTAAAAAAAAAAAATCCCCTAGCTTTTGCATTTGGGAAACACGTTGGAAATAGGCTTTTGCAACTTTCGAGTCACAGCTACTCTCCCATTGTTTTGGTTAACATATATATGATTTGACCAGAACCGAAAGTTGTGGTCGCCGGCCGATGATTTTTTGTGTGATTGATTTGTCTAACATTGTTGGTTATGTTGGGATTCAAACGTTTGAAATTAAATTGTTGTTTATGATGGTGACCAATGGTTCTAATTTTTTGAGAATATGATTTTGAGTCGTGACGCTTCTACTAGTTCGTGGCCTTCTCCATGGTCGTTCACATACAGTGGTTGTTCGCTGTCAGTGATGCTGAGAGTATAGGGAAGGGGAGGCTCATCATTGGTGTGTTAACAGAATTTCTTGCTTTTTTGCCTTTTCCTTTTTGGCGGAAAGAGCATCTTGGTATTTTACGCTTCTTTTTTTTTTTTTTTTTTCATATAGCTATATGTCATATATTCAAACATTAATTATCGGACTCAATTGAAAGTAACTTTTCAAAATGCTTTTTTTAAGCATTAAGAAAGACTCAAACTCACCAACATAATTTGGATCTAACAGAAGGAGCTGGTTCCTTATAACGTAGCGAACCAAAATTCGAATCCCCACTGAAAGAGATGTCAACATTTAGTTTCTGACAGTACCTTAAACAGGATTACCTCTGATAAAAAAATACCTGTGCTTTGCACAAAAAAAAACACAATGAAAGACTCGGAACTCAAGATTTCGTCTTTAAGCAATCAAATCCCCAACCACTAGTTGATATTAAACTGGTGTAGTTTACTCTTTTTTTTGTCAGAAGAAGTGTAGTTTACATTTTAAATACACATAACAAAGAAATTATGTGAGATTTATTATTAAAAAGAAAAGAAAAGAAAGATTTCCACTCACACATCAAATATATTTTTAGGTGACAAGCAGCGATTTAAATCCAAAAAAGGATTAGAACTTAAACACCTATGATTTCCTATCCTTATTCTACTTCATTTTCAATTTAAATTTCTTTTAAAAAAACTACTACAGTACCATACGTAGACTGAACAATCATAGCCTAAAGTTATGCTCCTTTCTTGTTCTATTTATAAAGCACTTTTAACATGTTTCACATAGATAAAAAAAAACCTTAAATTGCAAAATATAACAATTTCCCAACTTTACTTTTATTTAATATATACACTTTCAAAAAAAAACTATCTATACTATAATAAATTAAGAACAATATATATAGTACATTCATGGTAAAAATTTAATGAAGTAATTTATAAATAGGACCAAAAAAATATTTTTTTTCTACCCTATAAATAGGACCAGAGAAGTACGATATAATGTGTCTATTATTCGATACCTACTCAAAGTATTTTCCATCAATTTTGCAATGAGGGGACATGTACATTTTTCCTAAAGCATTATTTTTAGATCCTGTTTGGTACGAAACATTGAAAATGAGGGATTGGGATTGTGATTGCAATTGAAAAAAATCATTAAAATAGTACTTAGCATGAGCAATTGTTTGTTATATGGGATTAGGCAAACCCATAAAGGTGGGATTGGGAAATACCACTCTCTCATTGTATTCTCCAATCTCATATACATGACTTTGGCTAATCTCATATATCAAACAATCTCTTATACTAAACACTCTCTTAATAGATTTTTTTCAATTGTCATCCCAATCCTAATTTCTTATTTTCAATGCTTCCTACCAAACGCAACGTTAGTATCCAAGCATGCAACTAGCTTTGATTTTAAAAATTATACTAGCTTTAATTCTTAATATAAAAACTAGATTACTAATTTGTGAATATTAAAAAAATAATTAAGTTAGTTATTTGTAATAAATAAATACTGTCTTCGCTCTGAAATATCCTTAAAAATAATGTGTATTGAAACTACCATTTGATAGAAACTCCTTAAATATACAACCATCATAAGGATTGCTTGGAAGTGAAATGAATAAATATTAGAAATAAAGTATATTGGGATCCTATATTTAAAACCAAATTGAATATCTAACTAATCATTATACTACCTTCTGTCCTAATTATAAGACCCAATTGACTAATTTGAGAAGATTAAGAAAAGAAGTTAAGGTAATTATTTATAATAAATAGGTGTTGTCTTTCCTAAAAAAATCCTTACTGATCAATTATATTAGCTAGAACTACAATTATTAGAAGGACTACCTTGGAAAAAAAATACATAAATATAAGAAACAAAATGGATTGGGATCTTATATTTAGGACCAAAATAAAATTCAAACAGGGTCTTATATTAAGAACGGGAGGTAGTATTAAAGACCAAAGATAGTATAATAAAGAGCCAATAACCTAATAACCTACAGGAAGATAAACGTTACATATTATTCACAGGGTAGAGTGATCAATTAACTCTAATTGATAAGCTTCCCAATTAAACATGAAAAGTAATAACATTGTAAATTATCCTAATAAAATATAAATATTGCTAATTAAAACTGGATAGGTGAGAGATGAGCTCTAGTGTCCATACCAATACCAACTAGTCTCTTGATCGTTTGTCATAAATTTTATGAATGTGGTCAAAATTATTAAAGATTTTCAAAATTCTATCGAGAGTTTCTGTTTTCGCAGCATCGATTAGCATTATTTAAGAAATACTTATATTAATCAGGTTGATAAGAAATAAACTAGCAGTATAAACTGATAGTACAACATTAATTATTTCGTAGCCTTCACACAGTTGGTTTTGTTGTTATTTATTTTTATCCTCATTAGACTATGATTTACGGATCTTTTGTTTCACATGGTCAATGTTTCTTTGCTATTCTTTTTTTTTTTTTAAAACAGATCATCTACTTATCTATATATTGAAATAATAAATCAATGTGAAAATGACCCATAGGTCCTACATAAATAAATTGAATACAAAAATGTCCAAAAAGAATCATATTTATAAGCCAAACTTAACAAATATTCATATGTACTTATAAAATTTATTCACAGTTAAAAACTTGTAGAAAAGTATACTTGTTAGAACTTCTCTATATTTAATTTTCTTACGATGTGTGGGTAGTAATTTTCCCTAAATTTAATAATCATATTGTCTATTTCTCATATTTATTTTGTGTTTGGAGATACTTAAATTTCATGTGGTTCCAAAACACAGTTTTGTTGGAGGCAGTTCACAAAACGTGGTTTAAAGTGGACACAGTTATGAATCAAAGTATGCATCGATGGTTCTGTGGACACTTATGGTTTAAAGTAGTCTACAGGTACCATGTGGAAGCTGCCTCAACAAGATTGGATACGCTAAGAGATATTGGTAGTCCTATCAATCAAAGTGGTCTAAGGAAGTGTTTGAATGAAATCAAATCATGATTTGGAGAATAGCTTCTGAAAAATAGATTTTGGGAGAATAGATTTTGTGAAAAAGTGATTCTGATAAAGTCAGAGTGTTTGGATAGTTGTTATCAGAAGCACTTTTTATATGTACAAATTATTAAAAAAAGCATAAGTTAATATAATAATTACATAAAAAATAGATTTTATAATATATTTTAATTTGAAAGAATAAAATTGTTAATAATATATTTTTGACTAACACAATTAATAATAGGGATAATTAATCTCCAGGTACTTATAGTTTCATCTGATTTTTAATTAGGTCCTTATAAATTTTTTTCTTTTTATCAGCTCCTTTTACTTTCGTGTGTTTTTAATTAGGTCCTTCTATTTTTTTTTCTTTTTATCAGGTCCTTATAGTTTCACTTATTTTTTTAATTAGGTGCTTTGTAGTTTTTAAAAAATTATTTATTAACTTTATTCTTTAAAATTAATTTCATTTTTAAATTAATAATTATATAATTGGAAAAAATAATTAATATAATCATTTAGTAATTAATAAATAATCAGAATAATAATTATACTTAAATATAAATTATTTATAATCATATTTTAATTTTATAAAAATTTATTATTATAATTTGAATTTTATAATTATAAAAATTCAAATTGAAAATAAATAATATATTTGTTTAACTAAAAATTTAAAAGAATATTAACATAAGATTGTTACAATAATTTATTATTTTTAAAATGTTATTATTTGTAAAATAAAAAATAAAAACTACAAGGACCTAATTAAAAACAAAGTAAAACAATAAGGATCTGATAAAAAGAAAAAAAATTATAAGGACTAGAATAAAAATATATGAAAGTATAAGGACCTGATAAAAAGAAAAAAAATTATAGAAACTTGATTAAAAACCAGTTGAAACTATAAGGACTTATATATTAATTATCCCTTAATAATATATAAGATAATATAATTAATAAATAATTAATATGTGTATATATATTTCTAAAATGTAAGATTAAATATGTTTATAGAAAAATAATCGAGAGGTCTTAAAGTCATATTACTGTTGGGATCTACTCTGAGAGGCAAAATTATACTCTCTAATTTGAGTCAAAAATAGAATGAATTCACTTCTTATAAAAACATGATTTTAAGCTCAAAACCATGGTTTTATACCAAAACCGTGATTTTGCTCTAAAACCGTGGTTTGTTGATTTTCCTCCCAGTTTACCAAATTTTTGACTCAAATCATGATTTGGGTCATTTGCCAAACAGGCCCTAAGACTTCTGCTACTTGTGATCTTCTTCGGGTTTATCAAAAAGCTACGAGAATGTTTAGATTGTCGCTGCCTCGCTGGCATAGGAAAAAGCACAGTGCATCCTTCAAAAGCCACGGTGAACATTGCTGTTGATAATTTCTCTCGTTTGGATTGGTATTTTTTTGATATTGACTTATGCCCAAAAGTAACTTTTTTTCCACCACCACTTCTGATTACTTTTTCACCGCACCCCTCCTAGTTTCTCATAGAGAGAATTATAATGAGGTTCTAAAAAAAAAAAAACAGTTGAAAAACAAGTCCTATAAGTTATCATTTTCTATTATAGGACTTGTCATTACAGGCTGTTAAGGTCATTATTAGAATATTTTTGGTAATTATATTTTTCTGTGAGTCTTGATTGTAATTCCCGCTTTCTCATATCCCATTCATTTTTTATTTATTCTTCCATTTTTGTCCTTACTCCTCGTGCTTCTTTGTTTACTGTTGTCCTTATTTGCCTACGTCCTACGTCCCATGTCCTATCAGTGCACATGTCGATTTGGGGTAATGTTATTTTTATTTATATATATTTATTCATTTTATTTGTTGTTATATTATTTTATTTCCTTACATTACTTATTTTATATAATTTTTATTAAAATAATTTGTTTTGTATTTACAATTTTTCCAATAAAATATTTATTTTTTTATTTGTCTAATTTTAATTTTAATATTTTTTTTGAATCATTACATTATATGCGTATACTATTTTTATTTTCTAATTATAGTTTTATTTATTTTTTTAACTATTACCACATTAAAAACATATAATATACTCCTCGATCCTTAATATAAGACCTAATTATTGAGTTAATTTTGGTCCTAAATATAAGACCTATTTCTCATATTTTTTAATTTTCTCTAAATTACCCTTATGGATATTCTCTCAACTATAATCAAGTAGAAGATGGCGAGATGATATTAAGAAAGATGATTATGGTATTTTTAGAAAAACATATCATATTTCTCATAATTAACTAACTTACTTAACTTCCTTAATCTAATCAAATTAGTTAAATAGGTCTTATATTAAATATTGGAGGAGTAAAACATTACTATTCAATAAATTTTATGTCTTTTTTAGTCATTTTACATTAAAATTATAACCTATCTATATGCAATTGGATTTTAATCACATGTTTAGGGAAGCAAATCATTGTGTTCCTATTGATTGGCTCATATTAAGAACATCAATTAGATGCTGAAGCCTTTTCCTGATTACTTCCTAACGGAGTGTAGAAACTTGCTTTTAGATTATTATGTGTTAATCAATCTCTTATTTATAAGCGTTTTATGCGATGTTCACGATCTTAGCTTTATTTTTTTTATTTTTCTTTATTAACTTTAGGGTTATTCTAATATTAGTTTTCTTATAATTTCTTACGATTTTATTTTACTTGACTGACTGTTTGTAACTTTTAAACTTATATTATTTAATATTATTTTATCTTTTTCTTTTAAAAAAAGGTGATCTTTGTATTAAAAGGAAAAAATGAAAAAACATATTCTAGTTTTATTAATCGTGGAGAGTACTAATTCTCAGTTGCCAAAAGAAAAAAAGAGAGTTATTCAACGTCTCCAAAATATCTATAATTTAAAATTGCATGCATAAGTTTTAAAAAGTTATGAGATGGTTCATGTTATCACCAAAAAAACGTAAAAATAAGATAGTTCGATCATGTTGTTGTAAAAGTTAATGTTATTTAACCAAAATATCCTTAATTAATTAAAAAGCATGTCAAATGGTCGACTTATAATTACTGTTACTAATAAAGATCAACATGTACGTAAAACTGTAAAAAAACGCTTGTGGTAATTATTTTATCAAAATAACAAATTAAAATATGCTTTTTTAAGTTCATTGTCTGAGGCTGAGCCTCTGTATGTGTGTGATTGTTTTACATACTACCTCCGGTCTTTAATATAAGACCCTGTTTGATTTTTATTTTGATCTTAAATATAAGATCCCAATCCACTTTGTCTCTCATATTTATATATTTTTTTCCAAAGTAGTCCTTCTAACAATGATAGTTCTAGTCAATACACTTGATTTGTAAGGATATTTTAGAAAAAACAACACCTATTTAGGACAAATAACTAACTCAACTTACTTCCTTAATCTCTTCTAATTAGTCAACTGGCTCTTATAATTAGGACCAGAGGTAGTATATTACAAAGAGGAATCAGCCATTGCATATTACATACATTAATACAATTTAAACTATTTGAACGTTAATTACCAGAAAGTTGGTCCCTAAACTTCCATCCTCGAATTCATTATTGTTTATAAAAAGAAAATGAAATTAGTCCAGAATATAGAAGCATTGTTGGTTTTTTTTTTATAACAAAAATTTGTACCATTTAAAAGCTTAGCGTTGGGATAGCTAGAAACGTTGTTCCTACACCCAGAAAAACTAGAAACTGTTTCGGATACCCAAAAAAAAAAATAAAAAGAAACGTTGTTAGTAAATATAAGGAAGAAGATGAATAATTATGTTTGTTTTTGCAGCAGAAAGGGGAGAATACTAAAATCACGCTGTTCAAAATATTAATTAAATTTAATTAAAAATAATAAATATGTAAGATATAATATGTATTTTTACAATTATACTTTTGTTTGTAAAGAGCACAAGACAAATAATGAGTGAAAATTTGTTACAAAAAGGTAATAAGTGACATATATTTAATAGGAATAAAAAATAAAAATATTAATTTAAAATTTTAGACACAAATTATTATATTGAGGGACATGAGATAGACCTCATAAAACACATCTAGAAATATTACATTCGGTCTTTAATATAAAGTTAGTTTGATTTTAATTTGATTCTAAATATAAGATTTCAATCTACTTGGTCTTTTATATTTTTTTTAAAATAATTTTTGTAATAATTGTATATGTTAAAAGTTTTATCAAGTAATAGTTTCAGCTAATCACATGATTTGTAAAGATATTTGAGCAAAAATAACATATTTATTAAAAAAAAAACTAACTTTATAATTTTTTTAATATATTTAAATTAGTTAATTAATTTTTATATTAAGCCGCGACGACAGTAGCAGTGAGGATTGCCTAAAGCAAATACAGCAAAAACACAGAAAGGATGGGAACTAAAATATGTCCGAGAAATCAGAAGCAGGACACACTCTCCGGGGAGAAAAACCGGATAACGTTCTTTCAGTTTTTCTTCTTTCTTTCATGGTGCTGCTGCTGCTGGTGCTATCATCTCACTAACCACTCGGTGGAGCGCATTTTATGCGCTTAGATTTCCACTCTCTTCAATCCCTTTTCATTTCCAATGGTTTCTTCTTGGCCTCTCTCTCAGCCTACCAGTCACAGCTTCTTCTCTAAAACCCAGGTTCAGTTTCCTTCTCTTGTTCTTCTCTTTCCATAACTCTCAATCTCAAGTTTTTCATCAATTTTGGGTTTCACTTGAAGCAGTTGAGAGGATTTGGCCATGGCTCTCGGCGACCCAGCTTCTCATTTTGCCGCGACTCCGAAAGCAAAGTTCGACCCATCAAAGCTTTGGTTGATTCAGCCCCATTCCCCTTATTCCAACCTCCCAAAGTTGAAGAGTCGTCGTCTGAGGTAAATTCCAAACCTTATTTCACTTATCCTTTCATCGGTTGTGCCCAATGGCACGGCACTTTAACGGCGGAGCTGTGTCTGACACACGTATCGCAAAATACTTCAACTTGCATTTATACATTTGAGCATTATAGAGTTTGTTGTGTTTATTCGTGCTAGTATCAGGCTTTCTCAGTTGTTGATATGGAATAATAAGTGGGACCTGTCTGACTCCAGTAGCTCAGAGTGAGTGAATTAAGTTTTATTGTTGTTAGCAAGTTAACTTTTTCCACCATTAGTTCTTGGGAGTCTTTAATTTTGATACAACTAGACTGTGGTTTTGTCCTTTGTACGAAGAGCCACGCTATTTATGCCATGACTAGCATGGTATAGCTTCCTATAGATTTTATACTATATAGATATAGATTTTGGGAAGCGACTAGAAGCCCTGGCTGGACTATACTGTCTCAGTTAGCAGAGTAAATTTTGTTGCCATGTGTTGTTTAGGGATCTTCACTTTTAGTTAAAATTGAGTTATGGCTTCATGGAAATTCTTTCGTTCCTGCAGTTGGAGCCAGCAGACCCTGATTTCTACAAGATAGGTTATATTCGAAGCATGCGAGCTTATGGAGTTGAGTTTAAGGAAGGGCCTGACGGTTTTGGTGTGTATGCTTCTAAAGATGTTGAACCTCTTCGCCGACCCAGGGTGTGTAGCTTTTAGCATGTGTACAGCTGTAATTTCTGGCACATGAAAAACTAGCTGTACATATAGCAAAATTCAGGGAACCTATGATCTGGCCATAGTCCAAATTCATTTTCCATATTGATGTCAATTGTACTTGCTTGAGCAGGTTATAATGGAAATTCCTCTTGAATTGATGTTAACCGTGCGTCAGAAGCTCCCATGGATGTTCTTCCCTGATATAATTCCAGTGGGACATCCAATATTTGATATTATCAACTCAACAAATCCAGAGGTACTTTCAATTCTTTTTTCAAGACAGTAATTCAGAGCTAAAATGAACATACTGAAGTTTTTGTTTGTTTATATATTATAAAGCAGCCATATCTTAAAGTGGCCATGTTAATTTTAAGATCAAACAGAGAATCTAACGTAAAATTTAGATTGGTTGTCAAGGAGATTCATGGTATTTTATATTGGAAGTCTTACAGACTTTCAATGTGTGACAAATGTGTCATACCCCAAATCTGAACCTTTTAAACTCCTCATTCAATGAACTCCCTCCAAAGAAAATCACAATAGATCTCATCCTATATTTGTAGCACCCTGAACTATTATTCTTGTAAAAATCTGTATTTCTTAATACTGGGTTTTAGTCTTCCATTCATAATTTATTTTGGCTTCTTTCCTAATATAGATCGGTCATTAATTTTCAAGTTAAGCTTTTTCCCCTTTAAGTCCTTTATAAACTTCCTACTTTTAAATATGTATGGATACATGTCATTGGCGTATGGTGGTGGCATCCATACTTGACATGCTGACATCCCTAAGTGTGTCCTTCCTTCATAGTTTGTGTATGACTGTAACATCTTCTTATCAGTTTATCACTTATGTTATTGATTGACTGATTGTTGAATATGGTCTGTCTCAGTTCCATGAGCAATAGCACCTGCGAAGTTAAAATATGCTCCTGCTGGTTCAGGTTATCTTAATTCTAATTGCATGACTCTTTTGTGGCAGACAGATTGGCACCTTAGGTTAGCATGCCTGCTGTTATATGCAATGGACTGTCAGGAAAACTTTTGGCAGTTGTATGGTGACTTCTTACCCAGTGCTGATGAGTGCACTAGCTTACTTCTGGCGAAAGAGGTGAGTACCACCTGTTTTATATTATTAAACCTTTATTTGATAATATTTTAAATTAGATGAATCCCTTTCTTGAGTTAGTGTGAATATGACAATCGTGCTGAATACTGATTAAAAATTGACGTCAGTGTCTGATGGATGATTGTAATTCTGAAAATTAAAGAGAAGAGGGAGAAAGGGGAATGGGAAGTGAGGACAGAGAGATTGAGAGAATAGGAGAGAGAGAGTAGGAGTCAGAGAAAGAGAAGAGTCAAGAAGGTTCTGAGTAATGCGCAAGTTTATTCAGCATTTATCTCAGGCAATACAATCCGAGTATTGTTCTATTTAGAGGCCTAGGTCCCTAACGGCTAGTTCTTAACCGTCACACCTAACTTCTATATTATTATGCAACAGTGCCACACTTTTAACATGCTGGATTGGAAGTTTTTAACGTTTCAAGTTTTCTTTTCCATTTATTCTTTTCTGCATTGATGTTGAATCATGTCATCACACTGAAAATTAATTTTTGTTACTTATCCACGTTGTTTGATAAGTGGGCCTATCTTTTGGACACTCTGCTTTAATTGATTCCTCTTTTCAGTTGCATTTGATGGGTGGCTTCATCAATGATTTGAATGTAAGAGTCGTGCAGCTAATCTTACTATGAGATTGCATTTGGCTTATTAAAATGTCCATCCTCGGCAATTTATTGTAACTCAAGGTCTTTTTTTTTTTTCCCAATTTTTTTATTTGGGAAGATGACTACTAACATTGAATCAGAAAATATATGTTGCCCTTGTCGGCCTGAGTCCTCTTTTTCTAAGTTTTATTGCCCAAGTTCCTCAGAACTCATATCTATAGTTACATGCATATCTGTTTTTTAACTTACTTTACACCTTATAGTCTGGCATGATTTATATGCTCTCTTGTTCATCTGTATACCCTGCAGGAAGAACTGTTGGAGCTGCAGGATTCGAATCTTGCATCTACCATAAGGAATCAGCAACGTCATGCCTTAGAATTTTGGGAGAAGAATTGGGTAAAGAGCTAATTGCCTCTTTTAATTTAGCAAGTGCTGCAAGCACTGTAACAGCCTGTCTCAAGCTGCGTACTTTACCATGTGAAAACAGAGCAAAAATTAAATGCAATGCTTTTTAAGGATAAAATCCAGCAACTGCTGTCTTTTGAGGAAGTTTTTGACTGCCCTGTAGTCATGAGTAACCATGTCTCGTCTGTTTTCTATAAGGCTTGTCCTTTCTTTTCACTCATGCTATCTTCTTTATTCCTCACTTTTTTGTCATGGGACTGAAGGCACACACCAAAAAGGACCTTTCTTGGCTCTCTCTATTCTCCATATGAATTCCTCATTTTTCTTTGCTAGTTTTGTAAAGCATTCTTTTATTGTGAATGCTTTGGGATTATGCAACTGATGCATTTCAAAACTGCCCCCAACTGAATGTTTACCTTGTGATATGTTGTCCATTCCATTCCATATACCAAATAGCCCCCGAATCTTCAGACATATTTATGATTCAGCCGCTTGATTTTTTTTTTTTAATTGTTGATTCAGTGATATCTTAGATGTTAATTGAGTTGTAATGAGCTATGTTTTAAGTGCAAGCATAGCTTTTTCAAAGATTATTATTTTGTTGTCATTCTAATTATATTAAATATATTTGATATATATATGTATATAATATAATTTGCACTAAATTCCACTTTAGCGCCCTAATAAGTCAACCAATATGGCATTAAATGCTTCTTCCATTGCAAGTGGATTTCTTTTATGTGCTATCAATATAACTATGCTTCGCATTATTATATGCCATTATGTACAATGCTTCATTTCTTATTCTTAACAAATCTTTTCAATCTTGCTCAGCACAACAGTGTTCCCCTTAAGATAAAGCGTCTTGCTCGTGATCCTCAAAGGTTCATGTGGGCAGTTGGTATAGCACAATCACGATGCATTAACATGCAAATGAGGATTGGTGCACTACATCAAGATGCAAATATGCTGATTCCTTATGCTGGTAAGCTTATTTATCTAAAATTAGCCTGACTATATGAAACATTTTTCTTTCTTAATATATTTAAACAATTGTCATATTTTTATAACTTCATTAGTTATCAATTCAACAATTTGTCTATTATGCCCTTAGTCTGTTTTATATGTTTATTAATATTAGAATTTGATGAACAAGTAGCAGGAGATTGTGTGATGAATCAGTTTCTCCAGCTTGACTTGAAGAGCTACTTTAATTTCAGTTATAAGGGTGTTGGCTATTAATTACCTTCCTCGTGGAGCTTTTTCTTTTTTCTTTTTTCTTTTTTCTTTGAAGATGGCAGCATGTAGAGATCAATTTGTTTGGTAGTTTGAATTAATGTCATGAAATCTGTGGTGGATTTGAAGATAGTAATGCTATCATTGTACGCCTTTTGTATTAAGTTAAATACCCGAGGCCCAGTGGAGTTCCAAATTTGACAAATACAACAAATGGTCTTCCGAAACCCTTAACAAAATCTCTATCATGTTTATAGTTTTGCTCTAGATTCAGTTTCCTTACATAATCCCTGATTTCAAATGCATTGTTGGCTGATTGGAATCCCAAATTCGATAGATACCATGTAAATTTCCAAGTTTTCCCCCCTGATATGGAAGCCGTAATGGATTGACAATAATTGTTCACAAGATACTAGACGAATCCATGGCCCTAAAATCCAATTCCAATTAGTGCTGCCATGCGACCTCAGTGGAAAGTAAAGGGGACTGTTAAATCTGTAAGAGGCGATTCTTACTAATTTTATGAAGTAGAGATGCCTTTGGAAATTGTTCAAAACTTATTTTGTTTGTTGGTAATCTCAGTGATAATTGGCAAATAATTGCTCTTCTCCTTTTCTGGTTACTTGAGACTGTCAAACTTTTATCACAGTTTGTTTTTATGTTTTTCCTTTCTTTCCTAGCATTTGTAGATTTTTTTCTTTCCTTGTTTAGGTTCTCAGCATTTGAGATCTCTCATTTTCCTTCCCTGAGCTAATCCCTATATTTGTATTGCCTTTCCATCCAAATAAAGCAAGAATCCAGAGCATGAGTTTTCTATTGTGAAAACTATCACGATCCCATATATTTTGCATGAGAAAGGACTTCTTGCATGGTGAAATGAATCGATTTATATATCCTCGTGTCTCATTTATCACAATGCCTTGATTTCTCCCCTTTCCTTTGGATACCTTCATTTATTTTGAGGGTGTTTGGTTAAATGTGTTTCTGCCTAATTCTGAAAAGTCCATCTGCTTGTTCCCCACTGTCATGGTTGGTAGCTTTTCCTTCATTTATTCTGAGCCATGTGTTTATTTGTCGTAATAAATTACTGAGTCAAAATCTTCACTCATTTTTTCCTCATTCATATTGTATAACAAGTTGTACATCTTTCCACAGAAAAATAGATGGTTTTGTTTGGGGAAAAGTATATGTGTCTATGGAAATCTGACAATTGCAATGTAAAAAAAAAATATAAGTCGCAGAGGGAAATAAACAATAGTGTGAAAAACACGTCTTACACTCCTTAGAGGTGTGGAGATATGCTCATCAGTTTATGCTGTTGCCTATTTAATCTATTTGACCAATTTAGTCTTGTTTTCTAGACATGCTGAACCATTCGTTTGAGCCAAATTGCTTTTTCCATTGGCGCTTCAAGGACCGGATGCTTGAGGTGCTGATAAATGCGGGACAGAGGATTAGAAAGGGAGATGAGGTAACTTGTTTTTGGAAGACATGTTTAATAGATTCCTTGCATATAGTTAATGTTACTGTAATGGGTTATACAAAATCTCTTGTCTAAAACCGGAGAAAGTAGAATTATGCGCAGAAAGCTGAGAGAAATGTAGCTATTGGTTTATGTGGAAGTATTAAATTCTATTCTTGGTTCTTCTTAGCATAGTACTCCTTTGGTCTTAAATATAGGATCTAATTCTTGAGTTGGTTTTGGTCCTAAATATAACACCCATTTCTCATATTTATCAATTTTCTCTAAATTACCCATATGGATACTCCCTCAATCATAATCAAGTAGAATAGGTAGAGAGAGTATTAAGAAAGATGATTATAGTGTTTTAGGAAAAATGTATCACTTTTCTTATAATTAACCAACTTACCTAACTTTCTTAATCTAATCAAATTAGTTAAATGGGTCTTATATTAAGGACCGAAGGAGTAGGTCCTAAGGATATTACTATATGTTCTCTTAAAGAATATTTTTGCATACTTGACTATGGCTCATGCCTATAAATGGAGACCTCGCCAATTTATGATGTGACAGATAATACACTTTGAAGAACACAAATTCTCTGCCCCATTTCTGAATTTTCTGCCTCATTTAAACAGTTTGATAACTTATCTCTTCTGTTGGTTGGCTTAGAGCTAGATTCCAAATCCTTCTTCAATGCATGAACTATTAGGTGATTTGGCATGGACGACGAACCTTGGTTATAGTCATAGGGACTAAGGGGAAACAGTTTTCCTTTTGGCAGAATGTTGAGAAATTAGGGAAAGCTGAAGTTTGGGAGAAAGGGAGTGACACCAAACAAAACGTATTAATTGAAAAACTAACGACTTTTAATATAAAAGACTGACCCACGGATTTTCTCATGACACAATTATGGAAAGATTCTTGCACGCGTTAGGCACTGTGTAACTTCTTAACTTACAAGACTCTTATTTCTTTAGTGCCTCTGAAAAGGGCAATTCTTATGACCTATTTTACTTTCCCTAGTTCTTAATATCTCTTATAAGACTTTATTAAGAAAGGTAACAGAGAGAACAGACGGTTCAGTAATTTTCCTAGGAAGAACAACCATAAAAAAGGAACAGGACACACAGATTATAAGAATAAAAAACCTCCCTTCTCCCAGAAAAGCTCATAAGCTGAACCCTCATAGAAGCTAGAAAAGATATCTCTCCTGAAGATCTACTAGTAAGAATCTCTGGGTGAAAATTTGTTACATTCTGGCCGAAAGTGATGCAAACCAGCAAAGAGTGCCACTCTATTATATCGCTTTCTTTCATACTTCCAAAATTTGAATTAATTAAAGAGATAATTTTCCTAATTGTATGTGCAAATTTTCTTTCTCCCCAAAATGCGAAACAACTTACACTACAATCGCTGCACAACCACATGATGCAATTATAGGTGACTGCTACATAACTGTTAGTGTATAATAGCCCCTTTTTTTCAATGTATCTTCAAATGAATGGTCCGGATACCCCTAGAGTGACAGATGGAGAGTGTTATTATCTATGAGCTATATCAAGATATCAACACGTTTTCTAAAAGAGATGTGGAGTGGAAAAAGTATTGTCCTCTGAGTCTTTATTTTGTAGTTTGTCTCCTGTCGACACATTGTGATCCTGACTATACTGTCAAAAAATTTTAAACAGATGACGGTTGATTACATGAGCAGACAAAAAAATGACATGTTTATGCAAAGATATGGCTTCTCATCATCTGTGGTAATTTTCGCTTCCATTTTAAACCTGATGGAAAACAATGCACTCTAATTTCTTTCTGCTTTTTCTTGAAATCAATCGAATGAGTCCCTACCATGCTAGTTAGAAGAAGTCAGATGCTGGAAGCCCTTCATCATGAATGTCAGCTACGGTATAATTATTTCTGTAACATGTACAATTTAGTTTGAGATCTTTTTTCAGCTACGGTTAGTTGATTGGTTCACTTTAGGTGTTTTATAAGTTTTAAAATATTTCAATAGACTAATTAAGCAGAACTCTGAAAACTGTATTGTACTGGTAAGTTCAACTAGTCATCTCAGTTCAAACTTCAAAGTTTAAACCTAGGCCTCATGAAGATGGCAGGTACATAGCGATTATGCGTCAGACTCTGGATTATATGTGTGGTCCATTTGACCATAGTAAAACCTGTACACCACAAATGTCTGTTCCGGTTTGTACACCCCGTTCATTTTTCAAAACCATGATATAAAAATATTCAATCTTGCAAATGATATATCTATTTCTATGATAATCAGTTTGCTTACATGCTTGCCTATGATTACCAAGATGCATGAACTGTAATCTCAAAATAACTTAAATTTGCAGAATCCTTGGGATGAGATCAAATTCTCTGGAGATGCACGCATACATTTGGATACCTTCTTGTCAGTGTTCAACATATCTGGCCTTCCTGAAGAGTATTATCATAACAGTAGGTCAACTTTTTTTTCTTTTTTGGGAGCTGAAAGTAGGTCAACTTAAAACTGCTGTCTGCTTTTGTGAATAATTTAGAGTAAACCAACTATTGTGTCTCTAAATTGTTAGGCTAATTATTTTTAGTCTCTGAAGTTAGTGAGTACTGAATAAAAGGATTATTCCTCAACATTTTTTAGTCACTATACAAGAGGATTAATATGTGATAATTTTATGATAATGACTAACTCATGCATTCACTGATTTTTGGAGACGGGATGAGTCATATAGGGACCAAATTGTTATTTTGCTTGCTATGTGTATTGGCATTAATAAAATTTGGTGTGAAATTTGTCGCAGCTCTGCTATCTAATGAGGGCGATACTTTTGTTGACGGAGCAGTCATAGCTACAGCACGAACACTGCCAACTTGGTCAGATGGGGATGTTCCTCCAATTCCTAGTGTGGAACGGAAGGCTGTGAAGGAGTTACAAAATGAATGCCAACAAATGCTTTCAGAATTTCCCACAACCTCCAAGCAAGACCAAAAATTGCTAGGCAAGTTTGGTTTGCATAGTCTGACGCCATTGTATCTGTTCTCATTTCATCCCAAAATTTTATCTTTGAGAATGTTTTACCAGCTTAAAAATTCATTTTATCGGCAAGGCTCTCAATTAAGGACTGTCTGCCTGTCCTTCCCAGTAAGCCTTTTAAGATTTGACAGGCCGAAAAAGAAGGTAGGTAAAATCCTGGCCCAGCCCAATTACAGCCGCAAGCGAGCTCTATGGGCCAAGCTTGAAGGGTCATAAACAAGCACAGAAAAAGAGTCATGCATGACGCATTGAACTTGTTTTTAGTCATGATAAATGCATATAGACACTTCATAGTGAACGGGCTGGCCCATAAGACCCGACTCATATTGACACTTACAGCTAGAAGACTACATTATTCACTGCCTCTGCGATCTTTGCTCCCCTAATAAGATTTATACTAGTAACTTGGGACTAATGTTATCCACTAGGTTGGGTTGAGCCTGCTATAACGTCCATGTTCAAATTTGATGTGCCTGTTTAGTGTTTAGCCTTTAATTTGAGTTTTTGTTGATAAAAGCTAATACTTTGCTTAAATATATATATATTTATATATATATATATGGCCCCAGATTCACTGCAGGATGCTACCAGGACTCTTGAAGCTGCAATAAAGTATGTCTATTTCACATCATCTAAAAGTTCCATAAAATTCTTTTGATATTACTTTC
This sequence comes from Neltuma alba, assembly GCF_004799145.2. Classification (NCBI taxonomy): domain Eukaryota; kingdom Viridiplantae; phylum Streptophyta; class Magnoliopsida; order Fabales; family Fabaceae; genus Neltuma; species Neltuma alba. The sequence goes on from NW_021636384.1 coordinate 193,366, forward strand.
AATTGACTGATGAAATCCTCTCTTAATGACCGTCATTGTGAACTTTACATGAGCAGGTACAGATTGCACCGGAAGTTGTTCATAGAGAAAGTCATCCAAGCATTGGACATCTATCGAGACAGATTACTCTTCTGATTTCAAGTCACTAGGTTGTATTATGTGAGAAATTTTGTGACATGCGTGGTTATACAGATAATGCTTAGGTTATCCATGCTTCTCTTTCTATGGTTTTCACTCTTTCTACTTCTTTATTGATGCCCCAGGTGAATTTAAAAGCTATATAAAAGGATGTGATGTTAAAGTGGAACCAATTAGACGAAACTAACTAAAATATCTTAAATGAAGCTCACTTTGATATCAATGTAGGATTTGGATTCCCTAAATCAAGACGTTCTTAATTCATTCAAGTGTTAGATCTAGGCAGCCTAGATTTCAAGCTTACGATTTTTCAATTAAGTCCAATGTTTTTTTTTAAGGTTCATTCGGAGGAGATTATATTTAGTTTTATAATAAATATATTAAAGGTAAGAGAAAATTATGCCATTTAAATTGAATAATGAAATCTGATTCAGGGTAAACTTATAAATTTACTTTGAATCAAATTTTGAACTTTATTAATATAATAATTTTGTAAAATTTGTAAATTTACATTGTGTGGGATAGCGAATGGATGTAGAGTCAAATGTGAATGACTATACAACCTTGACTTTTCTTTTAAGGAGTCTTTTCAATTTAGCATGGAGGATGGAAGGAAATGGAGTGATTTTACTAGAGGAAAGGGAAATATTTTAATAATTTCTAGTTGAGTTTAATTAGAGAGGAGGGGATTAGACGAATTTTAATGATTTTTTTATTTAGCTTTCAAAAAAGTAAGGATTATGATTTTGTTGTGATCAAAATACAACTCTTCCCTCCGAAACCTCTAAATTTGAAGGGGAGGCTTCCAAATTCTCTAAACAAACAGGAGATAAATTGAAACCATAAGAGATTTTTTCCTTTTCTCCAAATTCACTCAAAATACCGCTTTTCTTGACGTAAGCAAATTGGAGCACGTTCAGTACTTTGGATAGGGCCTATTTCTGATAACAAACATTCATTTCGCTTTTTTCATGGAATTGCCGTGGGGCTGGTAATAGATCTTTCCCACGGATTCTGAAAGATGTAATAAAGAAATATGGTATAAATGTTATGGGCCTCTTTGAGACTCGAATAAGTGGCGATAGGGCTGATAAAATGGTCAGAAAATTGGGCTTTAACAATTGGCTCAGAGTAGAAGCTACAGGGTTTGCTGGAGGGATTTGGGTGTTATGGAATGACTGGGAAACCTCTGTGGAATATATCTGGTCAACTACTCAGCTTCTCCACTGCAAAATTACTGATATGGCTTCTGGGGAAAGTATGTTAACTACTTTTGTCTATGAAGACACAACAGTAGCGAAAAGGAAAAATCTCTAGGAGGCTCTAAAGAAGGTAGCAGAGCTGGCCGATCATGCATGGCTAGTTTTGGGAGACTTTAACTCGTTTCTCACTCTAGAAGACAAGATAGGAGGAGCCCCTCCGATAAGCCAGATGATGGCACACTTTAGGAATTGCCTAAATTCTTGTAATCTGCTTGAAGTTCCAGTTGTGGGGGATTCTTACATGTGGGAAAAAGAGGGGGTTAGAGAAAGATTAGACTGGGCATTATGTAATTTTGACTGGGAAATTTCCTACCCTCATTTTAAGTGCTTCCATCACCTCAGATTCAAGTCTGATCACAGGGTCATAGTGGTCTCGGGAGGTACTAACCCCAAGAAGACTGGTCCGTTGTCTTTCATGTACCAAGCTGCTTGGTGTCTTGAGGAGGGCTTCAAAGATTTAGTTAGAACCTCCTGGGAGAACCGACAATGGCAGGAAGGACAGCAAGTTTTCACAAAACAAGCAGGCATCTGGAATGAGAAGACCGTGGGAAACATTCCAAAGAAGAAAAGGGAAATCATCAGACGGTTGGAGGGCATAGACATGGCTAAAATCGCTAATCCCTGCAATGGACTTTTTCTATTAGAGCAAAGTCTATGGCGTGATTATAATAAATTAAGCCAACAAGAGGAGTTGATCTGGTTCCAGAAGTCAAGATGCCAATGGATTCGGTTTGGAGATAAGAATTCCGGCTTCTTTCATGCAACCTGTATGATGAATAGGAAAAGAAATAGGATTGAAGCCCTAAAAGATGATACTAGCAATTGGACGTCTGACCAGAAGAAAATGAGCAATATGGCTTTAGATTACTTCAGAAGCCTATACTCTAAAGACCCAAATGTCAGTCATATTAACACATGGCCAGTGGAATTCCCTTCGCTCTCCACAAGACAACTTGATGACATTCAGAAGGAGGTTTCTGTGGTGGAGATAAAAAACGCAGTGTTTGAAATGGGGGCCTTCAAAGCGCCAGGACCAGATGGGCTGCATGCTCATTTCTTTCAATCCCAATGGGATGTTGTGGGACCGAAAATCTGCACAATGATCTCCAACATGTTCGGTAATCCTTCGACTATCAGGGAGATAAACCAAACAAAGATTGTGCTGATTCCTAAGGTAGATCATCCTACCTCTCTAAAGGACTTCAGACCCATATCTCTGTGTAATGTCTGTTACAAAATTCTGAGTAAGGTGATAGCTAACAGATTTAAGGGGGTAATGGATTTATTGATAAAACCAAATCAGAGTAGCTTCATCAAGGGTAGACAGAGTTGTGATAATATTATCATAGCTCAAGAAGCAATTCATACAATGAGAACCAAAAGAGGTGGGAAAGGGTTTGTAGCAGTTAAAGTTGATATGGAAAAAGCATATGATAGGTTGGACTGAAATTTCCTCAATTTCACCTTAGGAAGTATCGGTTTGAGAGGAGATTTTGTTCAAATCATTATGGGATGTGTTTCAACCGCCACAATGAAAGTGTCCTGGAATGGTACTCAATCTGAAACCTTCTCGCCAAGCAGAGGGGTTGGACAAGGTGATCCACTAAGTCCCTATCTGTTTGTTCTTTGCATGGAGAGGCTGGGGCAACTAATAGACTTTGAAGTCAGACAGGGTAACTGGAAACCTATGAAGTTGAGCAGTCGAGGTCCTATGCTATCCCACCTATTTTTTGCAGATGATTTGGTTCTTTTCAGTGAAGCCTCCGAGGAACAAATGACTGAAATCAGAAAGGTGATGATGTTTTTCTATAAAGTCTCTGGTCACAACATAAACCTCCAAAAATCTAAAGTCTTTGTTTCAAGGAATATACATGCGACTAGAGCAAACATATTCAGTTAAATGTTAGGCGTTAACTTGACAGCTGATTTGGGGAAGTATTTGGGGGTTCCGATTCTTCATAAAAGGGCAGTTAAATTGACCTTTGCGCCAATCATACAAAAAGTCAACCGGAAATTGGCAAGTTGGAAAAACAAGTATTTGAGTTTGGCAGGGAGGACTGTACTCATCAAATCGGTGTTATCCTCATTACCATACTACCAGATGCAAACTCTTCTCCTCCCAGTTGGGGTTCTGCAGGAGATTGAAAGGTTAAGCAGGGAGTTTTTCTGGAGATAGGATTCAAACAATAGGAAATTGCACCTCATATCTTGGAAGACTATTAAGAGCGAGAAGAAGGCTGGGGGATTAAGGATTCGGGACTTACAATATCAAAATTTTGCGTTCATCATGAAACTGTGCTGGATGCTACTCACCCGACCAGAAGTGTTTTGGGTTCAATGTCTGAGGGACAAGTACCAGTGCGGAGAGGACAAATACCCTACAGTGGAAAAGAAGAGGAAGCAATCAGCAGTTTGGCAGGCTATAATTTCAGTTTGGGAGAAATTTACTACAGGAGTAGGAAGGAAGATCGGTAATGGTAGAAATACAAATGCCTGGAATGAACTATGGACCCCACTGGACAGGCCGCTTATACATTATGCAGTCAAAAACTTCCACCTTATTGATCCTGAAGCCACGGTGGACCACTTTATCACAAGTAGTGGAAATTGGGACATTGATAAGTGGAAAGAGATACTCCCAAGTTGGGTCATCAGAAAAATTTGCTTAGTAAAACCAACTCAGCAGGAGAGAAATGATATCTTCCATTCGAGATTGTCAAACGATGGGAACTTCAATGTCAAATCTGCTTACCGACTAGTCAAAGCAGAAAGCTACCAATCAGAAATCAATAGCACTCAGTGGCAAAAGATCTGGCGATGGGACATTCCTGAGAGAGTCAAGTTCTTCCTTTGGCAGGTCATCCATGAGAGAATCCCCACAAATGCCTTAAGAGCGAGACACTGTTCTAATACTCCACCTGAGTGTCCTTATGAGTGTAATAGTGAGGAAACCATCATTCATGCTTTGAGAGACTATGAGTTTGCAAAAAGAATTTGGGCACTATTCATTAACCCCCGTAATATTCCTGTGTTTTTTAGTGGAAATTTGCAGGTTTGGTTAAAGAGAAATCAGAGGATCAATCCAGGAGCGAGAAGGTTAACACGCTGGCCGTGGCATAAAGTCTTCGCAATGGTTTGTTGGCTAATTTGGAAGAGCAGATGCAAACAAGCCTTCGAAGGAGTGCATCCCCAACCCAGAGAAGTATATCATCACTACTTGCACCAACTGATGGAAAGCGTGGAGGAAAATAGACTAAAGCACCAGATTTATCAACTACCTGATAGAGCAGGTTGCAGATGGAAGGCACCACCTCAAGGAGTAATCAGAATTGATGTGGATGGCTCGGTCACAGGTCAAAAGCATGGCGCATGTGGAGGAGTTGTTCGTGATGAAAGAGGATAGTGGCTGATGGGATTCTAGAAATGCCTAGGATTCACATCAACCACAGCAGCAGAGCTTCAAGCGATATATGAAGGTCTAAAAGTCTGCAAAGATATGGAGCTTGCACGGATTAAACTGTATACTGACTCTATGGAAGCCGTTAACTTACTGATGTTAGACTGTTGCGCCACTCATCCCCTAAAAGAGATGGTGAACGATACAAGGGCTCTAGTACTCTCCTGTTGGGACCTTGAGATTATTCATACACACAGAGAAGCACTCAAGTGTGCTGATATCCTAGCCAGAAACGCACACAATGTCAGTAGCAATGGAATGTATTCAGCATATGCCTAGACCAATTGAGACTTGACTGGGAAAGCTCCAGCCAGGGAGCTGCGTCGCCTTTTAGTGGATAATGTTTTCTGTTTTGAACCTTCAAGTGTAATGCTTGCCTTGTAATTCAAAAAAAAAAAAACATTCATTTCGCTTTTGAACCTTTTTCGTGACATCAGCATCTCAAACACTATGTAGAATGAAAATTAAAGTTAAGGAACTAAATTAAAATCTTATGTAAAGTTAAAAGATTAAAATTATACTTTAATCTTATAATTGTCTACTGATTCTATATCTGTTTTTCATTATTTATCTTTTAGATTTAAAACTCACTAAATTTGGAAATGTTTTACTGACTCAAAAATATTTTGATCAAAATAAATTTAGTTATGAGGAATTTTCTCTAGGTGCAAAACAGGAATGAATATTTTACGGAAGAAAGAAATCACATCATTAAATCATCTCTCAAAAACCAAGTAAAATTCACCCAGCTTACTAATATATGTGCTGAACTAGATCTTGCTTGACTTGACACTAAAAAAATCACCAATTCCGTTTACAAAACGAGCTTAAAATAAATAAATGAATAATCCTTCGCGTTTATGCATATATAGGTATATATTTATTTATTTACCAATAATCCCCACAAGAACAAGTTCCATCTCTGAAATGATGGAACCTTCTTACATCTCTCAAAATAATCTCCCTGTCCATGATCTTTGATATGAACTTAGTAGCAAGATGGCAGTCATTGCAGACCCTAAGGTTCTTGGCTACTCTAATGGTTGTTCCAGGAGGAGTATTCAGAAGGCCAAAAGCTATTGCCAATTTCTCACTGTGTCCACAAAGAAGAGTTTCTTTCTCTTCATCATCAACATTGTGAAGCACACAAGAAGTATCAGGCACATATCCCTCCTTTCTCATTCTCTCTGATAGAGTTTCAAGAAAATCATACAGCTTCTCACTTTGGGGATGTGTCATATCCCCTGCCAGAAACTTATGCACCTCATCACCAAACTCGATCCAACTACAACCGGGTTCTTTCCTTACTCCCATTTCCTTCATTTTCTTCCTAACATCCATTGCCTTGTCCCACAATCCAACTGAAGAGTATATGTTAGACAAAAGAACATAGTGGCTTGCCACATTTGGCTCCAACACTAATAGGTGCTCGGCTGCAATTTCACCAATTTCCACATTCTGGTGATTTCTACAAGCACCGAGCAAGCTACTCCATGCATCTATTTTATCCATGTCAGATGGCATCGAATTGATCATCTTATACGCCTCTTCAACCTGGCCAGAGCGACCAAGCAAGTCTACAAGACAAGCATAATGGTCAGCTTGCGGTTCAACCCCGTGTTCATCTTTCATTGTGTTAAATAAAGCAAGGCCTTCATCCACCATTTTGGAATGGCTACAAGCAGCAAATATAGCAATATAAGTCACTTCATTGGGCCTCACTCCTCCATTGTTCTTGGCTCCTTCAGCTGACATTCTTCTGAAAAGTTCCAAGGCTTCTTCACCTTTCCCATGCATTCCATATGCCATGATGAGAACATTCCAGGTGATAACATTTTTTATAGGCATTTGATCAAACACCCTTCTAGCTAAGTGCAAGCAACCACTTTTTGCATACATGTCAACTAGCGCACTTCCTACTGCAACATCTGTTGCAAGCATCTGTTTTATGGCATAAGCATGAATCTCTTTCCCTTTACCCAGTGCTGTCAAGGCAGCACAACCAGGAAGCACTGTCATGAGTGTTACCGAGTTTGGCTTGAGGGGAACCCCATCATCCTCATAATCATCATCAGTGCTGAGATTGTCTTCATCTTCTTCTCCTTGCATGTTATGTAAAAGATTAAGCGCATCATCATGCCTTCCACAAACAACATAACCAGTGATCATTGTATTCCAAGCAACTATATCCCTTTTCTGCATGGTGTCAAAGATGAATTTTGAAACCTCTATCTTACCTATTCTGGAATACATGTCCATTAATGCATTTAGCACGTATCTATCCCTCTGTAGGCCCCTTTTTAGTATATAACCATGGACGCCTTCTTTGCATAAAAAGTCATCACAGCGCGCACAAGCTGGTAGAATGCTTGATAATGTGGTTGCATTGGGACAAAGATCAGAACTAGATATCATTTCCATGAAGATATTTAAGGCTTCCTCATCAAACTCGTTCTGTGAATAACCAGCAATAATAGCATTCCAGACAGCCACCGTCCTTTTCAATATTCCATCAAAAACCAGTCGACCCTTTTCAACTGCTTTGCAATTGCAATACATGTCAACTAAAGCACTACCAACAAAAAAATTCTGAATTAAATCAGTGTTTCTCAGGGCATATGCATGTATTTCCTTTCCGGTATTTAACAACTCTAATTGGGAGCAAGCAGGAAGAACACTTGCCAATGTAACCCCATCAGGTTTAACTCCATCAAGAAGCATAAGCCGAAGATAAAATAAGGCCTGCATAAAATGATCGTTTTGTGAGAACGAACTAATAATGGTATTCCAAGAGACCAAATCTCTGTTATCAAAGAGCTCAAATTGAGCTTTTGAGTCATCGACTCTTCCTAATTTTGCATACATTGCCATCAAAGCGTTGTTTGTGAATGATCTCCAATCCCCTCTTCTCAGACTATAGGCATGCACTTGCCTTCCGAGCCTGATCCCATCGTGCTTACGCAAGTTGGAACAAGCAAGAGCAGCACTCACCAAAGTGAATGAGTTAGGCTCCAAATTTTCCAAAATCATCAACCGAAATGCCTCTAAAGCAAATTCCCACTCCTCAAATCTACATAACGTAGAAATCATCGAATTCCACGAAACTTCATCTCTATCAGTTATTCTTTCGAACACCTTGTACGCACCCCCAATATCTCCACATTTCCCATACATATTAACAAGGGAATTAGCCACGGTCACAGAAGACAAAGCATACCCAAGTTTCACCACATGGGTATGTATCTGTTTGCCCAAATCCAAATCCTGAATGCCCGCTACGGCTTTTAGAACAGCAGGGAAAGCGAAATTGTCGGGTTGAATATCCGACAAGATCATCATTTTTATATATGCGAAAATGGCTTGGTCGAACTGATTGGATCGAGCTAGCGAGCGAAGCTCTTCGATCCATGAGGAAGGGGAACGAGATTGCAATAGAGGTTCAACGTTAGAAGAAGTGGTGGAGGTAGCGGAGAAGTTGAAGACAGGAGAAGTTACAGAGTTGGTGGCGGCGGCGATGCTGCCGTGGCCGACGCCGGAGAGGTGGGTTAAAGGAAGGGGATTGTGAAGAGAAGAGGAAGAGAAGGCAGGAGAGAGTGGTGGAAGGAGGAGGGTTAAAGCCGACATTACGGTTAAGGTAGTTATTGCAGTTGAACGCAGTTGCTCACACCTTTTCTATCTTCCTTATCCAAACCAAACTGCAAGGTGATATGTTATGACATCACGATATCTCGTGTGATATACCTCGCATCGAACTGTTGGAGTTATGAGATGAGAGCACAAGTTCACTCGCGGGGCTGATAGTTATGACCATTGACTAGAAGACCTTTAAAATTTGGAAAGACAATGACTAGAGCCCTACTAAGATATATATATATATATATATATATATTCCTTTCTATTTTAAAGATAAAACTTATTTTATAATATAAATTATATTATAAAATAGATTTATATTTTGAATTAAAGGAGTATGATCATTAAAAAAACAAAAATCACAAGTGAACAGTACGAATCATAAATGTTTATCATTTTCTTACTTTTGAACTTGATATTCATTTGTCATGAAATTTTTTAATATATTTTTTCTTGGAATTACATTATAATTTTACCTGAAATTTACTCTTAAAAATGTGAGAAATGTCAGAGAAGTTTTTTTTTTTAACTTATTTTTATAGGAAAAAAGAAAATAAATTATATGCTATATAAGAATTATTTTTCTTTGGCATGAATTGTTCCGTACCATCTGTACGTGGTTTTGATTTTTGTCCTTTAAATGGACTCTTAAGTAAAAAATAAAGGTTAAAACAAAAGTAAAAAATCCTTCTTTTTTTCAAGTCAAAATAAGATGAGATATGAACAAAATTAAAAGTTCAGACTCTTGTCTGTATGTCCACATGAACACATATAGAGACCATTTCTTTATATGACTCATTTTTTTAATTCCGTTTGTCAATTCATTGCGTTATATTCTGTCATTCTGAAGAACATTTGAATATGCCTAAATGACAACTGAATTCAGATGCAGGAAATTGAAAAGCAAGCTGCCTCTCCATCAAATTCCCAGTCTGCCCCTAAATTGTAATATCAACTTACACAGGAAAATTTGAGCCAAGATTCCCGCCAGCGACCTCAATTTCTCATATTCATATGAATCAGTAAAGGGATAAAATCTCAACATAAGACATTATTGAGCTAAAAATGCTGCTCTAGGAAGTTGGTTTCTCAGAAGAGAGCCATTCTTGAGCTGCCACTAAGTCAGGAAGAACAACGGCCCCAGATTTTCTCCAATTCTCAGCATCAGGAGTCTCGAATCTGTCCAATAACAGGGCATGCATACCTATGCTCTTGGCTGGTTCATAGTCTTTGCGAATGCTGTCTCCAATGTGAAGAGCTTCTTGTGGGGCAATATTTCCAGCCCTCTCAAGAGCAATCTCATAAATTCTGGGATTCGGTTTCTCGACTCCTTCAAGACCAGAAAACACACCAAAGTCCCACTCACTGCCCTGCATTTCTCAAACATCACACAAGTTTTGTTATCAAAATTTTTAATACAGACCCTTTGCACGCACAAACACCAGACAGTGAACCTATACTTTGTACACAGTCAGGCTAGGGTGCAGTGCTTTGTGACTCACATATAACAACAGATTCTAAACTATAACCGAGCATCGCCTATTGGTTCTACTCCCGATTCATAACTAGAAAGTTTATCAGGGCTAAAATTCCAGAAATTAGAAATGCCAAAATAGAAATAAGACTCAATATTATTAGAAATGCCCAGAAAATATCACAAGTATTCCAGCCTCCTCCAGATTTTAATACACACGCATACATACAAGTATATGACTATACCCAATGCTATCAGAACTTTTGATCTGGGTCCTCAAAATCACAGGAATGATTGTGACAGAGCATTTTCCCTTTTACTCACCAAAACTTTACACAAAAAGGGAACAAAATTGAGGATAATTTTCCAAAAGATCAGATGAGATAACAAAGTGAGATAATGACGATAGGTAGATTACCTCATTTAAACCCAAGGATGGCAGTATGACATCTTGATAACGATACTCTGCATTGCTCACAAGGCCAACTTTAAGGCCCTTTGAACGGACCCATCTCAGAAATGGCTGGGAGTCCGGAAACACACTGTAAGGAGCAGATGAACCAAAGGATGCATATATTCGTCTAAATATCTTCTCAAACGTCTCCTCATCGTATTCATATCCAGCCTGCCACAAACATCAGATTTTTCCTCTCGTCATTTTAAATGAAATTTGCACAAAAAGGATTGTAACTCGGTGCTTTCTTATAATAGCTTATAATACAGTTGAGCACCCAAAAAAAAAAGAGGGCATATAAATTCTTTTGTTACATGAACCTCTCATTTTTACAACCTACACAAACCTTCATTGCAAACAAAATTAAATTACACAAACTTCTTTTTATGTTTTTTAAAGAAAAAAAATTACACACATCTTCCTTCTACTTTCAAGGGTGGACTTTGAGTATAAATTCAACAAAATTGATTAGAGGTCAATGCAATTTATTCTCTGTTTTGAGAGACTCCTCTCTGGATCCTCAAAGTTAGAAGAAAGACCTATGTAATTTGACAAAAATCCAAGAGACGTTAATATTGGTTATAGAAATAGACAGAAAGATAGCGTTTTCTAAAAAAGACTAGATAATTTTAAATAATTTTCTCTAATTATTATCATTATTCCTGTGCTAATAATCTGAAAAGCCTAATTAGAATCTAACTAAATATGTTAGCGTCCTTATGCACCATGCTCATATTTTTTCCTTGGGCCAAAATGCATCATGCTCATATGAACTACCAATCATGATAAGAAGTGCCCGCAACTGCAATGGCTTTGTCAGATATCTTACCCTGAGAAAAGAATCTCGCACGCAGGTTTTCCACCACACAATGTTGGACATTTTGGCATCAAACCCAAAACATGGATACTTCGTTGCCATGTCTTTGTATGCAAATTTAAAGCCCTCATGCACACGTTTGTAGTCTGGGCATGGTAGGCCAACAGATTTGGCTGCCATGCAATAGTAGTCACCAAGCTCCCCTTTGTAAGCTATTAGGGTACCAGTAACATCCACAGTGATGCAGCGTAGTCTCGGTAAGATAGACATAGTGGCACAAATTATGAAGTATAAGCCCTTGGTGTCTGAGATATTGGTCAGAAGAGTTTCCACTACCTTGATTAGAGACAACAACTGATGAAGTAAACTACTGAACTCCTTCACCCTTTCAAGAAAGTCCTCCTGCATGTATGATTCCAAAGTCAACTTGTTAGTTTTGAGATGGGAAGATTGAAACAAAGCTTACATAGTTAAATTATTGTTTGCATGCTGACAGACTGTAAGTAATAGATAAGGGTATGTTTGCTTTATAATACTGAATTACTATATCTAATGACATTACTGAAGAAACAGAGAGAAAACCTTTGCTGCAAAAATACAAATTTGAGGCTTAACCAGCGTCCAACATTAAATAGGATTGATATTTCAGATAAATACAGGCAGAAAAATAAAAGAAAGAGGTTCCATATGTCAAAGTGAATGTACAAGTGTTAGTCTGTGAGATGCAGTGTACATACTAGCATTTAAGTTCCACTCAATGTTTCAAAAAAGCACGAAGATTTCTGAATTGCATTTGATGTCCTCAAAGAAGCTTTACTCAATTATATCCCGTAAACACACTCAAAAGACTGGAATTGTAATGCAAGTTAAGAAAAATAACCAAAAAAATAAAATAAAATACTGACGTGCGCTTTTATCCATCTTGCAGTAAAAAGAACATCAATCTCAAAACACTCTGGAATAGGAGAATTAGTAATGCTATAATATAAAAATGAAGATCATATATTTGTATCTCTCCTAACAAACATTGTGGCTTATGGATAAATTTGGAGCTTCTCAAATGTTTCATGCACGGTTTATTGAAGGAGCTTCTCTCTCACATGCCAGAGAGACTGGACTTGAACGTCTATGTTGCAGTTTGAGCCTCAGAGACAGTCTATTTAGCTCTCTAGCTATCTAGCTATCGCATTATACATTTCACATGTAGAAGCTTGGTTTGAATGACTCTCTTAATATACCATGTCCAGAAAAGAACTCCTTTCTACTGTCTATTACTGTTGTCAATATACACCGACCTTTATACAAACATAATGAAGCAATGAACCATCTTACTTTTTATTTCATACTTCTCAGACTCAAAGTAACAGTACCCATTACGAGACTTCAACGCCAGAAAAAGAAGTCACAATATCTGAACCGTATCAGATGACAATTAAGTACCTTTCAAAGCATTAACATACGAAACATCAAAGGACCAGTGTTCCATTCTTTCTTACAATCTGTCTTTTTCTTTTTCCTTGGGTTTACCTTTTAAACAGCAATAAAACTTATAACAAAAGAAACCGATTGGTTATCTCTCTAAAAAATTTTAAGAAATTTAAAAGAAAGGAAATAGGGAGATACAAACTCATCCTTTTCCTAATAAACAAGAAGGTGTATCTATGCAACTGACCCACCTACCCTATAGCCCTCTGGATGGCTAATATACATCTTAGAAACGTTCCCACGCGAATCTATTAACTCACATTTGAAAATAAGCATCTTTAATGGCTGTGAACCTACGGTTTTACAGGACTAGCAATATAAAGTGAATTTATACGTAGATCCCCGGGCAAGGGACCTACCTTTAATATAAGGTCCTCACCAAAAAAAAAAAAAAAAGTTTTTTTTTAATTAAAAGACAATTTTATTCAAACTACTTTAAGATATGTGCTAACTAAAAACCATAAAGAAAATTAATGTAAAATAATTAAAGGGATTTACGCTGTTTTGACTTGGGTAGATAATGTAGCTTGTCATCAGCTAGCATCACGTATCTATCACAAGATGCTCAAGAACTAGAACAAGAAAAGAAAAACTGAATGTCCGATCAAGAGGAAGAAAACCACTGATGAAGGAGCAAAAACGAAGCCGAAATCGATTTGGACAAATCGTAAGAGAAAGAAACATGCAAAGCTGATGATCAATCTGGACAAAATTGTTCAACCCCTTTCCAGATATGAGCAAAAAAATCAAACGGGATGATTTTGTTCATACCACTAGCTTTACTGATGGAGAAGAAGAAGCAGAGCAGGTATGGCCCAATCCCAATAGCTTTGAAATAACTGGTTTCAGCTACCAAACAATCATGGAAGAGTCCAAAAACGAGAGGCACATTTTTATATGAGAGAGTTAGAGAGGAGCTTTCCTTCTTGCATATAATGGAAGTGGAAAGCAAAGCAGGAGGTTTTTCGCTGTCGGATCCCCATTTTTGTCCCTGATTCGATGCGTATTTCATTTCTAGCCCTCATATTATGCATCATTTGCACCTACGCCCCAACAACTCCCCAATATTTTTACATCCCGAGTGACTCATTGCAAGTTGCAGGCTTGGAATTTATAAATTTACGGTAAAAACTTTATTATAAGAGTTATTTTATTTAAATTTAGTAATATACTACCTCCAGTTCTTAATATAAGACTTTATTAAACTCTTATTTTGATTCTAAATATAAGATCTCAATCCACTTTATCTCTCATATTTATCTTTTTTTTTTTAAAATAGTCCTTCTAACTATAATAGTTTTAGCCAATATACTTGATTAGTAAGGATATTTTAGGAAAGACAATACATATTTATTATAAATAACTAACTTAACTTTTTTTTCTTAATCTCTTCAAATTAGTCAACTAGCTCTTATAAATAAGACCGGATGTAGTATTTTATAGAATATAAATATATCGGAAAATTATATGTATAGGTAATTTTTCATGTAGTTTACTATTTATCAATAATTTAATTTTCATAAATTTTGCATCAATTAAAAATTCATTTATGTACCGCTAGTTTTTCCTCCCCTAACCATTTACATATTTAAGTATAATATAAAATTTGTCGGGAGTAAATCCTTTTTTTTTTTTGGGTATAAGTAGGGAGTCTATCTTAACACAAGCTCCAATTTAATTTTTAAATGTATGTTGATTTAGAGTATTTATATTATAATTTTTATTATAGGTTTGTTCTTTATAATTTATCAAGAAATATAAAATATTTTTTTAGTTAAAAATTAAATTCATCATAATTCAGTTCACTTAATTTTGAATCATAAGACTTTATAATTGCTTTTATGGACTATTCACAGTTCAATATATTTAAAAGAGCTAATAAATTTCAATATATACAACGAGAATTTTTAACATTTTCTAAACGCTAAATCTCAAAAATTTGTGTAAACCAATTTTAATAAAGCATATGGGTCTCCAACAACATTTTTTCCTTTTATTTTTATGGGCCTGCCATGCAAACTCATATAGGATAAGAAATAATAATTAAAGATCAATACATCTTAGCTTAGATAAAATGAGTTTAATGGATATTTTATTTAACTTAATTTAAGTGATTTTACACTATATAAAGAATCATGTCATTAAACATAAAAGTATTTCGAATAGCAGGTGGTTTTGCTTTTGAAAAAAACAAAAATCAAATAATGCGTTATGTTGATGCTGAGGACTCAGGAGAAAATACGAAAAGTGGGAGGGGTAGATAAGCAAAAAGAGGAGAAGCGTGAGGGGAAGAGCAACAGAAAACCGTGGACGGGCGAAAGCAAAAACAGTATTTAGATTTTACCAAAACCATTCGCTGCCTATGAAAACCGTGGATTGGATTTTGGATTCCTTATTTCAACGTCATGTTATGCTCACACGTGTCCCTCTTGTTTCTGTTTCCTTTGCGCCAAAACTTTGGAATTTCCGACCTTATTTATTAAATAAATAAATTACTACCACTCATTACGTCACCCTAAATAAAATAATTAGATTTTTTTTCCTTTAAAAAAATAATTGAATGACAACCTTGACCTTACAGTCCTTGGGCTCGCTTCTTAGCCCAATTAGGCTTGCGTCTCCAATGAAAAAAACACACCTACCAGCAAACAAGAATTGGTCCAATATGTAAGAAGTTTGCTTATAACTATGAGTACAAATCCAGCAACCAATAAGAAGAATCCCCGCGGAAAGAGATACCCATATTTAGTACCTGACAGTATTTTAAATAGGATTACCTTCAATAGAAGGATACCTATGCTTTAGCACAAAAAAAAAAAGGAAGAAAAAAGACCTTGTAACTATCTCTGTAAATACTCTTTAAATCTGAAAACATGTCCTAATCCTGGTAACTCAAATCACCTGAAATTTTTTGTATCCAAAATTAAAACACAGGTACTACAAATACCACCCGAGTCCTTATTATAAGTTCAATTCACAGCAACTATTGTACAGATGCAACTCCTGAATTTTGCGTGGCGAGATGCTCAAAATGACGAAAGCTTCAAACGTTGCTTGTTTTGTTTTTGCTCATAACCTAGTCGGGTATTAGGTTCTTACGTTTCATTGCTTCATTTGGTCAACAAACAAGGGACAAATGTTATCTTCTAAACAAGATTTATACTATCATTAACATTAACATATTAATGCTATTTATTTATTTAACAAAAATTTTAGGTAAATTGACCCCTAACACTAAGATTAGGGCAATGCTTAATTAAATACTCTTAAAATCCCACGACATAAACAATTTACCTCTAAAGTCTCAAATCCTTCATGTATAAATCAGTTTTCATACTCAATAATTATCCAAATACATTTTTCAAGAGATATTTTTGGAAAGGTGACATTTTTTATATACTAATTATAAATAACTTAACTAATGCTTTTAATCTTCATAAATTAGTTAACGAAATCTTGTATTTATATTTGAAGGGATTTGGAGGGACTAGGCACTTCGTTTGTATAAATGGAATAGCATGTGAGGCAACATAGAATCTAATTACATAACACGTAATATGGCAAACAGGAACTATCGAGATCATCAAAACACAATAAGATAAAGGCAAAAGCAAAGACCTCACCTCATGAGCACTGTATACAATTATTTATCTACCACGGGGGGGAAAAAAATCCAAAATCGATTTGCACAAGATTCTCCAAAGCCAGCTTTCTTGGGATTCAACACTAGAGGAATGAATAATAAAATATGAGACCAATCACATTCACACTACAGCACCTATCATACAACACAACGCCATTCCTTGACTAAGCCTGTTGAAACAAATCACTATACATATACTAATATTTTAACCTGAAATATCAGTGTCATTATTTACAGTAGAACAGTACCACTAATCGAATCATGTTGGTCAATTTTTGTTGCCAGAGAAATAGTGGGTAATGATAGAACCTCTTTTAACTACATTGGGCCGCTTAAGGGGCCTAAGCCAGGCTCGAAACTCTTGTTGAATTTCTGGTGGTAACTCATCAACTACAGAGGGGTCAATCTCCTCCATTCTATAACTCCATGATGGTCTTCCTTCTACCGCTTGAGTTGAACTACTTCCCCGATTGTTTGTCCCAATTGCTTCGCAATAGATCTCTTTTAGCGACTCAACTTGATTACATGTTGAATCACTATTATAATTAGACTCAGATCCTGCAGATTTATGTCGCTTAAAAGAATATGGAAGACAAAGCAGAGGGCATATTATTGGATTATCTCCATTCATGCGTTCACAGGAGAAATCACAGATTAATAATGCAGAATCAAGAAAGATATAATTTCTTACGCATAATGATTCTTCATTAAGCTTGACCATTGATTTGTAATATAATAATGAATAGTTATTTCTCCCACTTCTTATCAGACGTCCCTCATCTCACTTGATACATCTACATATCTGTGTATTCTGATAATAGGAAGTGGATTAGAAGATTACCTATTGATGATGTTTTTCCAGTTTGGGCATTAGTAGCATGCTGCTTCTCCGAAGAAGTACACTGATCACTGTAATTCTTGAAAAGTTCTAAAATTGAGCAATTGCCCTGTAGCCATATATATAGAAGTTAGTAACTTACATTGACATTATATTCATGGTTCAACCTCCATATTAACGACAACAATTGAACTGGAAAGTGAAATCCCCGTTCTTTTCATTTCCTAAGCTTTCGAAGTGGTAGTAATAGAGTACACTAGAAACTTTGTAATGCCCAGTAAAAGAAGCAATTTTTATTTGACCGACCGATAGAGTCTGAAACATGATAAAGATCTAGAACCCAGACAAAGTATATCAGTTAAAATCATCTCACAGAGCACACTAGAACCTTTTCTTTAGCTGTATTTTTCTTCACAACCGCTTTCAATGTAGGAATAGCATGAATGCGCTTAGGCTCTGGTTGTGCCTCTCTCTCAGTTGTTCCATTTTCATTCCACGAATGAAAAGCTGCCACAGGTCACAATGTCAGATGGGAAGCGAGGGGGGGGGGGGGAGGAGATAAATGAAAACAAGGTTATTAAAGTCAGTGTAAAATCTTGTACCTTGGGAGGATGAAAGGGGAGATTCTTCAGTCAAGCCATCTCCCTGCCTGGATAAGTCGCAAGATGAGTCCTGCAACTGTATCTTAATTTTAAAAATATGATTTCACGTCTTCTGCTAAAAATGAATTTGCATATAGATAATAAAAGCAGTTGATTTGACATGTTATTGTAGGCAAAGAAGGAAAATTATATCATCAAAGCACCCAGAGGTCATGTTGTCAAAGAAAAAAAGGCAGTCAGAGGTCATACAATTAAAAGGACTCGAGCATATATCCATAAACGAGGATCATGGCATCAGTTATCAATTGAGAAGATTATCACAAGAAATATCAGTTAGTCTGTGTCAAAATTGAGAGGCCAGCAGGGTTGGAAAGTTTAGAACATTGAAGCCCAGATAAAATAACGGGCAAAGGTGCCTACGAGCCAGAAATAAAACCGATTTTGCCAGTTACAATCACTATCCTATATTTCTATAAACATCATTTTGGCATGGTCTTTGTCAATCAATCCTTATAAATATCTGTGTCATAGGTTACCAAAAACTGGAACAAAGTTGCAAGAGTCTTCAAGAGATATTTGATTAGTAACTTCCTAACTAACTTCAGCAAAGAGTAGTAAACCATCCAGCAGAACATCTTTTAATAAACTAAAATTTATACAGATTAGAAATCCTAGGATTAGGTGATGAAACTAAAAGTGGGTAATCAAATAAGCTCACAGGATGTTCAGTGCTGTGAAGCCAAAAGAATCCTGAAAACTTAAAGGAAGATAAACTCTACAAAAAGGAATGGTTGTGTAAATTCTACAGATACAAATGAAAATACAAGGGACAGAAGGCCCTTTAAAATGAAACCAAAGGATCCGCAGCCGACCAAAAAACTTAAGATAATTGAGTGCTTTTCCAGAATAATTAATATTTTTATAACTTAAACTAGAGCGGTAAGAGAAGCAACATAAAAGATGTAAATAGAAAAAGTACGCAGATTAGAAGTACTGGATATTCTTTGATAAAGGGGCTTAATGTAGTTGGACGCGGATCAATTACAATAAAGTAACTAACCAGCTAACCCAGATACTGCTATTAAGCCGTGAGAAAGAATGAACAAGTTAAGACTAGAAGCAGCACCTGACATTTACGGGCAACAGAAATATCCATAGAGGACTATTTTTTGTTTGTTTCAACAGAACAGATTCCTTAGAAATCGTTTCTGACATGAAAGTACTGTTTATGTTTGTTCTTGATAAAATTGAGCTTAGAGGCTTCGCCTAATAAAAGCCATGCATCTGGTAAGCTATTATATAAGAGGAATCAAATTTGTGGATTATTTCATGTTTCTAAATAACATATACAGCAACCAAACCAATGGATTATTTTAAAAGTCCACATAAAAGCTTTGAACCTGTTCACCAAAACTAGCCTTTAAATATTTCACTCTTGTGTCTTCTTCAGGATATCCAAGCTGTGATTCATATGAATTCAATCCCGAACAACTTTCGCTGCCTGTTTTGGCATACTGCCACCGTTAGATTATATGGAATGGAGGGAAAAAAAATTAACAAGTAATTCAACTTGATGATATGACATAACCTGAAGGTGAAGATGGGGCAGCTTCATGGATTACATTTTCTGGGGGCTGTTTCAGAGATGAGGAGGGTGGCAATTGCCCACCAAAGTATTTAACAATTGAATGTGTTCCCTAGCAACAATACAATTCAAAAGACTTAAGTTTTTGAAATATAATTATCCAAAAGAAAAATTGCTATGCTCCACCAAGCAAACTAAATATGTTTGAGTAAATTACACTAACGTATGGAATTTCGCTAAACGACACTTGATACACACCGCTCTTGTTTTAAAAGTTATACAAAACTCCATTGACATTTGATATAAACTGCAAAAACTTTCAATTTACTTATAGTCAAAGAAGTTAATCTTTTAAATAATATGAAAATGTTATTCTAACGTTAATGTAACCACAGAACTGTTAAATTGATATCAAGATAATTAAGAAATTCTACTTTTCAAAGCAATGCATATTGTGCAGAAAATTTATATTTATGTTGCTATAAAAAATAAATTAGAAATGAGGTTTTTGCAATACATATCAAATGTAATGGGACCCGAGAGTGATTTTTAAAACAAAAAGAATATTAGGGGCAATGCAGCCCAACTTGAAGGGAGATTTAGTGTAATACTCAATATCTCCAAGGTAAAAAAGTGGACAAACATTAGCAGTTGACGACCTCATATGATCATGGGCAACTAGCCTGGTTCAATTCAAATGCTTCTAGTAAATATGTCAACGTATGAAAGCATCTAAATGAAATGATGAACTAATTTACAACCCGACTTGTATCAATAACTGAAGGAACAAGCAAATAGCATCTTAGTGCAGAGTTCTTTCGACTTTGAAATCCAGCACAATAGCTCACTATTTCAAGGTGAGCCCATGTCAGAGGCCACAAGTTGAACACAAGAAATACAGCTTATATTTACACAACAATTCAAACTTACAGATGGTATGTTGACCATTTTACTTGCACCAACAGAAAGTGATGTTATTCCCCAACTGCTGTTTTGGCTTCCCTGAGATTTATTGTTGTGAAAGCCAATATATTCACGTAATCCAGCTTGAAACAGATTTATAGCATCTTCTTGAATCTTTGCAGCCCCATATCTTAGTGGACAGGATTTAGAAGGGAAGTTTTTATGCGAATCCGAATCACCCTGTTGTCAAAGAAAAACCTCAATAGATAAAATAAAATAGAATTAAATTACTAAAAAAATTCATAATCAATGTCTCGATATATAACATAAAATTTATAGTAAGCTGCATTATTTATAAGTCATGAACAATGTTACTCATTTCAGATTCCGTACAACTACAAGGCTTACATCTAGTTTACAATAAAAGACTAATGAAAAAGTGAGAATAGTACGTTTATCTAAATACAGAAAATCATGCACAGATCAGTTATAGAAAAGCCACCTTATATGTTCTAGCATGCAGAGTCAGTGTGCGTGCAATACGCTTATTTTGATCCAAGTCAGATTGAAGACGCTCACTCAGCTCTTCACACAATTGATTAAGCCAGTGCTGAACCTGAAGAAAGAAACAAATAACAGTACAAAGCAATGTAATGAAACGGATTTTCTTGCATGTGAAACTGTGAGTCGAGTTCCAAGTCATCTAACTAATAAAAATCCAATAACAAATTTCTCAAAAGAAGCCAGCCAGTAAACTCATTAAGAAAATTGAAGAGTCTAAGGCATTTCAATTATTTTGGGGCAATGAGAGAATCTGATCCAATAAACAACAAAAAATAGTAATGAGAAAATAAACTGTGCAAAGATTTAAGGGAAAAAAAAGGATTTAAACCATGTTATGGAATCACGCTGCCTTCAATAAACTATGTTTCGCCGTGGGCATATTTTCTTTAACATCCACTCCTCTGTTATGTAATTAAACAAAAGGAATCCCTTATAATTATATATTTCCCTTCCAAAAGAAAAGTAATTTGGTCTCATTTTATGTCAGTGATATGCAAGTCAGCCTATTTTCATCCAAAAAAAAAAAAAGCCCCTCAGCCTGCACACACATGTCGGAGACTCTTTAAGACTCAACATCAATTTGATAGTTGAGACTTGGGATAATTACAGAATAAGAGGGGGCAGGGAACATGGCAGATCTCAACAGTTAAGAAGAATTGGTAGAATCAAGCAGAAGAAATAGGAAGAAAGAGGTCCTTTAAGATTCGATACACCATTGAAAGTGAAAGTTGCCATGTTTGCAAATCTGAAAGTGGATGATCTAGGAAATCTCAATAGCAAAAATTGTAATTAAGTGATCAGAAATAAGACTTTCGGATTGTATATTGCTGAAAAGACCTCAAAAGCCAAAAGAAAGGAGCATGCTTCATCAAATTTCAAGACTAAATTAGTTAATTGTATGATATGACATGAAGCATATGGTCCAAAGGCCCAAGTTTCACGGTATTCCCAACAAGCAGATTTTGTAAAAATGAAGAAAGAATAGCAGTCACAAGAGATAAACCATAAATGGAACCACTTCTAAAACGTGGATATTGAAGAACATCAGACTATTACAGAATTATTAGGCTGAAGTTTAGGATGGAATTGTTAATCATTGCACATTGAGATGGTTAGAGCATCATTAGAACATATGTAACTATAACAACTGAATCTAGATACAGCTTTCCATAATTAATGATTTAGTGCATCAAATGACATTTTATATTTATAGAAGCTATTGCTGCCAAATAGCCATTTAAATACCATGCTGCAGAAAGCAGTGTCACCATAAATCAAGTCGCATGTGATTTGACAAGTTTAGAGGAGGATAATTACTGAAGAAATTGTCTTCAAAGCCTGAGGCCCAGGAAATGTTTTGCCAGAACCATGGCTCTTAGGTAGTAGACGCCCTTCCACTTCTTCCCCATTGATACCTCTTGCAATATTCCATAGCCAAGTACTGCAATGCTGTAATAGGTAGAATCAGGAATGGCAGATTACAGGTTGCTAAAAAGACACAAATGGACAACCAATAGCCATGAAGCAAGGTAAAACTAGGAGTCCTGTATGCACAAAACTTGAAATGCACGCAATACCCCATGTAATTTGGGTCAAAATAATCATGCCTTCTACATAGCAGTAATAGATGCCATGGCATTAACTTAGGAAACAAAAATTGCTAGTTTAAAAATGTAGGATTGCACAAATAAATCAATAATATATAGCCACCAACATTCTAGTATTCTACAAGTGTAACAAATATTAAAAGGTAGATAGTCACCCCGTATTGATTCCATAACGTTGTTGTAGCTTCTCCTCTGAAAACTTAAGCAACTCGCCAACAGTATTGACACCAAGATCACTTTGCAAAGAACTCCCCAGCTTTCCCCCAAGCTGTTTCCTGAAAAGCAAACATTCTTCAACATCATGCATTATCAAAATTGCACAAGTAATAGCTCAAAAGAGATTACCAATCTCCTCGTCAACAAAGCTGGCTCAGCTTTGTTGATATTGTCAAAAACATAAAAAGAAATATAAGCTCAATAGGGTATGGCTTAAAAGTTAACCCAAATTGACTTAGTAGTTTAATAGAAGAAATTATAAAGTATAATTAATTAAATACATTTTCTTTATTGGAAAAGACTCGAGCAATCCTTTGACAGATGAACGTGGCACAATAGTTTGTTGTGCAGGTTTGTTCATAGCACTAGCAAGTTTAGCAAGCATCTGTGAACAAAATATGATACAAGTCAATGGCAATATAAAGATCACAGAATCATCTTTAAGTAGAAAAGTTGGTAGTTAAAGACAAGAGAAAAGACATCAAAGCATATTGAGCCTGCTTCTCACCTTGTTATGAGCAATACCAGCAGAACATGTGAATTCAGTTTCTTTCAACACTTGCATCCTGAGTTCAGCAACAATGATGGCCCCACAAGCCAATAGTTTATCATGGTAATCAGCATCACTCCTGCAAAGCCACTTCCTAACTTCTCTTTTCGCATCACGTTCATCCTGAATGCAAAATCATTTTCCAGTGAAGTTCACATGGTCATGCCTCTCATGCTTAACAGGCTATAAGATTAACTAAATATGAGCCCATATGTTGCATAGAGGCTAAGATGAGTTGTACTATTCATGACTTATGAATAAGTATGACTTCCAATGGATTTTATATGTTAATTGGTTGATTTCAGAAGACCAACCATCGATTTAGCATTAACACAGGAAGCAGAAATAAATAAATAAAACCTGTTAAGCATCGGAATATACAAGATATAGTTCCTTAAAATCAAGAAAAAGAGCATAGAAGGTGCAATATCTTTTAAGCATAGTTTTTGACCTCAACATGGAGCCCCAAAACATGTGACTTGAGAACTTCCTCATGAATATCATCCAGGTTTTCTGGAGAAGATTCCTTTAGCATTGCTTCGGCAGCTTCAGTAAGATCCATATAAACTTCATCAATTGAAGCCCTCTCACAACGACCCTTGCTCGCAAGGACTGATACAACCTGGTAAACATGAAATTCAGTTATTTCAATCTCAGTAAAATGATATCGTTGAAAACATATTTTAAGGTAGTTAAAGTTCTGTTCTCAAATCACCTCTGAACCTGCATTACGATATGTGTTGAGGTCAGCTTTACCACGTGCTACTGGGACTTGAACCAACTGAATTTGCGGGCACACCTCCTGTGCTTCATCACCTCTCATTGAACTGAAGAAATTCAGTAAATGGTTAACTTCTAACCGTCAAAGATTTGAAGCACTTTCTTTATGCAGAGTCCTTACCGCTTCACACCATATTTACGGGCCTCATAGCTCACAGCAATTAAGGCCCCACCTTTATATGAGTTGTACTGTATGACAGCAGTAGGCAAGCCCCTTAAACTTGGCTGCTTTCGCTGTTCAACTAGAAGAAAATATAATATAATTAGCTTATACAAATTGACAGAGAGATAAATACAATGTTGAATAAGGGAGAAAAGCAATGCTGAATGGAAAACAGACATTTGTTTCGACCGAATAGAAAACAGACATTACTCTTCAATATTAGAAATAAATACTTAAGAAGACAATATACATGAATTACTATGTATTCCTAAGAATATACGGCTCAGCCGCCCCAGTGACAGTTAGATGTACTCAACTCTCAAGATGTACATATTATACATAAGCGGAAACAAAAGCTCCTTAATTTGAATTTCCAGGGCATCGCCGGAAAAAAATAAATAAATAAATAACACTTTCAAGTTTAAACACCCGCTGGTATTTAAAAGAATTATATATCAGTTCACTAACCGAAGTTCCTTTAACATCTATATTATGTATTAACACAAGTCAGGAAATAACCCATAGTTTTACTCAATCTAACAGACACATCCTTCCCCTGAGCCAAATAACCTTAATTACAGAATCATATGCATATGGAAATGGCTGTAGAAACAAACATATCATTACAGTCCCACCTGTCTTTTATCTTACTGTAAATGGCAACCTTAAGTACAGGGATATTAGTAGCAAACTAGTAAGTGATGCAACTTAGCCTTTAACGATTAAACTCAGTGAAACTGGGGGCACTAAATGTAAAGGCTGGAAAACAGGAAAATGAAGTTTGAAACTAAAAAGACAGCTGGGTAATAATTTCAGGGAGGCTACAATTGTGGAACTATGGGTCTAAAAATTTACGTCAGAGCATGACAATAGGAAAACGTAAGTAAGGATATTTGGTTTTGACAGAATTCACATCCGCAACGATTTTCAAGACATTGGCGAACCCTAATTAACTTCCTCGAGCGAAAAAAAAAATGCATCAAAAAAAAAAACAAGAAAATGATAAAAGCCTGAAGAGAAAGAGGAGAAGGTATTGATACCTTGAACGTAGAAGCAATCCATATCTACGTGAGCAATAATTCTGGCATCAGATGTCTCTCGCGTAGCCACTGGCATCGTTTCCCTCCCCTTCTTCGCTTCCCGGTTCCCACCAAATGCCCTTTTCCCTCCCTCTTGCATTTTAAAGTTTTTTTTTTTTTGCCTGATTTAGTTATTATTTGGGTTAATACAATTTTTTTCCTCAGAATTGCTGTCATCTTCAGTTTTTATTTTTGAAGTTTCAAATCATAGGACCTATTTATTTTTGTTCTTTGTTTTCTTATTCTCAAAACAATTTTATAAAATTGTTTTTTAGAATAAGTTTTGAAAACAAAAAATAAAAGAATTGTTGGGATAATAATTTTAAAAAATCATGTTTAAAAAAATCATAAAAAATCACACTTATTAAGTGATAGGGGATTGAACATGGTGACAGGAATACAAAGTACTATCATATGAAGACTTTAACCAAAAGAAGAAGAAATAGAGTAAGTATGTTAAAAGATGATAAAGGAGGCTGGACAGATGATGAGGAGATAATTGTAAAGCTTTTCCAAAGCTTTTATGAAAACATGTTTGGAGAAGACAATTACAATCGAATCTGGATTGAAACAAAATAGAGATGGGGCAATGTGTCAAATGCTATGTTGGAAGACTTAGGTAGAGATATCGATGGTATGAAGATTAAAAAGGCTTTTAATCAGATGGGCAACCTAAAAGCTCCAAAAAGACAGATTTCCTGCATTGTTCTATCAACAGAATTGGGAGATTGTGGGGAGTGCCGTGTCAGATTTGCTATCAATTATGTGGAGGCAACCTGATCGTATTGCTAAAATCAATAGCACTCTGTTGGCTCTAATTCCAAAGGTTGAGAGACCAAAACAAGTAAGCCACTTCCTCCCCATTGCCCTTTATAATGTCATTTATAAAGGGTTAACTAAGTTGATTGTGAATAGATTGAAGCCCTTAATGGACAAATTAGTTTCCCCTTCCAGTCCAGTTTCGTTCCCAAACGAAATATACAAGATAATATCATAATTGCAAAAGAAATGGTACATACTATGAATAAGATGAGTAGGAAGAAAGGCTACATGTCTATTAAAATAGACTTAGAGAAAGCTTATAATAGAATGTCATGGGGTTTTATGGAAAAGACTTTACAGGAAGTTGGTATTGAAGAGCATATGATAAAAGTAATTATGATGTGTATCAACTCAGCTAAAATGGCCTCATGTGGAATGGAGAGAAAAGAGAGGAATTTAAGCCTACCAGAGGTTTAAGACAAGGGGATCCTTTGTCTCCTTATTTGTTTGTATTTGGGATGGAAAAATTGTCACATATGATAGCGGATGGTGTGCATGAAAAAAAAAAAAGTGGAATTCTTTCAAGATGGGAAGAAGAGGCATCCCTATCACTCACCATATGTTTACAGATGATGTGCTTTTGTTATGTGAAGCAAGTATTGAGCAGGCTGCCAACATTTTGGAAATTCTAGAGAGGTTTGGAGAAGCTTCAGGATAGCAAATAAATGTCCAGAAGACGAATATTTTTTTCTCAAAGAACAAAAGTAGGAGGCTGCAAGATGAGATATGTAACATGACAAACTTTAAATGTACAGATAATATGGGAAGGTATCTAGGAGCACAAATCATGAACAGGAGGAGTACAAAAGAAAGATTCCAGTTCTTGATTGACAAAATGCAAAGTAAAGTGAGTGGATGGAAGAAACAGAATCTATCTTTGGCTGGTAGGCTGATACTTGTCACAAACAACATGGCTGCTTATCATATGCAACACTCCCATATCCCTAGCGGAGTAAGAATGCAGCTTAAAAGGATACAATGTAATTTCTTATGGAGAGGCAGGGAAGACAAAAGGAAGATGCATGCAGTCAGTCGGGAACTCCTATGTACTCCCAAGGATAGAAGGGGTTATGGCCTGAAGGATATGGGCACTATGAATGATGCTTTGCTGGGCAGGGTTGGTTGGAATCTAATTTCCAAGTCGGATAGCTTATGCTTGAAGGTGTTGGCCACGAAATATAGTAGAAATGCATACCTACTGATTGAATGCACAACAAAGAGCACAGATTCAGAAGTATGGAAAAACCCAGCAAGACTGTGGCCTCCAATCCTGAAAGGGGTCAGATGGGAAGTAGGAAATGGTGAGACAGTAAAATTCTAGAAGGATCTATGGTGTGACAGGGATGTTAGACTGGAAGGTAAATGTCTAGTGCTTCTCAACAATCAAATGAGAAGTTGGAAGGTTATAGATATGGTAAATGATAATGGAAAATGGGATTCCACAAAAATTAAGACTATGTTGACCGATGTAGGGAAGGACACGTTACTGGCTATGCCCCCTCCAAGTTCTGATCTTGGTAATGATATTATCAAATAGGGTATTGGTTTGAGGGAGAACTATATGGTGGCGAAAATGTATGAAATGTTGAGGAATGATGATGGTGTGAGGGATGCTGTCTAGAGCCACATATGGGGATGGAAAGGTCCGAATAGAATTCAAGTTTTTTTATGGTTAGCAACATATAATAGATTGTTAATGGCTGAAAGAAGAAGCAGAATGATGGGGGAAAGTCCTATGTGTTCGAAGTGTGTTGGTGAATTGGAGACAGTCATGCATGTTTTAAGAGACTGTCATTTTGCAAAGGATGTTTGGAGAAGATGTGGCAAATGGTTACAGGATACGAAGTTTTTGGAATTAGAAGGTCTTGAGTGGTTTAAATGGGGCCTAAGTAGAAGAAACAGTAGGAAGGTAGTGGAGTATGGTGTGATATGTTAGAAGCTTTGGAATTGGAGAAACGTGAGCCTATTTAAAGAGAATTATGCTGTTCCTGAAAAGCTAGAGTTGATAATTGAGAAACATGTCAATGAGATTGTTAATGTAACCAACTTACATGGTACACTGGGAAGGAGAAGACAGGAAGCCTTTATTAGGTGGCAACCTCCTTTAGTAGGATGGGTAAAGTTGAACTCAAACAAAGCTTCAAAGGGCCTGCAGGGTAAAGTTGGATGTGGTGGACTCTTACGAACCTGTGATGGAAGATGGATAAGAGGGTATGCAAAGAAGCTTGGAAGCTGCGTTGCTGTTAAAGCTGAGCTATGGGGAGTCATATCTGGTGTACAAATTGCCCCTGAGTTTAGGTATATAAAGGCTTTTAGTTGAATGTGATCCTAGTACTGTTGTAAATATATTGAGGAATATAGATGATGATCTAGACATAGTTTCGAGTCTATTAAAGATAGTTAAGAGAGAGATAAGTTTTTTTCTTATACAAGAGTTCAACATGTGTATAGGGAAGGGAACTCTTGTGTTGATTTCTTAGCAAACCTTAGTTTTGAGCTTGAGGAGGAGTCTATTATTTTTTATCGCCCCCCTCCTAGTTTGTATAAGCACCTATTTTTTGACACTGTGGGGATTGCTTACCCATGCAATGTGATAATATAGATTGGGCGATTGGCCTTGTATTTTCATCAAAAAATAATAATAAGTGGTGGATAATTGATAAGAAGAGAAGAAAGTTTCTCAAAATTTTTCAAAACAAAAAATACAAAAACAAAAACTAAAAAAACATATAAAAGTTGTTTTGGTTTTTTAGTTTTTAAAATCATGTTTTTATTTTTTTATTTTTTAAAACAATCAATTAAAAATAAATTACCAAACAAGTTATTTTTTATTTTTCTGTTTTTAAAAACAAAAAATTGTTTCTAAAACAGGAAACCAAACAAACTCAAAGATTTTGGTTCCTTAAATTTTTTTTATTTAAAATATTAGTCTCTATAATTTATAAAAAAGAATATTTTACTTTTTGAGGAACCAAAAATCTATAATTTAAAATTTAATGGACTAAAATCAAAATGAGGGTATTAAAAAACTAAAAATTATATTAACCTTTTTCATTTTTATAAACCATGACTCATCAGTCCTAAGGCCCTCAACAAATTAAACCATAAAATGATGGGGGAATTAAAAATAAAAATATTCTTTTATTTTATTTCTATCTATAATGTAATAAGTACCAGGTACAGATATACATATATATAACATTTAAAAATAAAATACTACAACTTTTCTTGGTGAATTACACTTGAACGTTGTACCCCACCATTTTGAAAACTCCTTCGGCAATCTTGTATCTAATCAAGAGATATAATTAGTTTTTTTTTTCTATAGAAAGAAGGCGGGTTAAAATAGCCCGCACTTTGAAAGGTAATACCTACTTCTTTTTTTTTTGACAATTAATTGTCTGCGTGACCTACGAGAAATTAGAAATTTTATTTTTAAAAACAATTATGAAATATATCTAATCTACAGACAATTTGCACATCACAATAGTTTTATTCTTTTTATTGAACAATAAAATATTGAGTAATGAATATATCTATATAAATAAATTATATGGATTAGCATTATTTTATTAGTAGAAAGTTCTTATCTAATGTAATTTATTTTTTTAATTTAAAAAATTCATTTAATTATGGTGACTCCTTTTTTAATTTTTATTATTATTATTTGATAGATTGGTTATCATGGTTTTTTGGGGTAATGAATCCACAGTATATGTTGGGGATGGGAATATGATTCCCAAGCGGTGTTGTTTCCTTTTCCTCCCCTTACTTGGAGTTATTTAATATAAACACTTTTATATGATTTGAAACAAAACTCTCCTTATATATTTATTTTATATTTCATAAATAGCAATCGACAAAGTTGTTTTTAAAAATTACAATTATCATTCCAAATGTTTTTCATGATATAGCTTAATATATAGCTTGTATCTAAGGTTGCTTTTGTTTTGTTTTTTTTTTTTTTGAGATTTTCTCATTAATGCTCTCCAACAACTAAAGGCTTGTTTGGACGCGATAATCTAAAATAGTGTTATAAGCACATTCATGCAAATCAAGACAAAATCTCTTTTTACATACATACTTTTTATTTTATAAATCATAATTAAAAAATTAATTACAAACGATTTGAAACAAGTCTCAATTGATTGTCTTTTTTACAAGTAATTCTTCAAAACCTAAACTCTAAGTCCCAAATGGGTTTATTTAAAATAGTTTATAAGTAACTTTTTAATAATAATTTATGAAATATAAAATAGGTATGTGAAAAAAAATGTATCTCGATTTATATAACATGTGCTTATAAGTATTTTTTTATCAATATAACAAACAGGCCCATTGATAATAATAATAGCGTTTCTCTGCTTGCAGATTCTGATTAGAGAAGACGAGGGAGCGATATGACACCCCCCCCCCTCCCGGGGGGATCTTTGCGTTAGTGTTAGGCTTTTTGTGTTTTTTCCCCCAAGCCTGCAGTTCTTTTAGCCTTTATTTCATATACATTCATTTTTCAACATTGTATCTCCTCTTGTTTGTTTTAAAGGAAATTAAATACTACTTCTGATTTTTAATATAAAATCTACGGAAAATATAGGGTCCATTTGAAACAGTTTGTAAGTAGCTTTTTAATAGTGATTTACAGAATAAGAGACAAGTATGTGAGAGGAGTTTTGTCTTGGTTTATGTGAAACATGCTTATAAGGGATTTTTTAAACCCTCCCAAACAAGCTGAAAATTTTAGTACAGACTGAATTTTACATTAACAAGTCAAGGTAATACTATTTTCCCAAGTAAATAATAAAAAATCTTAGGAGTCGATTGTCAAAAACATTTAAAATTGGGTAAGTAGTATTTTTTTCAAATATGAAAATAATTTTTTGTTCATTCAATATTTTAAATTTTTTTTTATAATAGCCAATATCATAAAGCAATTTTTTGTGTAGTTTTACTTTTAGAGTATTTTTTAGTAGTAATGAACTTCGTAAACCTAATTTTTTTAAAACAAACCCTGTAATAATTACACAAAAATCAAAATTTCCATAACCTTAGTGTTTTTTAAGCAAAATTACATTATTCGTAATTTATATATAAATAATATGTGATAATGATTGATGATGACTTTACACATCAGTTGAATTAAAATATTAGAAAAACCGTTAAAAAAAAAAAGACCGTGAAAATTGTAAAATTGCAAATGAGGAACCTCTGCAAGATTTATATAGGTTGGGACAACAACCAAATGCCAAATGACGACAAATTTTCCACAAGATACCTGATTTGTATTTTTGCAATTTTCATGATTTTTTTTTTTTGCTGTTTTCCCTAAAATATTTTATGATTTAGGAAATCCATTTGGGTGAAGGAAGGACGAAACCTGAAATTTTTTTTTTTCTGGTGAGCTTCATGTGGGGAAAGGAGTGTATGAAACATCATGAATTAGAAGTACATTACTGTTTAATAGTCATCAGACACACCCCATTCCTGACAAGGGAAACCTAAGAAACACATAATGATAATAACGGCAGCCAATATAGATAGGGATCAAATAAAGGACTATATATTCATAGTTCATAGTCTCTATAGATGTATAAAGTGTGTGACTATTACTGACTAACAGTCACAATAAGGACATGTACCTTCCTGGTAAAAAACCAAAAAAAAAAAAAAGGACATGTACATTTTTCAAGGCATTTGTTGTGCTGTTCCTGACTTTGCTTGAGGTTTCGAAGATATTGATAATAATAATGGAACCAAAGTATGACAACCAATAAAGTTACAACTGAACCAAAATGATTAGATTACGATGAAGGGATATATGAGGAACCTCGTTTTCCGTAATCTATGTCAAGAGCTTTACACCCTCACTTTGTCTTAAATGAGAGTTAAGTTTTTTTGACCAGCAAATCAGAGTTAAGTTGCATCACTGCCTCGAAGAAATTTTATTACGTGTGTTTAATACTCTAAAATATTTTATAGTACATTTAATATTTGAGTTGTTTTTTTATATGTATCCAATGCCTTAAGATATTTTATAGTGTGATTTTCTTCTTAAAGTATAATTTTTTTAAAAGCAATTGTATTTTTAAAATATTATTTCATGAGCAATTTTAACATCATCAATCAAGTACTCCTCCAAAAGTCTGTTAAATAAATGTATATCAAGCACTGTAATATATTTTTTTTAGTATTTTTTTAAGGTGTGGGATGCATCTAATCAAAAAATTACTTTAGGGCATATATTGGATGAACTACAAGTTTATAAAATACTTTAAGGTACTGGATGCATATAAAAAATACTTTAAGACATGCCCGACAAAATAGTTTAAAGTACTTGACGCACTTAACAAAATACTTCAGCTGAAGATGAACCCACCTTAACCTTTTTTATATAATCCTATTCATTTTCATTTTTATGAAATTAAATAAATTTGTTGAAACTAATTAAATATAAAATTTTGTATATCTTTTAAAATCATTTTTTATTGGCATAATTGTGTGAGGGTAGATTAAAAGAGATGAACAGGTTATTACTTAAAATTAAGAGTGAAAGAAATTAATAAATGTGTTCTTAAAATGAGTTATGAATATTGTCTATATATAATAAAATAATAGATAGGTCCTATTTTATTAAGAAGAAAAAATAATTTCATAAATATATAGATTCCAAAATGCATATAAAGCTTGAGCCTTAAAAAAAGTATACTTCAGGCCAAAAAAATCTTTTTTCAAAAAAAAATTGTTCCAATATGTTTGGTGCATGTTAATGTGATATCCAAGTATAAACAGTGATATTTCTCACCCAAAAAAAAAAAGTATAAACAGTGATATTTGGCATATCCTGTCAAATTCATCAAAACCAGTCATCAGTTTGTTATGAGAGTGATCAATGACTGAAATAGAATCCCATCATTTGGCCAAAAAAAAAAAAAGAGTACCATCATATATGGATGCAGTCAGTCACTTACATCTCACATTTTTATTTTTATTTTAGTATTTTTCTATTATTAATTATATATAATAACTAAAAATAGTCTTTCTCTATTATTTTATTTAATTAGATCATTATTAGTTCCTGGTCTTACTTTGAAGTTTATGCCAAGGAGAAAATTCCAGGCACTGGGGACGTGAGTGAAGGTCATAATAGTACTTCATGTTTGACCTCTTAATTTTCAAATCCTTGCCAAGAGGGTAATTCTAGGGATTGCATAAGCTGACTCTCCAATTTTTTTTAAATCAAACTCGTCAAACTTTTCATTCTCATTCTCTATATTTTTCTCGTACCAAAGATAGAACTAAGGTTTGGAGCCTGTATTTGTGGACAATGCGTGATGAGCGTCACTCTCACGAGGAAGGGTCTCTATTTGTTTATGCTTCCCCCCCCCCCCATTTGATATATTCTTTATCCTTATGTTAGGTATACCATATGATACATATTGTTGGATTCTTTTTTTGTTTTTGGGGGTACTTG
The DNA here is from genome assembly GCF_004799145.2 of Neltuma alba. Lineage (NCBI taxonomy): Eukaryota > Viridiplantae > Streptophyta > Magnoliopsida > Fabales > Fabaceae > Neltuma > Neltuma alba. The sequence continues at coordinate 226,906 of NW_021636384.1, forward strand.
CAACAGCCGGGAGTGGTGTCATTCAACGTCATGTTAGAAGTTTTGCCAAGCATCTTTATGGTTTTGTTGCTTGTTTGGATTTACCATTTATAAATACTATTACCGATCTTAATTATAATTAGGACTTGTATAGTATTTATAAATATTTTGATATAAGTCAAGACAAAACTCTTCATGAATCTCAATTAAAAAGTCACTTTTAAATCATTCTAAACAAACTGTTAGCTCCCAACATTTGCTCAGATTTCATTTTTGTGTTTGATGATCGTTATTTAGTTGTTATATTAAGTTAATTGTGTTTTTTTTTGGGACTGAAAATTAATTGCGTTTTAGTCTCAAGTGTTTTTAGTTTAGGTTCCATGATGTAATTGACAAATAAAAATCTGTCTCTTTCTTTTCGGACGTCATTGGCAGGCTTACTACTGTAGGAGAACTGGGCATGTGTGCAGTTTCAAATTTCAGTGGTCCCTTGAGCACACGATTGATGCTAGGGATAAAAGGAAAAAAAAAAAGCGTGGATAGACTTTTACCTTTTTATAAAGAGAAAATTAGAAAAAAATCCCTATTTAAAAAGATGAAATAACCCGAGTTACATATCCTTGATCCCGAGTTGCATATTATTAATCCTAATTGCGTATGGCATATGCCTAGTTGCATATAGAACCTAATTATATATCACTGATTCTAAATATTGCATATCCTTGATCTCCAATTACATATATTAGATCCTAATTGTATATTACATATGCCTAATTGTATATAAAACCTAATTGTATATCATTGATCCTAATTGCATATCTGTGATCCCAAGTTACATATGTTTGATCCTAATTGTATATTGAGATGCCTAGTTGCATATAGGGTCTAAATGGATATCGCTTATTATAATTGCATCTCATTGATCTCTAGTTATCTATGCTTAATCCTAATTGCATATTACATATGCCTAATTGTATATAGGTTCTAATTACATATCATTGATCCTAATTGTATATCATTGATCCTAGTTGCATATTAAGGATGCTTAGTTACATGTAAGATCTAATTAAATATCATCGATCATAATTATATATCTTTGATCTCTAGTTGCATATGTTTGATCTAATTACATATTGCATCTACCTTGTTGCATATGAGACATAATTGCACATTACTGATCATAATTACATATCATTGATCTCCAATTGCATATATTTGATCCTAGTTGTATTTCATTAAGGGAATTGTGGTAATTTCCTTTTCTTTTTAATTCTCCAAAAGGACCTCAAAAGTTAAGGTCTCATTCTACAATTAACTTTTTAAATAGGGATTTATTTTCAATTTTTCCTTTTATAAAAGATTAAGCTCTAAATTTGCTCAGAAAGTTTTTACTCATGAGTGCTGATTACTCATAAATGTTTTTGGATGCAAATTTATTCTGAAAATTTAAAATCATATTAATATTGCTTCATATTATTATATAATTAACATTGACTATTAAAATAATAACAAGTCATTAACATTTTTTATCATCATAATTTTAAACTTTCGAGATAAATTTGTTTAAAAAAGATTTCTTGGCACCTAGAGCTCCTGTGTGAAAACTTTCCAAGTAAAGTTATATATTTATCCTTTTTATAAATTACACCTGACAAATCATTAACTTTTTTTACATAAAAATTTTGGTTGTTCATCAAAGAATGATTTTTTTCAACACAAGTTTGGAATGAATTGATTGCACTTTCATGTTGCACCCAATCCATGGGGGACAATCAATTCGTTCCAACCTGCGTCAAGACAAATCAATAACGAAGCATAATTGTCCCAAAGAATCCGTTGTTTTGATTATTAGCCGTTTTATACTAACGCTGTCCCATCATTATTAATTGGCATTTCTCCATAATACTAACTTATTTATTAAATTTCTCACTATACTATGTCAACATACCAAATAAATTTGTTTTCGTATATATACACTATATGTATTATTAATTAAAAGAACGCAAGAAACCTTTTTTTTTAAAAAGAAAAAGAAAAAATGGCAATTAGGTCCTACTCAAGGGAATTAAATACAAAAAAGTCTTTTGAAATCATGAAATTATTTTAAAGTCCCAAAATTTTTTTTGCATTAAATTTTATTTGTTTACTTACCAAATTACCCTTGTTTTTTTTTAAATTTGCATTGATAACTGAAAGAGCAGTGGTTGACAACTCAGAGTGTAAGGATTGACAACTATCGCAGCTGGTTTGACAACTTATGATATGATATACTGAAAAAATGTGTTGTCAAACCAGCCGCGATAGTTGTCAATACTCAATCCTTACACTCTGAGTTGTCAACCACTGCTTTTTAGTTGTCAATACAAAGTTTAAAAAAAAAAAAAAGTAATTTGGTAATTAAATAAATAAAATTTATTGTAAAAAAGTCTTTTGAGATTTCAGAATAATTTTATGATTTCAAGGGACTTTTTTACATTTAATTCCCTTAAGTGGAACCTAATTGCCATTCTCCCCAAAAAAAAAAAAAGTGTTTGACTTGAAGCATACATATATATAGTTAAGTGAGAGCCATAATTTAATATTTCTCTTGATTTAAACTTGCTCTCTCATTAGTCATTACACTCTTTCTTCAACCTTCACCTCGGTTCAAACTTGGACAACATATGTGAGCATCGAACCTAATCTCATCTCAAACCTCGTATGGCCATAACAGTGGCCATTGGAAACTTGAAAATGTCCAATTAAAAAGTCTAATTAGTTCTGTAATATAAAATATTCCTGAAACTAGCTTCCCCCCACAAACACCTACGCATCTTCTATTTCAAAACAAAGGCGAAACTAATGCGTCAACCACAAACAAGGGAAGAATATGAAAGACGTTATGAATATAAAAATAGCCAACCGACAAGCTAAGTTCCAACATCTTGTTCACCTAATGTTAAAATCCTCGCTTACCCCAAAAACCACAAGTCAATTACAAGACAACCTCCTTTTACTTCAACTGCAACAATACGAAAGACATTTAACATCGAACAAAACCTAGGACCAGTGAACAAAAGTTAAACTGGCACACATCCCAATCTATATAAGCTATAGCTAAAACTTGCTATACCCTAGCCTAGGTACATCAGGAGAACTCCTAATAACTCTGATCACTAAGGTCCATAGCATTACCATTTTTTCATACTCCCAGTAACTAGTAATTAACTAGAGTTTCAGCTCCATTACATCCACAACCATACTTCCTACCATAGGGGGAAAAAAGAGAGCAAATACGCTTTTCAAACTGTAAAAATTGAAGACAATCCTCCAATCTCAGCGTATAAAGGTTTTTTCTGTCCATCCTTCCTGAAAATAAATATGCCACTTGAATACTTGGCTGCCAGTAGAAGCTCCTACAAGACAGGAAGTAATGCTTAGCTTGTAAATAGAAGGGAATGTAATTTTCATAATTGAATGAATTGTGAAAGCATTAATCCTGAGAACGTGTTACTAACCTATAAAGCTCTAAAATGGAAGTGCTAGTTGATCCAGAAGGGCAGTGACAGGGGTGGCAAGTCTAGGCTCATAAGCAAAGCCATGCAAAGCAAAAGCACCATTATTACTTGGAGCAACGTAAGGACATGGTGGAATCCACTGCCATCTCTTTCTGCAGATATCAAACAGCAAAACCTTATCTGTTCTTCTGATCATTATCACAATAAACTCACCATGCCCTACACAATCAAAACCATTCCCTCCTTCAAATTCTTCAAATTGCACATAAAGTTGCTGAGGCATCCTCTCCGTCTCAACCCACGTTGTCCCGCAAGCCTGAAGAATCCAGACCCTTAAACTCCTCGGGATGTTAAGCTTGCTCTTCTCAACTGCTGCAACTAACAGTAACTTGCCTTTGCTTTCAATTAAACTTGGAAACCTTAAAAATCTCCTCATTGGGGCTTGGATTTTGCACCAAGTGTTTGAGGAAATGTCGTGGCATAAGACACTAAAAGGGCTGTAGTTCATGCAATAGAATCTCCCTCCTGCGTGAATCATCTTACCAGATTCCAGACTACACAGTCTGGGAAGGGAAGATGTGGTCCCCCATATGGAATAAAACCCACTTGAGTCAATATGAAAGCTTTCAGATGTTAGGTTTTTCACAGCATAAGGGGAAATCATGTCGTCACCTGCAACAGTGAGATCTATTGAGGAATGGGAAATGGCCAGGCCAATGGAAGGGAAGAGTCTTGGTCTTATTGTGGGAGGTAGTTGAGTCATAGTACCAAGAATGGGATTGGAGAGAATAAGAGTCTTGGGACCAGCCTCGTCTGAAACAAAACAGACCAAGCCTGAAGAAGAAGAAGATGGAGAGAAACCAGAAGGAAGAAGGGGAAAGGGAATACGGTACCATGCGATTTCATACGGATCAAACAGGTACGCTTCACAACAGTGTGTAGCAGTCGTAGTAGTACCACTACTACTGCTTCCACTTCCACTTCCGCCACTGGTACTAGGGTTCTTATTGTAGATATAGCTGCTCTTGAGGCTTTTGTTGTGGCTGAAGAATATGAACCAATGGTGGGGTTGTGAGATTTGGAGGTAGAGTTGAAGGAAAGTGTTGGAAAACAAAAGGCCATAGAATCTCTTGCAGACACAGCGTGCTCGGAAGAAAGCAGGCGGTGGAAGGAAGGCTAAGATTCTGTCAAGAATTCGCTGTGGAAGCTTGCTCCATATCCTAGAGTCCATCCATGGGGTGCTGTATGTGCTTGATGAAGATGAAACACCAGAACCAGCACTGAGATTAAAAGTGTAAGCAAACGGTGATGATGAGCAAGTCATAAGTGGGTGAAAACCCTCCATGTAGATGAGGCTAAAGGTTTAAAATAGCAAGCTTAGCTTAAGATGGAAACTCTTTTTTTTATCTGGTGGGGTTTCTTGGAAAATCTAGTTTACAAGTAGAGCTAGGCCTTTCTGCTTTGTGTTTGGTTGATATATAATAGGGAAAGCGCCTATAGTAAGAGAGAAAGTACAGATAGGTTGCCTTTTGGAATGCTAACGGAAGAAGAAGAACAAGAAGATAATCAAGAGGGAAACAGGAGCTTCCAAACTAGTGTACCGATATGGAATGAACTCGGACTATAAGTGAGTTTAGATGTTAGCTTCTTGTCTATATATATAATATACAAATATATATAGTAAATATATGATCTTCTTTTGTTGATGATCTCGTGGCTTATTTTCGAAGAGAGAGGGAGGGAGAGAATTAAATAATCATGTGCGGTGCTTGGGATGGATGCGTCTATCATTTCAGTGTTGTTTTGTCAATGCCGAGGATTGGAACGACGAAGTTGCAGAAAAACTCAAAAAGAGTGAAAGATGCCGCCGGTGGTGACTGGTGAGAGCCGAACTCCTTGCAAGTACATACTCTTCATGATACAACACATGGCCTAACTATAAAAATAATATTTTATGACCGTAACAATTAATTCTCACTTCGTTATTAACTCCAAACTTAATTAAAAAAACGACTTTTTTCCGCCTTGTGTAGCATTGATTATTCACACAAAGGGACAAAAATGACCCATCTGTATGCATGTAGTTGAAAACTCTTGAGGAGAAGGCAATGTGTGCGTACGAGAAAATCTTGGAAGACACGCCTCTGTGAATGCGAGCAGCTGAAACAACTCAGGAAACCATCAAAACAGAAAATTATACTTCGTAACTCTGAACTCTAAATGGCATTAAGAGTAGTTCAACAATTTTTAATATTTTTAAAATTATTTTGTTGCTTTTTTTTTTTGGTAACGTGGCTGACCTAGGCCTAGGTCAGTGAGGATGCTTAATATATTTGAGTTCAGATTGGTGGGGTCAAAAATCAAAATACTAGAAATAAGTAGGGTTAAAAAAAAGATTTTAATTTGAAGTGAGCCTCTCACCTCATTCTTAGCTGGCACTAAGTGATTCTTAAAAATTTACACTATATAAAAAAAATTAAAGCTCAAAACTTTAACCTAAAAGAATTTGAAAGTTTTGATGTTTTATTTTTTTATTTCGAACCCATATTTTAATTTTTCCCCTATGTCAAATGTGATACATCATACATAAAACTTGATGAAAAACTTTTTAGTAAAATAATGTCATATAATTTGAACTGGTCAAACTTTGACGTTCTATTCACATAAATTTACTTAGTGACAACAAAACCCTGCACAAGGTACATCATGTTTAACAGCTATTCATTGTCATTCGCATGCCTGCGATAAAATAAAAGGAATATTGGAGTTTGGCTATAAATGAATCCATCGGGTTCGTCTCCTTGAGGTCATCTTAAGATATTACTCTTAATTTTTTTTTCCCTTTAAACTATTATGTTTGGCTTTTATAATTTTCACTCATTCTGATTCAATTCTCAAAATTTTGGCTCATATAACTTAACCACTATAATTTTAATTTGTTGAAATTATGCCTACAACTGTAACTTATATAACTCAATTTAAATTTAATTTCTAACTTTAACTTATTATAATTCATTCTTTTTTTAAAACTATTTAACACTTAATTTTTAACTCATAAAAGTTAATTCAATTGACAAGGTTTGCTTATAATTTACAAAGTCCTGAGTGGCAATTGTAACCTAAATACTCTTTAAATTTAGAGACATATCATAACCATGATGAATCCTTAAGATTCAACTTATCTAATAAATTTTTATTAAAAAAGCTTTGTAGCTTTTTAGGCTTTGATTGTATTAAGTCTAAGTTTTTTTTTTTACTGGTATTAAGTTTAAGTTTACATATTGGATCCACCATGTTAAATTTAGATGCTGAGTCAGACAAAATTATAAGCGAAAAAAATTAATTTTTTTTTTAATTAAGAACCTGTTTGAAAAGACTTAAAACAATTTTTTTATTGTAATTCATAAAATATAAAATAAATATATAAAATTTTTTATTCCAGATAAAATAAACGCGGCTGCAAGTGCCCCTTCACTAAGCCAATTCAACTTGCTTTGCTTGCCCATAGGTAAGTAATGCTTTAGAACCTTGTTGGGGACAGGGAAAGGGACAATTTTGAAGTACAGGCATGTTGAGGGCTATTGGTTGTTGTTGAAAAATGTATCCGTATAGCAACAGTTCGTCAGTCATCATACGTCTAATCCATCAGCTCACTCCCTGATGAGTTTGCTTTTACACAGCATGTGGCGTGAACTCTCAAAAGCTACCTCTTCCTTGGCTGATATAATAATATATATTATAGATGTAGATACCTAGGTATAATGATACGCCTTAGGGTGGTAAAAAAATAAAAAGTCTTATTTTTATATAAAATTATTGATTATTTAAATAAACTAAAAAAACTAATTAAATTAATTATTTATAATAATAAATATTATTTTTTTAAAATATTCTTACCAATAATATATATTGGTTGAAGATTTTATATTTAAAATTAAATTGAATATTAAACTAATTTTTATATAAAACATAAAAAAAAAACAAATAATAATAATAATTATTATTATTATTATTATAGAGCTAGTATGTTATTAATTTATTATTATTATTACAGAGACAGAGAGGCGCGCGTAAAACTGCAAAAGAAAGAAAGAGGGTGTGAATGTGAGTGAGCATAGGCATAGCATATTCTGACGCCTCCTTTCTTGTTTCTAAGAGTCATAATATTCTCTTCCGGAGGCCTATTGGCTTTTGCTTGGTTTTGTTAAGTAGAAGCAAATCTCAGTCAGACAAACACTGTGTTGTTCGTGTCAAACGTCCACGGACGACCTTTAGTTTTGTTTTTATTGATTGTCTGTCATAGATGATAGACTCATACTTTCGCTCTCTAGATCTGTGTGTGAGAGAAAACACAGACAGAGAGAGAGAGAGAAGAAAAAAAAATGGGAAAAGTTGAAGTCTCAGATTTGGAAATGAATGTGTTGCCTCAAGAAACCTCCGTTTTAGGAAAAGCTTAACCAAACAAACTTGGTATTTGCGTTCACTCCAAGCAATCTCCCCGGGGCCCCTCAGCTCCCCACTCTCGTGTAACCCTTGCTATTTATATCATGTGGGCCCGATGAAAAAGTCAAACTAATTATAAGACTCTATTATAGTTTATAAATAATGTCTTATAATTAGGATAAAAGATTGTATCATATTTTACCATATTATTACTGTTTTTATGATCTTTATTTTCAAAAAAAAAAAAAACTACTCTCATTCATTCATTTTTATTGCTTGGTATTGAAATTCAATTTGGGTCGGCCAGTCAAGTCAACGAACCACTAATCACTTGGCCAACACGGTCAAAAGTATTAGAAGATCTAACCAAGTTGAATTTTATGTTTTTTTACTAAGCTTAAAACAATATTGCCTTGAGTTTAAAATTAAAAAAAAAATTGTATTTCATCATATTTTTACTTCAATAACTTTGTTTTGTTGGATCATGTATGTATTATACATAAATGTTGATTTTATTTCGGAATTAATGTCTTTTTATTCAAATAAATTTATTTTAGAAGTTATATATGAACATTTTTATATATTTATGTACATTAATACTACATCCGGTCCATAATATAATAGTCTGTTTGATTTTTGTTTTAGTTCGAATTTGGCTGTCAATGTGAGAACCTTATTAGTAGACAATTTGTATGTACTTCTGTAAATATTTTTTGAGTTTGAAAGCATGCCTCAATCCTAATAAGCTCCTGAGATCAATTCAACTCATCTAATTTTTTTTTTTGTAAAATAAAACTATAAAACACATAGATGATGCCATTCACACAAGTCTCAAATAAATTCAAGCCAAGAAATAGAACTCTTCATCCTCTCAAACCGTAAGCATACGAACAAGATGATTTTCTTTTTCTTTTCTTTTCTTTTAAATTTCCTTTATTTGCTACGGATGTTGATATGTCTCGGGGTCATCTTTCACCAATGATTAATGAGATATTTGGATGAAACCAAATATAGTTTAGAGAATAGATTCTGAGAAAGATAAAATAGATTTTGTGAAGAATAGATTTTGTGAAAAAGTGATTCTAACAAAATAAGAGTGTTTGAATAGTTGTTATCCGAAACACTTTTTATATGTGCAAATTATAAAAAAAGTATAAGTTAATATGATAATTACATAAAAATAGATTTTATAATATATTTTAATTTGAAGAAATAAAATTGTTAATAATATATTTTTACCAACATAATTAATAATATATAAGATAATGTAATTAATAAATAATTAATATGTGTATATATATTTATAAAATATAAGATTAAATATGTTTATAAAAAAATAATTGAGGGGTGTTAAAGTCATATTACCGTTTGGATCTACTCTGACAGGCACAATCATATTTTCCAATTTGATCCAGAAACAGAATGAATTCACTTCTTCTAAAATCATGGTTTTGGGTTCAAAACTGTAGTTTGTCAATTTATTCTCCTGTTTGGCAAGTTTGGAATCCAAACCATGGTTTAGGTTCCAAAATCATGATTTTGAAGGTTGGCCAAACAGGTCCTAAATAACTAAACAAAACTAATTTGACTAAAAGGATGTTTGGAAGCACCCAAAAGTGCTTTTTTTTTTTGGATTTCTCCATCCGGTATCCCAGGGCAATAGGCATCTTTCAGCCGTGACAGCGGCCCCAGACTAATCCGGATCGAAGGCTTGCAAGGAACCTTTCGGTCGGCGCCCTCTGGCCCCTCAGGGTGCTGCGTTCCCACAGCTCGAACTCGAGACCTGTGGTTAAGCTAGAACAGTCCCAGCCAGCTGACCTAACCCCTCGGGGTTAAAAGTGCTTTTTAGATGAACCTTTATGCAAAACGAGACAAATTCCTTCACATATTTACTTCGTACCCCGTAAAAGCATTTTTAAAACTATAGTTTTGATTCTATCCAAACATTTTCTAAACAAGCCAAACTTGTTAATAGCTCAATTTGAACAAAAAAAAACTATTTTCATAATTAAGTTGGACTGGATTGGAGTTGAGCTGTCATTGAATTTTAGAACTTGGAATCAGATTGGAAAATCGAAATGGGTTTTAGAAAATCAAAATGAGATATGGTGTTATTTCATTAAAAATTGACATATAATATGATATTATTATGTTGACATTAGATTTCTTGTGCATTTATTTCTTTTATATATAATTATTCTTTATTAAATTTTTGTTTAGTTATTATATCTTTAGCTCAACCCTCAGTAATTCGTTGAATGATAGGAATCAAAATCAACGTACCTTTTTGACTTAACGTTGGGTTGGATTTTCAAAACATTGTTCCCCACTCTTCTATTTTGTTTTTTAATTCGAAGATGGAAATTAAAATGCAGATGCCAGATTCAAAAAGACGCACTAGGGGCATAGGGGGCATAATCTGGGAGCTGATTCCTTTTGCCTTTCCTTTAAGAAACAGAACAAATAGATAAACTTACTAGCTAGCCAGTAATTTTTGTGATATATTTAAAAATTGAGTGATTAAAACTCTACCATTTTAATTTAGGTTATGGAATGAAATTAACTATATTTTTACAAGAAATTAACTGATTTTCACTAACTCACGCTATATATATAATTATTTTTTATGATGCAAAAATCATAAAATTTGTAATTAACCAAATTCGAAGGTAAAGTTTAAGGTTACTAATCACTTCCCCATATCATTAAAACTTAATTGTAAGATATCAACACTTGAGTATCTTTTAAAGTTAAGAGAAAAAAAAATTATGAACTTTACATCTTTTGAATTGAAAAATCGTCATTATCATCATTCGCAATGAAAAGAACAACCATGCCTCACTTGATCTGGTTTTAAATTGTTTTAATGAACACTGTTGATGTATTATTTAGATTCAACAGCTCTTATATGATTCTTGGGAATCAGGATAATGCTAATAGTACTGGGGCTAAGCCTTTATTTGAAACGTGTACATTATCTTTACAGTAAAATTTGTCCTTTATAAGATAATAACGGAAGATACAGACAAATATGTTTGCAAGAGTTATCCAAACAGTTCAGAAAGATAGGCTCATTGCATTGCAAGTCTGTCGATCGTTTTCTAGTTGGAATATTATTTTATGGGTCAGAGAATGCGAAAGAATAGAAAGATCATGATCTCCATCATCCCATCAATATTGTCTCCATATATAATCAATCTTTGTATCCGACATGTTCTTTCACGCATTCACAATTTAATTTTCAAATTTAATTAATTTATTTTTTTTTAAAAAAAATTTCACCCAACCAAGTCGTGATTCAACTATCAAACGATGAATTCATGACTATACATTTAATTTTGTTAGAAAACCTACCGAGTACCGACCCGTCATTATGCCATGTTTAAATGAAGGGAAAGTGAGAGTAAAATATGGAGGAGGAATACTAGCAAAACTTTTAAAAACAGTAAATAAAAATGTACTATTTTGAGAAATTTTCTCATAATATTCTTTTCTTTCGATCCAATTTTCTTACAGTCAGGACTCAAATGGTGAATAAGAAAAATATAGGTGAGAAAATTGATGGGAACAGTTTGCAAAACTGTCATAACTGTTCCTAGTACCCATGTGTGAATGAATGAGAGCCACCAAAGAGAACAAACAGTTTTCTCTCTTGGAACACTGGCCAACTTCTTCCTCCGGTGATGCTATAATTACTGTGCAACAACATGAGCACTAATAATTGTGCTTCAGATTAAAGGTACGATTGTTTCCATCCAATGGTTTTAATTCAAATCAGCCGTAGACCATGCATCAGATAAATCCGAAGTTATAAAACTTCTTATTTGAATCTATGGATATTGGCCTTCGGAAACCTTCAGAAACGTCTTTACCATCATGGTACTAGAAGACGATATTTTGGAAATGGGGTCTATAGAAAGATAAGATTTTGAGACGTGTCAATGTCACCGTACTGTCCTTAAAGTAACATTATTTGTCCGTTGAGGTTGCTAGCTACATGGTACAAGCAAATTCGTTTCGAGGATTAATTGAATAAAGAAGAAAATGGGAATGTCTAGAATCATGTAAAGGAGAATAATGTAAAGCACAATATGGGCGATAGACGAGGGATTCTGGTTCAGTCCAATGACGCTTAGATCATTTATTCATTGATTCGATGGTCCCTTGTAATTTAAGTTTGCAAACAGTAAACTAACTAGCTTTTGCATAAACACCTGCAAACCATGTTTTTTTTTTTTTTTTTTAATTTTAAATACAATAGATGGCATGAGGTAAATAATAGTAATAATTTTTTGAGTGAATAATAGTAATAATTTAACGGTGCTATAGATTTTACCAAACTTGTGTGAGACCGTATAGATTTGTGTAGATAATGTGATTTTCATAGATTCACACACAATTCATATATAAAATATAAAAGTCACAATAAACTATATTATTGATGAGTAATAAATAGAAATATATAATCTCCCTTTTTAAATAAACTTTTGTAAATATTAGCTGAGACTACGTATATTTAATTTGATTCTATAGGAGAGAAGAATATCTCTACTTAGCTTTCTCTACTTGGCTAAAATATGTCTATTAAATTCATTGTGTTATCTATAATTATCAAAGCATACAAGTTATTAAAATTATTGGAGAATTGATTAATAAATAAGAAAAATAAAGCAGGCCAAATAATGATTAATTTATTCCTATACTATACATCATCCAATTATATTGAAAATAGTTTTTTGAATAGTTTTATTGGGAATAGACTACTTAATATATTTTTATCTTTTAATTCTTTCCTAAGTTGGAGAAGAAATTCCGAGATTAAGGGGTTAATGTTCTAACAAAGTCTGGCTTGAGTTCTTTGGATTCTACCTTTAAATGATTAAATTAGTTAGCTAATTAAGAGCCTGTTTGATTAACTGATATGATCTCAAATAAGTTCATTTAAATCCAAATAAGTGATTATGAAACATGTTTATCTTATTTGGGTAATTTTTATAAAATTATGATAAATCGTGATTTTAACTTTCTACCGTATTTTTAAGATAAATAACAAGAAGTAGCTTGTGCGTTTGAAAAATCATAATCAATTTTTAGCAATGAAAATTTTTCCAATCTACCTTTTAATCATGCATCCTTTGCACTCATTCTAATGGTAATTATTTTAATTTTTTTTTAAAATCATACAACATGAAACTGTTTTTCTATTAATTTTATCTAAAAGACATTTAAAAAAAATCAGATAAAACTTAAATGGATGACATATGATTAAAACAATGCAATGCAAATATTTACATAATATTCTAATTCGAGGAGCATTGTTAAATTAAGAATATAAAAATGATGCCAAAAAAGGTTTGGGAGGTTCTAGAGCGATATTGACCAATAAATTTTCAGCTTATTTTTATATTTATTATTATTTTATCTAAAATGATATCTCTGTTTTACTCTTCCAAAAATCTCTCTTCAAATATTATCTCAATATATTTTGCTTACAATTTTCAACCTAAACCACTTCAAATTTTTCTTAAGAGGCCGTTGTCTTGTCTTCTTAGATCAATCAAGCAATCAAAAATATATATAATAAAATTTATTATTAAATATAATAATTATGAAAATGTAAACAACTTTATTATAATATTTTGAGAACTGTGTTTTCACTTTTTATCCTATTCAATGTACACTTCTGAATCGTGTAGGTTATATTTATTTATTTTATATATTTTTATTAATTAATATTATAACAATATTGTTATAATATATTAAAGGAAAAATTAATCTTTTAGTCATTTAACTTTTAATTCAATTATAAGTTAGTCCTGACTCACTATAACTCGATTTTATATTATTATCTTTTTTATCTTCTGACTCATCCTACCTGTCAAAAACAATAAATATAACTCTACAAGTCGGCACCAGGTAGGGTCAAAATGCTTCCCTTAGCTTCTCCAATTCAATTCTCTCCTCCCGAACTGAGCATCATTGTCAGTGATGGATATTCGAGGGGTGCTGATAGAAGAGAGAGAGAGCACAAGGTGTGAGAGGAGATTCGCTCCTCTGCCGAAGAGAAAGAATCAGACCTCGCCGCGGTGGTTCTCAGAAGTGTAGCTGATGATATAGATTTGAGTCCGATGATAAGGCTATAGATTCATTATTTCCCTTTTTTCCAGTCCATAAAAAAGACTACTTGTTAGTATCACAAGTTACTCATATTACTTGAAAGGAAAATAAAATTAAGGATGATTGTGTTATGTGATATTCATTTCTAAGTGCACTTGTTTTATAAAGGCGAAATTTTAAGTCAGGTTTAATCTGCTGTGAAAGAAAATGGTTAATAACTGAAGGCACTAATGCAAGTGCTGTTTATCTTTCTTTCTGCTTTCTCTCTTTCTTTCAGCATTTCCCAGAAGCCTTTTGCTTTCTTTCCTCATCATCCCATGGCGAGGTGATTGACATTTTCAAGGATGCATTTGCTCCCCTTATCATCGGGCTCAAATATATCCTTGAAGTGCTATGGTGAACAATGGTTGGTACTGGGAAAATGGGATGCTAGGACGGTGGTTGTTCATAATACTAAGCAACAGATATTTCTTGGGTCTTCTGAAAATGCTAGAATTAGATAGGATATGATGACGTATATCATGAGAAGCCATGTGTTGAAACTGCTTCTGCGTGCTGCACTTCTGAGAACCACGGCGGTGCGGCCTGGGTCTTTCTTATTGGCGGAGGAGTCTCCTCGTATGCATTGTGCTGTCTCTCCTCTGTCATCGCCGCTCAAATATCCATCGCCGACAATAACGCTCAGATCGGGAGGAGAGAATCCGATTGGAAATGTTGAGGGAAGCTATTTTGACCCACCTGTGCTGACTTGGCCAGTTACGTTAATTGTTTTGGACAAGTAGGATGAGTCAGAAGATAAAAAGGATAATAATATAAAATAATAAAAAGATGAAGGATTGAGTTACATGAGTCAAAGAAAAGATGAGTTATATGGAGTTATAGTTGAAAGATTGAGTTATAATTGAGTTAAGAGTTGGAGGACTAGAAGATTAATTTTTTCTATATTAAATTTCACCTATTAAATGTTGATTTAATAACAGCGGCCATGAGTGGAGAGGAAATGGAGAGGACCCATTGGATGCAATCTCATATGGGCCTGGCACATTTGGTAATTTACATCTTTTCTCATATTGGACTCTTGGGCGTGCAAAAACACAGGGAATCTCACCTATCATAAAAATGATAATCTGTTCCAACTTCAAAGTAACCTTAATGCCCCGTTTGGTAGCAGGGAATTGAAGGCTGAGAAGTGGAAGTGGAAGCGGAACCCATATTTTAACTTGTTTGGTGTGACGGAACCCAGTTCCAGATGGAACTCACTTCCATCAAAATCGATGGAAGTGAGTTCCCTGCCTAACCCCATGGAACCGGCTTCCACCTCCAGTTCCATGAGTCATTTTCCTTCTCTACCCTTTGCTCTTTCTCCTTCCCTCCGCCAGCAATGATGGTCCTTTACAGCGATGGTGGCGAGGACAATGACTCCGGCGAGGACAACAATATACAGCGACGACTCCGGTGATGACGACAGCCTTCATTCCCTGCAAAATCGCATCCTCTCTTCCAATTCCAGATCTGTCGCGAGTTCTTCTAGATCCAGATTTGTCGTGAGCTTTCGTCCTTCTGAGAAGTTGTCTTCACCGGAGTCGACGTCGTAGGTGGCATTCTTCATATTCAGCATAGAAGACGCGGATGGTGATGATTTCCGCTGAGTCAATGGGGCTGACGAAAAGCTTGGAGCCTTTGACGCAACCGGAGAATGTTTGGAGGTTGTCTTGGCAGGAGGAGTCAGTGGATTCGTATTTCAAATCTGCCCTTTTTTAATGGTTATCTCTTTTAGCCATTTGATGGAAATTTCTAGTAATGAGGATGCCGTGATATGGAGAATGATGCAGAATCCAACAGAGAAGAAGGAGTATTTCGATTTTGAAGCTGGCAATTCTCCATGATTTTGCCGTTTTAATTTTGGTTATAAAAATTTTGCCATTTCGATTTGGACTTTTTGTTTCTTGCTTCCTTTTTATGGTGTCTGAGTTTTGGGTGATTAGACTATGCTATTTAGTTCTAGGAGACGGTGGCTTGAAAGCATGGTGGTGGATGGGTACTGGTCCGATGGCAAAGGGTGATGATGATGGGTGGAGTGAAGATAGCAATAAGGGTATTTTGGTCTTTTAACAGAAAAATTACATATATTCATTAAAATTTATATTCCACTTCCATCATCTTACCAAACACACTTTTGATCTCAGTTCCACTTCCACTTCTACCTCCACTTCCACTTCTATTTCCACTTCCACTTCTATCAAAAACTCTTCCATCATACCAAACGAGGCATAAGATTCCGTTCCACAGTTTGCCCAAGATGCAAGAATAAAAATAAAGAAGAATTACTATGAAGTCTTAAAAATTAAACATAATTACTAAAAAATTTCAGTGACACCAGAGTATTATGTAATGATAAGTTTCAGATCTTGATAATTATTTCTATTTTTGGGATCTCCTTATAATTCTCCCTAAAAATATAAGTGGGAAATGGGAAATAGGAATTAAAATGAGTATTGGTCCTAATTCTAACAAAATGGAAAATATGCCAAAGGACTAAATACAACAATAGAAAATATAAATAAAATAGGGAAGCCAGCAAAAAAAATCAGAGCTAGGTGGAAAACTTAAAAGCCTTGTATTGATTGATACTTGATGGCGGTTCATCCTTCATGTGACAGATCTTTCTTTTATTTATACAGAAGCTAAGGCGACTCACTCTATGGCAAATAATTTAAAGATGGAACTAATTAACGATGAAAATCAACGACAGAAAAATTTAAGTACTAAAAGTTTTATGACAAAAATTAATAATAAAATTAGCAATAAAAAATTTTGTTACAAAAATTAGGGACAAAATTAAGGATAGAAATTAGAGATAGAAAAATTTTGTAACTAATAAATTTAGTGGAATTACAGATTAACTACGGAATGGAATCTCACAATTAATCCATTGCTAATTTAGCGACGAGATTTTGGTCTGTAATTGGTTAAAAATTAATGATGAAATAATTTTATGTGACTAATTTCATCGGTACTAAGTTACTTTTCCAGCGATCATGAATAGAGTATGAATTTAGCGGCATTAACTTGTTTTCCTTTGAAAAAGATTCAGAATCATTATTAAATATAATATTTGAAGGCCTTTAATTTGGTTTGGGTCTTAACATCAAAAATTGAAATTTTGGGACAAGCAATATATATAACAACAAACTTCATTTGTTCCATAGAACATTTGACCTAGCAAAAACAAAATTCATCTGTTACTGTCCGTAATATTAGTGCGAATATATAGAGATCATAAAACGAGAACAAAATATTGGTGTGTGGAAGTCACTTGTCGCCACTAAAAGTTGAAATTTCAGCAATAACCTCAATTGTTATTGCAGAAAGCCAAGTTTTAGCTGTGACTTTAATTTTTAGCATAGCTATTGGATATGATTTTTTTTTTTTAAATTTTTTGCCCCATACATATAGTGACGTTTATTCTCCCCATTGGACCAATATTGACATACAAATGAGACCCATGAGCAGTGCAGAAGTAGCCCCAAGTTGTAGCCTAAGACTGGTTAGCATTTTAGAGCTGAAGATGAAGTCAGTGGCAAGAAGATCAACGAGGGCCATGAAAATGAGGATGCCTGCTGAAGCTGACAATAGAACTCCTTCAACTATTATTGCCGTTTGGCTATTCCCATTGTACGCATTTGATATTCCCACTCCAATGCCTATTCCCATTGGGATTGTTAGGCAAAATAATAGCACCATGACAACAATTGTTTGGCATTTAAATTTCGCCTGATAACAGCCAAAAAAAGAAAATGTAGGGCAGCGAGTGAAAAGGAGTCACTCATGGGAGCCCATTATATTATTAGAAAGTTGTTAAGATATATAGGCTGTTAAATTGATGATAAAATCTATATATAACTACTCTTCTGGTTCTAAATATAACATTCAATTAACTAATTTGAGTGGATTATATAGATTAAATATGTTAGTTAAATTAGTTAATATGATATGTTTTTTTTTTAAATCCATAATCATCTTCCTTAGTTTTTTCCTTTCTTTTCCTACTTAATTATTGTTGAGGGAATATCAATATATAGAGTTAATTTTAAAAAAATTGATAAACATGCAAAATAAATTATATATATAAGATCAACATATCAACTCTCAAATTAGGTTATATATTAAGGAATCATCGGAGGAGTACTAAATAGAAAAAATTGCCGAAAATTTTTTATTGCAAAATTTGTTACCCAAAAGGATGGCCAAAATGATGCACCTAGATAAACATCATCGCCTCTGCCAATGGAGATTCCAACTTTGATCCACTAGAGCCAACCCTTATTGGTAGTTGAAAGACTTGTTTTGATATTAAATGTAAGATCTTAATTTACTGTGTGTCTAAAATTTATAATTTGTTTCCTGACTATCTCTATTGATTGCATATATTAAAAAGGTTTTCAATCAATAATAGAGGTAGTGTCCCATATTAATGATAAAATATGGTATTTTAGGGTAACTAACACACATTTTTACAAATAAATTATTTAATTTTTTTAATATTTGTAAATAAGTTACCTAACTCATACATTTAGGATCAAAAGAAATAATAAATTATTAAAAAAATTTTAACACATGAGCGCTGCTGAACTGATGATATAATCGATATATATATATATATATATAAATACAAATAATTGCCGGCAAAAAGAATGAAATGTTAGATAAGATGATGAAGAAGATCAAGAATCTTCGTGCGTGAGGCACTTCACCAGCTAGGACAAAGTTTAGAAACTATGAATAGTTTGTCTCAGCTTTCATATGTCTAGAGTATTAATTTATAATAAGTGATTTATTATTTACACTAGGGTTTAAACATAAAAATTATATTAGATTAAAAAACTAAGTAAAATGAGGAGAACAAAATAATAATAGAAGCCTTAATACCTGAGCAATGCAGCCACCAAGTCCCATGCCTTCAAAACATTGATGGAAGCTAAGTGCTGCAACCAGAGGTTTGATGGTGTTGGGACTTTTGGAGGCACCAAGAGATATGCCAATGATCGCTGAGTGAACCACAATTCCCAGCTCCAAAATCTGTATTAATTAATTGATGGTTAACTAATGGTTTCCACCATTCACAATTTTAATTTAATTTAATTTAAATGATAACATCAAAGTTAACGTCCTATTTGTCAATTTGTCCCTACAAAGTCGGATTTCTCTGCTGTCCCTTTTTTAGAGTCATTGTGGAGTTTGAATGAGAGAGAGAGAGAGAGAGTATATGAGAATATAAAATAGAAAGTATAAGTGAGAAAAAATATGATGGCAGAAAAATAAAGTGAGGAACAATATATAATATATAGGTTCGCCTGCACATACATTACTTGCTTTTCAAATTTTATATTCACCCCGTTTCTATATATAGGAACTAGCTAAAATAATAGTTTTGATTTTAAATGTAAAATCTTAATATATTTTGTCTCCAAATTTATAATTTTCTTTTAAAACTATCCTCATTATTTACATACTAAAGAGAGATTTTTTATGAACGAGGTAATTTTTAATATAAATGATTGTTAAAGGAGTATTTTAGAGGAACTAACAATGTTGATTAATATTTGTAAATCAGTTATCTAACTCCTACATTTAAAAAGAAAGAGAGTAAAACAATTTATGATGAAACAAGACATCCTCACATTTTGGTACTAATCCATCATATTTTCAAGAGATAAATCAGTTCTTAATCCATAGCTATATTTCCTTCGTGTTGATTTAGGTCCTTTCTCGCCATGGAACATGTATACATGGGTCAAAAAAGAACAAAATTAACCCAATGGTAGGTTATAAGGCTATTAGTGTGTTTATTTCGATCTAATTGCACTTAATTAGGGTTTGGGTTTTTTTTAGATGAGATGTTCTAGTCTGTTTATATGTAAATAAAGTAGGCTCCCTTGAAAGAACTATACGGTTAAAAGGAATCTTAATTGATTACATTGTTTTAAACATCAGTAATTATCCATGAGTTGTATTAAAAAAGGTTAAAATACAAATTTGCTCATAAAATTTCTGCTTAAAACTAATACACTGAAATTTTTTCTTTGTTCAATCTTATTAAAATGTATCAATAATGCCCAATCTTATTAAAATATTATTCCATTTCACCACTTTTAGGACAACAAAAATGATATTGTAGGCAAAATTACTCCTCAGAAGAACTAAATTGATCCATTGATATTACCTGAGAAACCAAGGTATGCCGCAAATTATCCGACGATTCAAATATGTGTGATCCAAGTTCTTCAGCATCATTTTCATCACGCAAAGGCCGAGCCTTCGTCAATTCACACCTCTTATGATAACCAACAACCAAAGCCTCCATTATCAGCGTCACAGTCGCAGCAACCATGGCAATAAGCCCAGGAAAAGGAAACTTATTACCCCATGGCTTCTTCTCTGCGATGCAAGGATTATTCTCTAGGGCTTCAAATGCATCAGGAAGAACATGAAGAAACCCAGTGGCCAGAATCACACCAGCCGCAAAGGCTTTTACTATAAAGAACAAGTCACTTTCTGGTTTTAAGTATGACCAGTTTTTCGCGAGTATTGGTAGGCTTATACCCACTGTGCTAGCAGCAAAAGTTGAAGCTATTGCGATCAGTTTGTACTTCGCTGCCTCAGAAGAAGATGCAAATTTGTTCTCATCTTCATCTTCTTTGCTGTTATTTTCACAGGCGTGTTGTGATAAGACCAAGTTTGGAAGAAGAAAGATGAAGATTGATAGGGTTATCAGGAATAATTTTCTTGAATTAAATTGTGAGGATGGCATTATGTTGTAGCTGGTGGATAGAGAAAAAAATGATGAGAAGGAAAAAAAAGGGTTTCTGATGAAGCTTGTTTATTAACTGATGATCACGGACAGCTTTAAATTAAGTTCCTGAAACTGAAAAGAGAAAAACAAAGGAAATTGACAAGGACTGCTTACTTAGCTAATGATAAATACAATGCAACTATTGTTATATGTGACATAAAGTGGCTTTGTGCAGCTCAATGCGTCACTGTTTAACTTATGTCCTTTTGTGATGAGGAATCTGTCTACTTGTGGCTCCGCATGCTCTTCTCATGGAATCTATGAGCAGCCATGCGTACTCATTTCAAACGGCAGCGGTTACCAATCTTTTTTTTTTTTTTAAATATTAATTTTTATTTTTTTTCCATTTATTTGGGCTAAGTTATATCCAGTACTCAATCAGAAACATTTTTCAACAACACCAAATATCCTAAAATGATTAATTTTAAGTGTATTCAGCGTCCTGAGCTTTCTGGTCACACCAAGTATTCTAAATTTAATTAATTTTTAGCCCATACAGTATTTTGAAATATTTTTCCAATAGCACTCAATATCCTAAATGATTAGTAATTTTTAGTGCGTCTTGAAATATTTTTCTAGTATTACTTAATAATTGAAAAAAGAATACTCTAGATGCACTGAAAGTTAATGAATTTATGATATTGGGTGTTATTGAAAAAATGCTTTAGAGTGTTATATACAACTTAATCTAAATTAAAAATACAAAAAGAAAGATCGGCATATCATCCCCTAAATACAGTCATTAGGGGAATGAGCATTCCCTGCTAATCAATTCAATCTTGGTGAGCAGGCAATACGGATTTGCTTACTTATTATAGAGTAGAGGAAATCAAAATTAAATTGATAAAAAGAGATATCTTTTTTCCCCCCTTCATGTATAGAATCGGGTAAAACTTCATTTTGGTCCATGTTTGGTGAATGAATTTTTCAATTCAGTGTTTCATAAAATTATTTTTTTAAAAATTTGATTCATCATGAACAACGTACATTTTGTTTGTTCTTATAGATTAGGCTTCTTAATTTATGTAGTTTCTAGCATATAAATAGTATCTTTTAGTTTAATTCCTTACAAATAAAAACATTATCATTTATGTCTTTCTTCCAATTGCTAAATGTTCATATATGTGAGGTATCATTATTAATAATCATTTTATTTATATATAAAATACTTAATTAATACATCATTATCAAATTGATAAATACTCATATAAGAGAAATTTGTACTGAATTTGATTTGTGTTTCTTTGCCGAAAAGTCATATAAAAACGAAGTTGAGGTCCTTTCAATCACATTAAGGTCAAAGAAGCCGAGGAAGAAAACAAAAGGCCTATTTTGGATACCGTATACGCTATATGGGCTTGTTTTAAGCAATAATATACTGACAAGATCGGTTACAGTTCATACAAGTGAATCATAATTTTGTTTCAAATTAATACTCTGTCAGTCTTTAATATAAAATCTAATTAACTAATTTGAGTAGATTAAAGATATTAGTTAAATTGGTTAATATAATATACTTTTTCCAAAACACGCTAAGCATATTTCTTAATTCTCTCTTTACTTTTCCTACTTGATTATTATTAGTGGAATATCAATAGAGTTAATTTGAAAAAAAATTGATAAACATGTAAAATATGTCTTATACATAGGATTAATATCAACTCCATAATTAGCTCTTATATTAAGGATTGGAGTAGTAGTTTTGATGTAGGTTTATAAGGGAAAAGACGCTTATGCCTTTATTAATAATGTGACCTCGCCAGAATACTCTCAATGCAAATATATAAAGGCATATACACGCGGGATGAAAGCATTGAGATGTAAAGAAAGATGGCTGAAGAGGTGGACTTGGTTAGGATCTGGGGCTTCTGACTTTTTAATCTTTAGTCCCGTCCTTTACAATGTCACAATTTCTTGGATATTTTTTCTTCTTCTTTTGATTATTAGTTTCCATAAAAAATATTTGCAAAGTCGCGACATTATAAAAGGTATTAGAGATTATTAGAGCGAGATACTCCCTCTAGTTCTATTTATAAGTTTCAAATTGAAGAGGGATGTGGTCTATTTTTTGTAAGTTTTAATTTGGTATTTGTCTTAATGGGGGGTTTGGCTTAATCTAAAAGCATTTTTAAAAAAGTGCTTTCATGCAAGTCGAAACAAAACTCTTCTTACATACTTATTTTATATACCATAAAATCACTTTTAAAATTATGATTTGGTTTCCACTCAAACATTTAATGCATTTTTTCCAATTTGGCCCTCAATTATTTATTCTCTCTCCTTGGCCCTTGCCATAATCTTTCTTATCATATCTTCCCATACATTCTTTTTTATCCTTTTTCTCATTTATTATAAAGTTATATTTGGAAATAAAAACATATTTCTAGCATATTTATTACTTTGAACTAGTTGTTCGTTATTTGTGAATTGATTATTTGAAACTTATAATAAAGATTGGATGGAGTACATTAGAGGCCCCAAACTCATTCAGCTACCATCTTCTTCTCTAAAGTGTTAACTTTTCTTCATTGATTGATTGGTAATTAAGAACCTCATTTCTCTCAACACAACCTCCATTAATCCATCATGTCTTCCTCTTCTTCTCACTTTGATTTCTGATAGGTCTTGGGAAAAAAAAGAGAGAGAGATTTGTGTGGTGGTTACCTGTTGATGGTTGATCACGTTTGATTGTCTTTCCTCTATGGGGCTTGGATAAATTGGTGCCCGTGTGGTGGCTTTGTGCGTTCATGATAATGGGTTGAGTACTAGCATGTGTAGGATTAAAGGGGGTTGCAAAATGACTAAAGTGTAAGGGAAGGGGCTTTGTGATATTTTGGAATAGGCGGAGGCTTTACACATGGGTGAAAGCATGACCATGGGGAAATCTATGTTAAACTTGGAAAAAAGTAGAGGCTTTATGAAAATTTAGCAGCTATGGTAAATTTTGTTAAGTAGATATGAGTTGTAAATTGCACTAGACATGATGTTGTTGTTAACAATTGTGGATTGAGTTGAAACATTTGTTTAGGTAACATGTTTTTCAAAATGACCAATGTATATGCTGAATTTTGTAAGTTTTAGTGTTCGAGACATGATGCTAACAAGTGTGAATTGAGTTGGAAGTTTTTTTAAGTTGAAGTGACATGTTATACAAAAAATGACCAGTATAAATGCTAAATTTTCTACGTTTGAGTAGTAAATTGCATAGTGGTGGAAGCTGTGACGCATTGAACATTGGTTGTCACATGTGCGCCATATTGCCAGCACTTCATTAAAATATGTGTATCGCGATTTTCATATTAGTATGGGGAGAACTAGAGTGAAGAATGTGAATGGGAAATACATAGTAAGTGGAGGGGACAAAAGGGTGTATCAGAAAAAAGGGGAGAGGTGAAAAGAAAACGTTATAAAGGAAGGCATGACACTGCAAGAATTACATTGAAACCCCACCATAAGATCATGCATTGGAGATTAGACAAATCTGTTGCACTACTAGAAAAAACTCTTTTTTAAATTGTCTTATTTACACTGTTCATTACGGCGACGGTGTAAAAGTGTAATTGATAGATTTTTTCTAAATATTGATACAAATTTTATACTGGTTTCTTATATGTCGGTGTAAACGACACTAGACTTTTATGCAACCACTATAGCAGTTAATAATAGTCTTTTGAAAGTACTCTTCACACCGATTACTTTAACAACTAGAGACATCGAACAAGTTTAGCAATTGAAGAGACGACCCCTCAATTTTGTTTCTTTTCAATCGTTTCAGTTTTTGCAAGTCTGAAGTTCAAAAGTCATATCCATTCATCATATTAATTAGATGGAGGAAAGGGAGAACACTACCGATGTGTCCTCCCTTTTCTCCACCTCCTCCTCCCCTAGATGAGCTACTCAATAAAGTAGTAAACATGTAACGCGACACCCGAAGGATCGTCACTTTTGTGCACACACTCAACAACAAAATGAATAGGATACTCAACAAGCAAGACTTCGAGTATGACCTTATGGACAATCCCCTCCCTCCTCCCTCCTCCAGCTCCGATTCCTTTGATTCCTCAAAGGAAGAGGAATACTAATAGGGAGGTTTTTTTTTTTTTTTGGGTTATTGTGTAATCTTCTTTTTTTTCCAGTCAATGTGCTCCACTCGCTACTGCTAGGTTAATGAAAAAAATATTTTGTATATATCTTGTATTCTATTTATCTACTCAAGCAAAAAAGAAGATTAATATGCCATTAAAGCTAAGTAAAACCCTAAAATAAACACTGAAAAAATAACCAATCAAACCCAGGAAAGAAAGATGGTATCTAATTAAAATGTTGGGAAAATTGCAATTAGGTCCCATCTAAGAGAATTAAATACAAAAAGGTTCTTTGAAATCATGAAATTATTCTGAAGTCCCAAGAAACCTTTTTGCAATAAATTTTATGTTTAATTACCAAATTACCCTTTTTTTTAAGTTTGCATTAACAACTGAAAGAAGAGTAATTGACCACAACAGAACTACTTGGGATTACCATTGGACTTCAAATCTGTAAACAAGGTTTTGACAAAGTGTTGGCCTATACTGACTCACTTGAGGCTATCCACCTACTCATGATAGACAGTAGAGGACACCATCCTTTTAGAACAGAGATCACAGAAGGAAGGAGGCTGATATTCTCTGATTGGGAAATTGAACTTAGATATGCACCTAGAGAGTCCATACAGTGTGCAGATTTTCTGGCAAGAGAAGCACATCATAGCGTGGAGGACATGAAGATTTTAAACAAACCCCATCTTGGATGTTTTGATCGCCTACGCTTAGACAGGGTCTAAATGTAGTTGTTGTGCTGTACTCATTTATCTTTAGCAAGTTCATCTTACCCCTTTAAGGGGGGAAAAAAAGAAAGAGCAGTGGTTAACAACTTACTCCTCCGGTCCTAATTATAAGACCCAATTGACTTATTTGAGGAGATTAAGGAAGTAAGTTAAGTTGGTTATTTATAATAAATAAGTGTTGTCATTCCTAAAATATCCTTGCTAATTAAGTATATTGGCTAAAACTATCATTATTAGAAGGATTATCTTGGAAAAGAATGCATAAATATAAGAGACAAAATGGATTGGGGTCTTATAATTATGACCAAATAAAAAGTCAAATGGGGTCTTATAATAAGGACCGGAGGAGTAAGATGCAAAGATTGACAACTATCACGGTTGGTTTGACAACACATTTTCTCAGCATATCACAAAATGTAACGCATAAGTTGTCAAATTAGCCACGATAGTTTTTAATCCTTACACCCTAACTTGTCAATCACTATTCTTTCAGTTGTCAATGCAAACTTAAAAAAAGAAGAAGAAGGGTAATTTGGTAATTAAACAAATAAAATTTATTGTAAAAAGATCCCTTGGGACTTCAGAATAATTTCATGATTTCAAGAGATATTTTTGTATTCAATTCCTTTGGGTGGGACCTAATTGCAATTCTTCTTACAGTGTTTACGCCAATCATAGGTATGGCCTATATTTAAAGTAGTAAAATTAAAAAAAAATTTAAAATAATATTTGAATACATTGGTTAGGCTTTCAATCAATGCATCGATCTACCATGAAACCTAAGTAAACCCTAGAATAAATGAAAATTTAATAAATTAATTTGGAAAAGCTTTTACACTGGTTATAGTTGCAATTGATGTATCAAGCAGTAAAATTAAAAAAAAAATTAAAATAATGTTTGAATATATGTTGCACCAGTCGTTTTGTAGGCCACAGTAAAATGTTATCATTAGATCATCTTTTTATAAAACCAGGGTCAAGAATTAGCCTTAGATATTTAATAAACTCACGGCTCAAATCACTATCTCACTTTCAGATGGGTCATCGCCCCTTATCTTGTTCTCTTGCTCCCTTGTGCTATTGATGAGCCATAATCACCCTCTTTTATCTGTGCTCTCTTTTTCGCTTCGCACCATTGTCGTCCTTTTCAAGCGGTGTTGTTCTTTTTCATGGCATCTCATTCTCTCACTGGGCTCAAAAGCCTCCCTAACTTGGTATAATCCTACCCTCATCTTCTTCAAGCTCTGAGTTATGATGTTGTATTCAAGAGATTAAACTTACATTTGAGTTTAGAATTCCACTTTGAATATGAAATTCATTATTTCAGCTGTGCTACCTCTATTTTTGATTAATTCGATTATTGTGATCCTGTAGAGATATTATAGGAGATATTATGAGATATGTAAATATCCTGTAATTAGTATATAGGATACGATATGATATGATTTCATAGTAATGAGCCATTAATACCTAGGCTCCTCTATTGTATATAAATACCCAATCGAAGTATCAATAAGATACACAATTTTCATTCTCTAAATTACAGATCCATATTAGCTAAGGTTTGGTTAAGTGTGTGTTGTGAAAATTTGCTATTGTTGCTACTTCGGATATTTGCTGAATTTTGTGGCACTTTGCATGCTTTTGAGAAGAGGTGGTAATAACGGGTCTGGTTCATAGTTTGCAAAACTATTTTAATGCAGGTCTATTTGGCTCGAATGCACTTGCATTACTCAAGCCTATGGTGGGTTAGCTCGCTAACCTGTGGGCTAACCCGCTATCGAGGCGGGCAAAATAAGAGTAAAGGTGCAGCTTTTCTCCCTCTAAAATTTCCAACCAAAAGAAGGAACATCTCCCCTTCCCTCCTCTGTCCAATGTGTCCCTTCCAACCAAATACACCGTTCCAATTAAGAATGGAAATAGATCGGGCCAGAATTTATCCAAATAGGCCTGAGCCTATATGATCAGAGTATAAAGCCCGAGCCTCCATACATGCAAATTTTTTTTTGGTGACATAAGCGGGCTAAGCCCAAAAACTAAGTATTAACAACATATCTTGGTACTCCTATTCCAGCCAAATCTTCCTTAAGAATTTCCTGCACAACCCACGGAAGCGTTATCCAAATCATTGAATGCTCCTTTTGCCTCGTGTAGAGGGAGGTTATTTTGTCTGCACATCTGTTCCCCTCTCTAAACACATGTTTGATTCAAACTTGCCATTCTTGCAGGAGTATGTCCTAGATAAGTCGATATACTTCACTTCGTCCCTGAAGATTTTTTCTGATCACCTCAACCACTTGCAAAGCATCGCACTCCACTTTCACTTTCTTCTTTCCTAGTTGCCAGCATAGTTTAAGTCCCTCATATACTCCCTGTAGCTCTGCTTCCAACACTGTGCAGCTTTCCAATTTGATCGAGTACCCTTGTAACCACTCTCCACAGTCTCCCCTTATTACTCCCCCGCATCCTGCCTGCTCCCCATGTGAGTTCCACCCATCGGAATTCAGTGTATCATTCTTATCTCGCCTCCTCCTTCTACTCCTGTAGTGGCATCTTCTTTGTTCTTATAGTTCCTTAAGTAGTTTTTGATAGCTTCAGCTTCATTGTAAGGATGAAAAACTCCTCATCATGTATTTGGAGGTTTCTCCATTTCCAAATCAACCAGCACCCAATAGCAAATATTTCTGGGCAATTGTAGTCTTCCACTTTTTTCCCCTTGTTACTGATGTTTCTTTTCAACCAGGTTCTCCCATTCACTTGGAAGAATAGTTTGTCGTGCTTCTGCCATTCAAGCGCCGTCCACGCTTGTTTAGCTTGGAGGCAGTCTCTCAAGGTATGTAACCAATCCTCACGAGTACTATGACAAAGTTCACATGTATCAGAACTACCATTCCACTTACTTGTTATTGCTTTAGTTGGTAGTCTCTGATTAAATGTCAACCACATGAATGTTCTGATGCGTTTGGGAACCTGTAGTTTCCAAATTTGTTTCCAGGGACTCCATGTTAGTACCTGTACTTCCTTCCTTAGCCGTTTATACGCACTAACTGTAGTGAAATTTCCATCATCTGTTGACTTCCATACAGGTCTACTCTCTTGTTCCAGTTCCTTCCATTCTATGTTGGATTTGAACATTTCTCTCATTTTCGCCAATTCTTTCCATAGCCTGGAGTCTCCTTGCTTGGCTCTAAACTCCCTTCCTTCTACTGCTTGTCTACCATACTTTCATTGAAGCACACGGACCCATAGCTCATTTGGTTGTTCATGAATCCTCCAGAGTAATTTGAGTAGGAATGCTTCATTCATTGTTGAAAGGTTTTTCACTCCAAGTCCCCCTTCAGTTTTTGGTTTGCAAACTGATTTCCAGGCAATTGGGTGCCATTTTCTTTTTCCATCTTGCTCCCCCCATAAGAATTGTCTTTGTACTTTTTCTACATCCTCAATCACTCCTTACGGGATGCGCTCATGTTGCATGGGGTAGAGTGCCATTGATGAGGTCACTGAATTGATCAATGTCATTCTTCCTGCAAGTGAGAGACTAGCTGCTTTCCATCCTTGTAACTGTCTTTGCACCTTGGCCACAATTGTCTTATACTTATCTCTACGCCTCTTGGGGAAGGAGATTTCTGCTCCCAAGTATTTGCCCAAATCGTCCACTTGCTTGAATTTGCTCCTGTTACATATACTTTCCCTGATCTGCATACTCACATTCGGTGAGAAGTAAATGTGAGTTTTTTCTTTGCTGATTTTATGTCTAGAAATTTCTCCAAATACTCGCAAACACTGAACAATAATATCAATTTGGTCAGGGTTAGCTTCAGCAAACAAAACTAGATCATCTGCAAACATCATGTGGGAAATGGTTGGGCCTTTTCGGCCTGCTCTCACACCTTTCCATTTTTTCGCACTCACTCTATCAAGGATTATGTGTGTCAGTTTTTCCATGCTGAGCACAAAGAGATAGGGAGAAATAGGGTCTCCTTGTCTTAGTCATCTAGACGGCTTCAACTCCTCAAGTCTTTCTCCATTGCATAGAATTTGGGTAGAAGAAGTGTGAATGCACTCCATAATTCTTCGTAACATATGTTCAGGGCATCCCATTTCCTTCAGAACCCTTTCCATGAATCCCCAGCTTATTCTATCATAGGCTTTCTCCAGGTCTACTTTAATTGCCATAAATCCTTTCTTTCCTTCTCATTGAGTGTATCATCTCATTCACAATAACAATGTTATCATGGATATTTCTTCCAGGTACAAAGCTAACTTGGAAAGGTGAGACTACCTTGTTCATGATATTCTTCAGTCTTCTTACAATAATCTTGGAGACACACTTGTAAATGATGTTGCATAAGGAGATTGGTCTAAGTTGGTTAACCTTTTCAGGTTTGTTAACCTTTGGGATAAGTGAAATGAGGGTAGTATTCACCTTCTTTAGGCTGTCAACATTTTCCCACAAGTTCTTTACTATTTGGCACACACTGTTTCCTACTACCGCCCAGTTTTTCTGGAAAAACAAGGCTGGGTAGCCATCTTCACCCGGGGCTTTGAATCCTCCTATTGAGAACATCGCTTGTTTTATCTCAGTATCAGTAATAGTTTCTGAAATTTCCTCCCATTCCTCCCCCGACACATGTGGCCAAGATTGGTGAGTTTGTATCCAGGGCCTGCTGTAATTGTCCTCTTGAAACAACTTCTTAAAGAATCTATTCACTATTTGCCCCACCTCCTCTTTACCTTCAACCCAGTTATTGGACTCATCTTTCAGTATTGTGACTCTATTCTTTCTCCTCTTGATGTTTGTTTTTGTGTGATAAAATGAAGTATTTCTGTCCCCTTCATTGAGCCATTTTGTTCTAGCCTTTTGAAACCAGAGGACTTCTTCCCTTTCTAGTACTTCATTAAGTTCTTCTTTGAGTTATAGTTCTAGAGCCTCCAGGTGATCATGCGATTTTCTTTGCATCACTTTTTGAATTCCTTCTATTCTTCGTAGAAGTTCTCTTTTCTTCTTACCAATATGGCCAAACACATTTTCATTCCAATGCTTTAGCTTTGGTGTTAGTGAGGACAGTTGCTGCCATATTTCTCCTGACCCCACCCAACAAGATTTCAAGAACTGTTTAACTCAGAATGCTTTAGCCATGTTGCCTCGAATCTAAAGGGCCTTTTATCCTTGCTGCCTCATTCATCTCTCAGATAGATCAATAGGGGGTGATGGTCAAATTGTATCCGAGGTCCTATTTTGACAAAGGCTTCGTTGAATTCTCTTCTGCATTCCTTATTACATAAAGCTCTGTCTAGCCTTTTATACATACGATTGGCATGTCTTATAATTGGTCCTCTCCAGGTGTACCTTAGACCCTCAAACCCCATATCTATTAAATTGCAGCAGTTGATAAATTCACAAAATTTTTGACATTTTTTATCATTTATACCCACACCTCCTCTCTGTTCTTAATGGTTTTTTATGTCATTGAAATCCCCTGCTAACATCCAAGGTTTGCAGATTCCTTTAGCAAGACTTTCTATTTTCTCCCACATCATTCTTCTCTCTTGCTCCCTCGGACTCGCATAGATTCCAGTAAAAAACCAACTATCTCCTCCCAACCTGGACACTTCACAGTGCAAAACTGTCTATTCACTTCAAGCATTTTGATCTTTATTTCATCTTCTTGCCATAGGATCCAAATTCCCCCAGATATGCCATTTGCTTCTACTAGGAGTTGTTTTTTGAACCCCAAACGCTTAATTACTTTCTACGCCATATTCCCATTGCATCTTGTTTCCAGTAAGACAACAATATCCAGACGATATCTCCTTCTTATTTCCTTTAGAGCAAGACCGAAATCTTTTCTGGCTGCTCCTCTTGTATTCCAAACCATAATCATGGAAATAACAAGCCAAATTTAACAGGAACCACACCTGGTTATTCACTCCTTCCAACTCTGTTGGGTTGGCTCTCCTCCTCGACCGTTATTCGGTCTTTCTCCTCTGTGTTACTTGGCTATATCAATCCTTCAGTTTCTAAGATACCCATTGTCTCCTTTAATTCTGTTGGGTCTAGGGGCCTCCCTTCATCAAGGCCCATATTGTCGTTCCTTTTCTCGGGCAGACTTTCCAGGGAGTGAGCCATAATATTCTCCTTATGACTCTCTTCCCTTAAGTCCATTGGGTCTTATTGACTATATCCGTGTGGGTTCATTGGGCCCTGCTGGGTTATACTCCTTCTTGTCTCCTCTTTTCCTTCTCTAGGCCCATGATTATCCTCCCTTATCGAGCCTATGTGCTTTCCCTCCCCATTATTCAAACTTTTGCTTTTTTCTTTCATCTCCTGATCAGTTTCTTTTCTCCCCTTCTGATCAACTTTCTTTTCCAAGTTGACCTTCCCTTGCTTTTCATCTTTCCCTCCTTTTTTTCCATTCTTCGAGGTTTCCTCAGTCCCAAAGCTCTTCTTTTTTGTACAACTCTGATCCTGTTTCTTTTCCCTATTCCGTTCTACAATGTTTGCTATCTCCTGCAAAGGATACCTACTATTATGCCCCTTCTCCCTTTTTTCCATACTATCCTCCTCGGACTCCAAAATCGCAAATCTCGAGGACAGACGTACTTTGGTATGCATTTTGGCATCTTTTTTCTGACCGTCGATTTGTTTTCCATCTTTGGCAGTGTTTCTTCGTCCTCATCTTGAATCCTGCACCATCATCCAGTCTCCGTAAACCTTCACTAGGGAGTTTGCTGGATTTTTAGCAAGATTGATACCCCCATCGGTGTGTTGTTTTTGTCTGTTCATCTGTTCTCAGCTTGTTGTCTCCAGCTTCCTCTTCAACGGACAGTGGTCTATGTCATGCCCAAACTTATCGCAGGAAAAACATATGAGGTGGAGGCCCTAGTATTCAATCTTCAACTCATTTCCATCTACTGTATATGAGGGTAGCATAGGAGTGTTTAGATCAATTTCGACACACATACGGGCATACATTGTTCTTGCTCTCAGGAGAGTCATTTCATCCACTTTGATGGCTGTGCCTATCTTGTTACCCAGATTATAGAAAAATTTCTTATCATAGTAGTCTCCTGGCAGTCCTGGCAGACGAACCCACGCTGCTATCTTCTGTATCTTCTCATTCCACACATTGAAATTTCTCTTCCAAGTTTGCACAGTTAGGTAGTGATTAGCTATAAGCCAGGGTCCTCCTTCGAGTGCAAAAAAGTAGTCATCCCGAGATTGGAACGTGGCTATCATATAGCCATTCCCTATATCTGAGAGATCGATATTTCCAGACTTTCCCCACATGGCCTTCACCTTTCTCCTAAGCTGCATGAATCCCAGAGTTCCTCCTAGAAGTTTGATGATTAGGGAATCTTGCCACCTCATCTCCATTCTCCTTCTTTCTTTTTCAAAAAAATCAAGCCTTGGGCCCCTTTCTGTGTTAGTAATAGTCACTCCTTCCATGAGCTCTTGTGCATTCAACATCAACAGATTTCCATCCCATTGCTCTTCTTGTTCTCTTTCCTGTTCTCGCTTTTTTTCCCATTTTGTACGAGGCTTTAGAGCCTCACGGTAAGAGATCCCTAGCTGTTGTGTTGGATACATCCCCCCATCTTCTTCTAACATCCAGTCTTCCTCTCTTTGAGCCAGTGAAACTTCCCCAGTAAAACTTCTAGCTGTTCGTTGCATTTTGCCCCTTACCTCCAAGTTCATTCCAGCTTCCTCTTTATTAACCTATCCCAAGGTCTGAAGTAAGGATTGCCTATTTCCATCCATCTCATAAGTGCTTGGTATTATTTCTTGCCCTTCTTCACTCTCCTGAGGAACACCCATAGGGCGATCCGAGGGGAGTTTCCGAAGGTTTTGATCAGACAATTCCATGAAAAACACTCAGAGCGTCTCTCTCTTCAGACATGCAAAATTTTTAGGCTCAGGTTTTGAAGCCTTTTTAACGACTTACTTACAATGTAAGACTTTAAAAAGAATTCATGTTTTAAGCTTTGAAGGCTCTAAATAGGCTTTGAGCCTACTAAAGCCTATATAAATATAGCCTTTTGGTACACTTAGAAGTATGCATATTTTAATATATATGTTAATGAAATAAATTTTAAAAAATCGATCAAATCAAGCCTTCAGGCTTCCCCTCTCCTACCTCTCCTTTAGAGGTGGTAAAATAGGTTGACCCGCTACGGGCTCGAAACCATATGAGCTAGTCCTAAAAGGACTGCTTCTTGGCAGGCTCACATTGGTTGGGTGGGCATCCTTCTTTTTTTTTTTTTAAAATGTTTTTAAACAAATATTTAATTTTTTAAAAATTAAATTATAAATTTTTATAAATCAAATTCTTCTTATTTTTATATTTTTATATAATTAAATTAGTATCAAAAGTTGAAATATAAACATATAATTCACTGTTAACAGTCATTTTATTAGTATAAAAATAGTAAAACAATAAAGAAAATGAGAAATCAAATTTAGAATTAAGGTCTCTAACAAAATATAAAGTTATATGTAAATTAAGTGAAAGTGATAAAACTTTTTCTTATTAAAATTAAAATAAAAATTGTGAAAATTTTTTTTAAAAAAATAAAAAATTGGCTGGCGGGCTAGCTCGTGGTGGGTTATGGGTTGGTAGGTGTGGGCTGAAAAGGACTGCATCAAAATAGTTTCTATTTTCTTCAACCCAACTCGTCATCTTATGGGGGGTTAGCAGGCTCAACCCTTATTACCGGCTCTACTCTCCTTTACCTTAAAACGTGCCATTTCATCTCATGATTTTAGAGCCCATCCTATTGCTCAATCCAAACAACCTCACTTTTTACCTTCTAAGGATCTGTTTGGCAGAGTCCTTTGGGATGAAAAAGCCACGATTTAGAACCCAAAAGCATGTTAATGGGTCAGCTTCTTGTTTGGTTGAGTGGTAGCTTAAGCCAAAAGCTAATTTTAACTTGTAAAAGCTATAAGCTATTTTGAGTTGCTTATAAAGAAAAAATTGCTTTTTAAGCGTGGAGGGGAGAGAAAAAGACCATGAAAAAAGAAGAGAGAGAAGTTCATGGGTCCCACTTACTTTAATTTAAAAAAAAGATAAAACTACTCTACCAAATATATTACTCTGTTTCTATCTATATGTCATTTGTACTTCAAATTAACAAATTAAAAAATACATTAAATTGATAATTTTTTCTTTTCTATTAGTCTTTATTAAGAAAGGGCATTAAAATACGTTTTATATTTTATCTCACCAATTTGCTTTATTTTTCTCTCTGCATTTATTAAGTCAAGAGGGATGAAATTGAAAAAAAAAATTAATTATATTGCAAATGACTTCTTGTAATTAAGAAAAAAATCTTTTTTCTCTACAAGTGACTTATAAATAGAAATAGAATGATAACTTGATGATTGCAAACTGTTCTGAGAAGAAAAATTATATTATGTAAATTAATAATTTTTTTTTTACATTATGTAATAAAAGTTTCACCCATTTTGACAATTTTACAAAATAAATTTGCTTATTCAATCATAATTCAAATGATTTTTATTTTACCCAATCTAATTTTTTAAAAAATTAATTTAAATAAAAATTATATTATCCAATCTAAATTTCATCCTGATCCAATTTTTTTAAAAAATTAAATTAAAAAAGTTATACTTTTCTACCGTGCAATCCAAACGGACACCAAGTTATTTTATACTTTTCCAGCTGCCCTTCTTTCTCCCAAACCACGCCGTTTTTGCTGCGTAAAATAAAATCTCAGCCGTCCATGTTTTTCTAATCGAAGCCGTTGGTTTTGAGGGAAGAACAGTTCCTCTCTCGCGGATTGAGGGGAAGAACATATTCTCTGACATCGGCATCCTTCTCTCTGATGGATGGAATGGGGGGGTTCCTCGTTCGCCGATCGAATTAAAATGCTACTTTTCTTGTGTGACACAGTTCAATAGCTGATTGTTATACAATGGAAGTTTTCTCTCATTGCCAATTGCAAGAGCTTGCCTGGCTTTAGTAACTATTGTGATGATTTTACTGCATCAGCACTAATGCCACAAAATTCATGATGATGGCAGGCAGATATGGCTTGATTTTGGGACAGGTCAACTTTTAAAGCATTATTTCTGATGTTTAAAACTAGGCTACATGTTCGGTCTTTAATATAAAATCTTATTTAATTTTTATTTTGATTCTAAATATAAGTGTCAAATCTATTTTGCTTTTTATAATTTTTTTCTTCAGGATAGTTCTTTTAATAATGATAATTTTAGTCAATAAATTTGATTAGCAAAGATATTTTAAAAAAAATAAAACTTAATTATTACGAATAACTAACGTAATTTATTTCTTTAATTTACTCAACTTAGTTAACTAGTTTTTTTATATTTATGAGTGGAGGTAGTAGTTGTTAGTTATGGATATTTTTCTCCTTGTCTGGTTTAATTTATGATTGCATATCTCTGTGCTTTATGGTTGCAACTGTTATCCGATGCTGGCAGCTCTCGGAAACATGCCTGATTCCTTGAGCATGTCAAACATGAGAGATTATATTAATCCAACATGATGGAAGTTTAGAAGTAGGAGTTGGGATTTAAATTATCCATGGATCCCTTTTTTTCTTGTTTTCCAGATTATCAATATGTGACGTATTGTGACTGATCGTCAAATATATCCTTAGATTATGGGATTCATGAGAGGCTAAGCGTTTCACTCATGAACTTTGAAAGTATAAATGCAAAAACTAAATAAAAATCATGAACTTTGAAGATTATCAAGTTAGATTTCTGGGTATTTGATAAAAGATTGTTATTTTACTCGT
The DNA here is from genome assembly GCF_004799145.2 of Neltuma alba. Taxonomy (NCBI): domain Eukaryota; kingdom Viridiplantae; phylum Streptophyta; class Magnoliopsida; order Fabales; family Fabaceae; genus Neltuma; species Neltuma alba. The sequence goes on from NW_021636384.1 coordinate 263,411, forward strand.
CAGTATTTGATATTCAGGGCCACAGATCCTCCCTTTCTGTTCCTTTTCTTCGAAACCTTTTCCCACTAGCTGCTCTCTTTTCCCGCGCCGGTGGAGGAAGAAGAAAGGGGCGATGCGCGGGACAGAGAAGAATGATGGGCTGCCGGGGAAAATTGAGAAATTAATAAGAAATTACAAGGACGGCTGAGATTGAGTGACGGGTTGTAGGGTTCAGTACGGTATCGAAACGACGTCGTTTAAATTAGTTGCCTCCCATCACCGTCTGCAAGTTCTATAACAACGGCCCAGATTTTGTTACTAAACGACGCCGTTTGAAGGAAAATGGGTGAAATCGTAGACGTCTAGGAGAGAAGCCAGGTCCCGAGTCACCGCTCACCAGCCCCTCCCACGGCGCGTCGCTGCTCGTCCCCCATCCGTTCGGTCCGTCCGTCCTCGCCGTCACTAGTCACTCTTCACTCTTCACCTCTACCTTTCCGGCTTCCGCGTTCCGCCTTGCCGCCTTCGACTTCGACGACGGACGACCTGGGCAGCTCGGCCTCCATTTTCATTCTCCACCTCGTCCTCGTCCAGTCGTTCTTCATCTCCAATTCTCCATTGCAGAGTGCAGACCAGCCGAAGCTCTCGGCCTCTCACCCTTTCAGTCTATACCCTTCTCTCTTCACTCTCGTTCCCTTCGGTCAGTTCACATGTAGTCATTCATTTCTTCAACACTCTCCTACTGGTTTTTTTTTGGAAGTTTTATTTGTATTTGACGCCAATTTTAAATTAATATAACCCCATCTTATAAACAGATGACTTGATTCGGAATTTCTGAGTAAGGTACCTGTCAGTCATCACTGAATTTTGTTTCTGTTGGTCTGAGGTTGAAGTGTTGGACATTGTTTAACAGGTAGTTGTACTTGTTCATAGCATTGAATTCACATTGGTCTGTGGCTTTGTGATGGAACATTTAGTTCTTCTGTTGTAGCACTGAATTCTTGTGAACACAATTGGATTCTGAACAAATCGCTGAATTGGAACTTGCTGGTGCTTGTATAACATTGTCCAATTCATTCTGAATTCTTCTCAAGTTCTGTACTTTATTCTAATTTTGCCAGCTAGCTAATGCTCAATCATGTACAGGGGAAAAATATGAAAAATGAGAAAATAAACTGCCAACCTGCCAACCCACACTGGCGGTTTTTGGTTGGCTGAATATTTCAGCCTCCCGCGCCAGACTCGCACCTTTTGGCGGGACAACTCGCTCACGTATTACCAGCTTTCCTTTTCAGTGCAATGTATCAAGTTAATCTCACTTTAGGACCAAAACTCTTTGCCAAACAAAACCTCATCCTTGGATTAGAGATTCAGAAAGAGTGCAAGCACCCACAGCGGGCAAAAGGTCCAGCCACCGCACTCTCACAGTACTCCAGTCGCTGCAACGCAGCCACAACAAGTGAACGGTGGCAGTGAATGGTGATTGAAGGACGAGCAGGGAGAGTAGTAGTAGAAGAAGAGTAGAGCGAAGAAGGTGAAAATAAATTATAAGACAACGCCCAAGTAACCTTGGTTTCAAGTAAGTTCACATTTTCTCTTTTTATGTTATTGTTTGGCCTCTAGACCACTGTCAAGAACAGGATCTGTGTTTGGTTGTTCAATTTAATGTTAAAGTTTGAATATTCAAGCTAGCGTGAATATCATTTTATACCCATAAACTGCTCAGAATATAAGTTGGCTATAACATAGCAGCTAATAACACAATGCTCTGTTTCAAGCTTGAAATGAACGTCATGGCACTGGCGTCCAGTAGTGATGACACAATCTTCATCATCTTTGCTTTCTCCCTGAATGGAAATTCTTAGATCGATCCCTTTAGTACTGTAGAACGCATTGGCTAAAAATTTGTATGCTATTCATTTTCAGAATTTGAAGGAGATGAGGATACTTATCACAGTCCAAAGATTGTTTCCTTCACTACCTCCATTGTAACTTTAAGCCGCTTTTCTCTGCCTTTTGCCTTCTCAAACATGGAAAGAACTTGTGCAGCTTCTGCCATGGAATGGAGCATTCAACTTGAAAAGGGCCTTCGTTCTAAGAAGCCAGGTAAAATAATTGTATTTTCATGGATGCGAACTAACTCCTTGTCTTAACCTCATTTCCAATATTGTTCTAGTTATTATGTTGCAATTGGATGATCTACTATTCGATCCTTGTTGGCTTTGGTTATTTGATGAGATTCATTGTCCAGGTGGATCTGTTGAAGCCATATTACAGTTTGGGCCTCAACTTCAACAATGGAGCTTGGAGTCTGAATCCAACATCGCTGCCAATAACATATTTGATTTGATGCCAGGTGAAGATAGGCTGTTTGCCAATGCCATCCTCTTGCGGCTAGCTGATGCATTTGCATGTGGTGACAAAGAGACTAGGTTTGCTATTGTCACGGTTTTCTTATCTGAGCTAAAGCACCGTAAAAAGAAGAAGCACAAATGGCATAATGGTTTGCTGTCAAAGGCCAAAGTACCGAACCACTTGGAGTTGTTGAAAAGAGTGAAATCTGTTTTTGACAGTGGTGATGAGGAGTCAAAGGCATTTGCTCTGGTTCTGTTTGGTTGTTGGGCTGATTTTGCTCAAGACAATGCTCCTATACGATACTTAGTGCTTTCCAGTCTCGTTTCTCCTCATGCTTGGTTGGTAAGATAATTTATTTCAACATTTATGCTGTCCTGGATGTTTGTGATACCATCTGTCTAATCATATCTTTTGCTTATGTATCAAATCTGACTTATACTGCATATGGCATCTAGCAGTCTGGATATTGTTCCATGAGGGGATTAGTGGGTATGAGAATATGATCATTTGATATGTTCTGTGCTTACTGTCATGTTAAAAGCATATGACAAAATTACTGTTGGAGATTGGTGTGGCAAACATCACAAAAAGCTTATTTCTTGTTTGATTTACAGGAGTAAACTATGTATTTACATAATTAAGTGATCAGTTCCAAAGCTGTTCTCTCTATTCCGGTTCTAGGCTCTTGATGTGAAATCTTTATTGGGTCCATTTTCATTTGCTTCTATCCCTCTTTAAGCTGCTCATTCTAGAAGAAAATTCATTTTCTTTAGATGTGAAATCTCTATTGGGTCCATTTTCATTTGCTTCTATCCCTCTTTAAGCTGCTCATTCTAGAAGAAAATTCATTTGCTTTATTGATTGACTGTCTCAATCTTGTTTACATCTTAATCATTGGATCTGTTTTCTACAGGTGAAAGCATCTTTATTTGCTGCAGGATGCTTTTGTGAAATATCGGATGATTTTGCATCTACCACATTGGAGATGCTGGTTAATATGGTGACTTCATCTGAGGTATCCTTGCCTGTCAAGTTAGATGCTGCTCGAGTTTTTGGAAAATTCAGGTGCTCATATTCAGTTGCAAATAAAGCATACAAGGTCTTTGACTTTTTTATAACTCGTGAGATCTAATACACTTCTGTTTCCTTGGGGTCTCTTCTTTTCCCCAAGTCAGTTGCTTTGTTGTGCAGTTTTTAGGTTCTTTTCCCCCCCTGCTGTCAGGCATGTTGTGACACTATTAGTGTTTGTCTCCATGTGCACATGTCTCTGTCTCTCTGCATTATATATTTTCTTTGGCCAGGGGTGGTGTTGATGGAAGAAAAAAATTCAGGATCGAACCAAAAATTTATGTGTGTGCAGCTATGTACACACTCATTCACATATTTTCTTTGGCCAGGAGTGGTGTTGATGGGAGAAAAAAATTCAGGAACAAACCAACAATTTATGTGTCTACAGCCATGCACACACTCATTTACTAGTAACTGCGTTCCTTAGTCCTTGTATACAATTTTAGGCTGTGTTTTAACTTTAGGATACCTGGTGACTGTTAAAATGCATCTTGAGCTGTTGACAGTTTTATACTTTCTTTTCCGGTGGCTGTGGCCCTTTTTTTCCCAATGATTTCTGGTGGTGGAATATTTCAAATAATATTCCAGCATTTATTTTCTTCTATTAGTCGGATTTATTCCTTGTTTAATAGCCCTTATCTACTCTTTAAATCATTCCATATAATAGGCTCTTTTTTTTTTTTTTTCCTGGGATTGAATAGCAAGAATGCTGCTATCTCTTCCCTATAAGTCGATGTATTGTTTTCTCTGTAAATACAAAACAGAGTATTCTTCCAAAAGTGTTCAGTGTCATAAGGGTTTTAATATGATTTTTTTCTTTATTGCAGACAGGTCTAGAATTGATATTGGACTCTTTAGATGAAGAATTTTTGGTAGTGATGCTTGTCTCACTCTCAAAACTGGCTTCCGTATCAACACTACTTATCCCTGAACAGGTGATTGCCCTTTTTTAGTCTACTACAATATTTAGATTTTCGTAGTTGAGTTGGCAGGATATACGGCCTACTTTATATGTTCTCTTAACTTGTTTATTCTCATTTTTGTTATTGTTTTTCTGAGCGTACATTCATGATTGCCTCTTTAATCTTTCGACTGGTGGAATTTTTTTTTTTTTTTGGGTTTTTGTATCCGCAAATGTTATGTCAATTAAAAAATTGATCGTTTGAGTTTTGTAATTAAATGAAGCATTGTACCACTAGCTTGTCTAAGCAGACTTGTTGCAACCACCTTGTTCTAGAATTCACTTCATTTCCCTTTTATATTGTATTATTTAAATGTCTGGATTCAGGTGGGGCTTCTGCTTTCATTTCTCAGCCAAGAAAGAACTTCCCATATACAAGAAACAGCTTTAAGATGTTTGAAATTCCTGGTGAAAAAAGGACTTTGTGAAAATTCAGTTAATTCAGATCTAATCCGTAGATTACTTCGCATGCTGGAGGAACCTGAAGTGTCTTTATCCATGCACTTTGAAGCTCTACGGGTTTTACGTAAGGTTTGGCTCTTGTACCATGCAAAATAGTGGTTTCATTTTATATCATTGGTTTTGAACTGTTTTGACTTGCATTAGATGATTTGCAGGTACTTGTGTGTATTCCACCTTTACCTTTTACGGAAATCCATGAATTTGTCAAGCTGATTACTGAGGCAGAGAATGCAATACAGCATGCGGATTTGATGAGGGGCCATTTGACCATCCATATTTTGGCAAATTTGTCTTGTAAGTTTGTGGGAGAAACATGTACTGAAAATGATGTCTTTTTCACTTCTTTGCCTTCACGGGTTGTCTCACTAATCAAGGATCAGATGAAGCTTCTGGTTAAGTCATTATTGGAAGCCCATCAAAATTATTCATGGCTGTTTCAGAAACTTGAAACTCTGTTTGATATTCTTCTATCTAGTGTTATAAAGCATCACCATCTGGTTGTCCTGGTACTTGATAACATGACTTCGACAATTGAATTTGTTGTGACTCTCAAAACTACTGGTCAAATGACATCATCGACTCATGTGGCTGTGAATTTTGATTGGGAAGAGAACACCCATGTAGTATCCAAATTTTTTTGCCAAGTATACAGATTTCTGGTGTCCTTTCTTGAAACTCTCAGAAAAATTGGTGCCATTGATACTGAGGTGATGAGCAGAGTGCAGATTTTGGTTGAATTTCTGTGTCATTGTGGTTTACTTGATTGCTATACATGCACATTGTATTGTCTTCTGTTACATAGTCAACATATTTGGGGTGGCCTGCTTCAGCAGGATAATGGAATACGTTATCATTATAACCTGAGTATCTATCCTCATAGTTGTCCTGTTAACTGTAAAGTTGATACAGTAGAGTTTGTGAACCGCATTTTGACAGACATAGATAATTGGACTGCTTATAGAATTGGAATATATGCAGCATGCCAAGGAGAACTGCTGTTATCTTCTTCCATATTCAGCAAGCTAATTCAGGAGGTCAAATCTAATTCTTGCTGTAGCTGGTTGAAAGCACTTTCCCAATACACTCAGTCTGAGAGAGCAATCCAGCTTCTTAATTTACCAACACAGGGAGTCACTTTAGTGGAAGGGTCGGAGAATAATAAATTTCTTTTAAATTCTGGTGACTACATGGATGAGAGGGATCCATGGGATGCTGGGAGTGTCAACGATCATCATTACAGTTACAAGCTACCTGCAGCTTATAGGGCACTTTGCTCTTCCATAGGACTTTTGGAAGCAGCTGTAACAAGTTCTTGGGCATTCAGCTTCCAAAGTTGGTATTTATCATTGAAAGCTAGATTTTTGGAAAATGCGGTGGGCATACTTAAAAATGTGAGACTTGTGTTGAATATAGATTGGGGCAATCAGTTAAATAATGAGGGAGATGTTCTGTGTCGATGTCTGAAGTCTTTTGAAGACATTTCTCAAATTTCGTTTCATTTTTATAGACTTGCAGAGGAATTTGATCTGATTGGAACATCTTTCATTGAGATGGACAGTGAAAGCTCTGCAGTTGTGACAGCACTTTCTCTGAGTTGTTCACTATTGGCATTTGTTTCTGGTTTTGCAGTTATTGTTGTAAAGCAGCTATCTCATGAAAATTTTATGGTTGACAAAGACGCCTGTAACTTCTTACTGGTCTCGGCAATGCAAAATTTAGCAGGGTGTCTGCGGCATATGGATCATGAAACCAACTCAAATTTCTCCTTGCTGTTGAATTTTATTGACTGGCGGCCCACAAACTGTTTTCACTTGCGGCCTACACATCAAACTTGTGATGTTGGTTTTGCATATAGAGATTTTCTCAATGTTTGTAGTAACGTGATCTCTGAGGCTGCCTGCTTGGCAAATAAAATAAGCAATACGCACAATGAAACAACTCTGTCCAAAGTTTCCAAGAATTTATCACAACTGATATTAGATACTATAACAAAATGGATTCGTATTCCTCCTCGGATACCCAAGTATTTCTTTAAAGTAAGGTATGGTTTCACTCTAAACGCGTCTATTAACATAGATGATTTCAAATTATGGAGCATGGGAGATAACTGTTAGTGGTATTTTACGGTTGAGTGAATGACCATGGCTTAGAGCATTATTTTCTCCGTTTTCAATCAATATCTTATATATGGCCATTCTTTGTCTGTGCCAAGAGTCAATCATTTAACTATCACATGTTATGTTGGTCAGAGATTTTAGCTGTTAAATGTTAGGTCTATTTTTGAGGTTTCTCAGCTATATTTTCTTTATCACTTATAGTCATTAACTCTCTCTCTCTGTTATATATCTTCATTTAAATGTTCAAGTTTATCATGTACTCCCTCTGTCCCTAATTATAAGATCCTCTTTTTTGAATGGATTTGTCTCTTTTTATAAGGTCCCTTTTGAGTTTGTCTGAACATTTAATGTATTGTTACCTATTTTACCCCTAATAAATTTCATATATTACATTCTTTCTCTATTTATCTCATTATTACTCTCTTACATGTATTAGGGGTATATTTGGGAAAAAAAACTTACATTTGTTACATATTAATTGTTTTTAACTAATTTTAACTGTTTTCTTAAAAAGCATAATTTGGCCAAAAGGTTCTCATAATTAGGGACGGAGTAGTAGTCTTCCTGAATATAGAGAATTAGTTGAGCGGTCCCCTGTATCAGGTTTAGAAGCTAGAAGGCGGCTTGATGTATATTGATACTTTCTTATTTTCCAAATGTAGTGTGTATGTGAACCTTAGGCTTCTTCTCAGCATTTTGACGTTCCATTTGCATTATTTATCCAGGCAAGTCATTGGATCAGAGCTGTTTGTCCACAGTGAGGACACCAAAAATGGTGCTGGTATATCTGTTTTGCTAGGCTCCAGTCTATCACTTAATCTATGTCTTCAACTGAAAAACTTGCCGCCAAATCTCCATGTTCGGCCAAAAAAGTTGTACTGCATCCTCTATTGTCCGGTGTCCTGCCAAGTACCGACACCTTGTGGAGAGGCGGGGGAGCGAATGTCACCGGGATATGAAGCTTGGAAAGATAAAGACATTGTTGAGCTGAACAAGAAATTGTATAGCCGTGTTGCAGATTGTATGGCAAATAAAGGCAGAAGAAGTGGCAAGCATGGTAGGGAAGAATATGATGGTAAGAACAACAGGGCTGCAGAAACATTTCTGGAATTTGTGCCTAACCAGAAAGGTCAGGGATTTTCAAGCTGCCTCCTTGATGTATCTGATTTTCCTGTGGGTTCCTATAGAATCAAATCGCATAGTTGTTTGTTGGATGGTACAGGTTCCTACTGGAGCCTCCTCCCTCTGAACATGGGACCTATAATCACTGTACATACATGATTTTTTTTTTTTTTGCACCGACCATACATGAATTTATTGATGGGTAATTATTATTTATCTGTTTCAAACATCTTCTAAAATGCTCAAAAAATTAAAATTATGATGTACCCCAACACAGGTATTTGTTTGCATTTTTTTTTTGGGGGTGTGTTTTGGGGGTGGGGGGGCTCTTGATCATTCAAGAAGTATGGAAGGAAACTTCCTAAAGATAAGATGACCATTGTTGTTGAATAAAGCGATGTGAGATTTTCCTTGATCCCATCTATTACAGACAGGTCATGACGAATTATTAGTTTATTAAATTATTTATACATTTTCTTGATGCCAAGTGTGATGGAATCTCTTTATGCCGACTCATATTGTGTCTCTAAATAGATTCTTCCTGTGATTAGTTCGAGCATTTAAAATTAGAAGAACCACTGTTCGGCCACGAGAGCTGCGCTATCATTAAAAGCATAGCTTCTAACAAACTACTATTTGTCAATCGTAGGGTGAATTGCAAGTAACAAGAGACAAGGGCAGTAATAAAAATATCATCCACTCCTTAATACAGGATTTAAGTGTTGACTTGATTTTAGTTTTAAATGTAAAATTTATTTTTCATATTTGTTAATTTTTTTAAAAATTATTTTTATTAATACTCTTTCAACCACAATTAAGGAAGAGAAAGAAGGAGAATTTAAAGAAAGATAATTATAGTGTTTTAAAAAAAAAACATTTCATATTTTTTATAATTAATGAACTTATCTAATTTTTTTTAATCTAATCAAATTAATTACGTATGTTTTATATTAAGGGCCGTTGTGTATATTTTTAGGAAGAAAGAGACAAAAACATCCTAAATCTACCAATTTCAATTTAGAACTCCGAAAAAGTGTAATCATTTATCATTGTGATTTCATAGGGATTAGTTTGGGATTGAATTTTATAACAAAATTACCTAAATGCCTTTAAGTTGATGTCTAGTAATCTGCTATCACTTGTCAATGGTCAGAAATTTCTGTGAAATTGATTGTCATTATCTTAGTTATTGCTATCACTTGTCAATGGTCAGAAATTTCTGTGAAATTGATTGTCATTATCTTAGTTATTGTCGTTTGATACATTAAAGTTGTATGTTGGCAAAAAATTATAATAAATTTTAAAAGAATTATATTTTGTGCTGTTACTTTAATGCTTCTTCAAGGTGACGCAATAACCTAAACCATTCAGTCCGCGAAATGATTAATTTCTCACGTTTGTTCACGCAATTGAGTAACTCATCATAACTTGAGCTTCATCATCAAATCGTCATCTATCAATCTTATTTCAACAAGAATGCTTTAGTTTATTTTCATTACATTTTTATTTATTCGGTTGATTATGATTATCATACAAGAGCATTCGACCCCAAAGAGTTTGAGTAACTTTTAAATCATCAAAACACTTGCTTGCTATCAACTGCACATTGACCATTGAGCCAGTCAAATCAAAATTATGCGAATGATGTCAATTAGAAAATCAATCTCTACTTTCTTATAATTTATCTCAATTTTAAATCATATTTTTATATCTTATTTTGTTTAAAGGGTTAAAATGTAAATTTACTCATGAAATATTCTGTTAGGGGCATCGAACATCATAAATTTTTCTTAGATACAAAAGTACACATGAATTTTTTAAAATGGTGCAAAAATAATTTGACTACTAAGTCAACTAACATTGACTGTTTAATGAACATGTCAACAAAAAAACGGTACAAATATACACATAAACTTTTTGAAATGGTATAAAAATATATATGAAGTTTTCAACGACGGTGGCATTTTTGCATCATTTTGAAAATGTTATATGTATTTTTGCACTATTTTCTTGTCCTACATATTTGCCGAACTGTCAATGTTAATGGACTTAATGGCCATGGCATTTTTCATCATTTTAAAAATTTCATATATATTTTTGTACTTGGAAAAAATATATGGTGCTAGACACCCATGATGAAATATTTTATAGGTAGATCTACATCTTAAATCTTATTTAAATTGGACATTGTAAGCATTTCTTCTCGAGTATAAAACTTTTTAGTTTTAAATTATAGAATTTCATGAATTTTATGAAATTTCTATCGTCTCATTTAACACTCTTCTAACACCCCATATCTCTCTCTCTATATGAAATTTTATAAAATCGATAAATTAAATTTTAGAGATAAAAAATTGTTCCAATTTAAACAAACTAAACTACAGGAACTAAATTTAAAATTGAGGTAAGCTTTATGGACCTATAAATTAATTTTTTTCCTTATCAATGTTTGGAGAAAATGATATAGAGATATGATTATACGGGACGGTTTTTACTAATCTTTGCAGATAATTTTTCTTATTTCTTGAGCTCCATTATACCCCTCAGATCTTGAATATAAGCCATTTATAGGAGGAGGTTTTGGTCTTAAATGTAAATTACTTGTAATATATCTAATGCTTATTTTTAATTATACTCTTATTTAATTCTTATTAAGAAAAGAGAAATAAAGGAGAGATCTATGAGAATGATTGATAAATGTAGAAAGAGGAATTTTTTTTAATGAGGGTAAATTAAATTTTTTTTGTTAATTTAATACATTTCTTGATATGCAAAAATATGTTATAAGTGACTTGTATAACAAGTAGAATAATATATATCAAATAGCTATCATGATTTAAAAAATAAATTAATTAGTTATAGGGCGCAGCATAAATATATGGTAATAATGAAAGTAATCAAACAAGTACAACAACCCACCAAAGAAAAGTCACTGGGCTTACCTTCCCCAATATGCCAAACCCTTTAGCCCTGAGACATAAGTTATGTGTGGGGGACCGCTAGAGCCGTCAAAACGGGCCAAGCCCATCGGGCCGGCCCTTTTAAGCCCTTTTAAATAGAGGACCGGGCTTGTATTTTAGGTGGTTTAAAAGGAAATTGGGCTTAAAAGGGCTAGCCCTATAGGGCTCAAAAATAAAAGGGCCAACCCTTTAGGGCCAAGGGCTAGCCCTTCTAAGCCCGCCTATTTTTTTTAATTATTATCAATATATTTATAAAGTTATAGATTAGTCTTTTATGAATAAGTTTAAATTAGAAAAATATCTAGAAGAATCAATACTCAAGCTAGATAATTGAAAAGAATTAAATGTCTTGAACTTGTGGAAGAACAATTAAAATCAATTTTCAATTCTTTCAAGAATGGTAACTAATATTCTTAACATTTTAATCACCATAATAGCTAGTAGATTTCATTTACCATCGGTTTATATATCTTAACAAAGTGTAAAACTTTTCTTATTCGAACAAATGTTCAAGTTCTTATTTGTACTTATAACTACTGCATAGTTTTATTTTATATAAGGTAAATGAAAACAAAAACCTTAATATTTTTATCACTGAAGAAGAGCTCACTTGTAGTAAAGAACAATCAAATATTGCTGATCTTGATGATACTGATGAAGATGAAGATAAAGATAATAATTATGTTGATATTGTTAATATTTAACTGCTAGATTTTATCTTTCTATTTTTCGTGTTTTGTTAGATTTTGATTTTTTTTATTTTGGACAATAGTTTATTGGCATTTAATTTTTTTTTCTATACACCACTAATTTATTTTACTTATATTTATAATTTGAATAAAAAATCTTAGAAGTTTTGTTGTTTTATTTTTTATTTTAAAATAATTAAAAAGAATTTAAATTTTAAAAAATAACATAAAAGGGCCAGCCCTTTTAAGCCCTGAGCCCGCATGCCTAAGGGCCGGACTTTAATAATTAGATAATTTTAAGGTATGTGGGCTTTAAAGGGCTGGCCCTTTTAGGCCCTGGCCCTTCAAGGGCTAGCCCTTTAGGGCCGGGCTGGCCCTTATTGACAGCTCTAGGGACCGCCGCCTTTTTTTCATTATCAGCATATAATTTCATCATTTTTTAATTAAATGTTAAATAAATGACTAAAAGCAAAACAACCTGCCTCTGCTTGCTTGCTTGCTTCCCTTTTCAAAATACCTTCTACACAACCTCAATCTTGAACAGGTCCCATAAGTATCAAGTTGGTAACCCCTTCCTTTTCTGTCAGGTCAGGTTATATTATATATATTCAACAGCACAATTAATTACCAATCTGCCTAATAATATTATGGCTTAAATTAATGTTCAATTTTATATTCTATGTTTTCTTACACATTCTTTTTTTCCATTCTATACAATTTAAAGACGCGCACATAAACATGTTAACATTGGACTTAAACATGAAACATCGTCCAAGCACAGTGATCGACATTGCCACTGGAGAACTAATAGTTTTTCTTCAAATCATTTGCTTTTTTCTAGTTGAAAACAAATTTTAATTTAATTTATATTGAATGATTTTATTTTGTCTGAAAAAAGAGAGAAAATTAATGATGACTTTCATAGTCTCGAATTTAAATTCGCATTAATACAAAAAAAGAAAGGGGCTTGTGGAGGAGTTATTCCTAATTGAGTATGATGAGTGTGACTCAGTGAGATGACTATATGAAAACTGATCCTATATACTCTTTCGATTCTAAATGTAAAACTTAATATCTTATCTCTTTTTCTACTTGATTATGGTTCAGAGAGTATCCATAAGAATAATTTAAAAAAATTTAATAAATATGAGAAATATGTCTTATATTTAGGATTATAATTAACTTAACAATTATGTCCTATATTAAGGACCAGAGGAGTATTATTTATGGGTTAGATAGAGAAGGTTTTTATTTTTTCTGGCTGTAAAATAGAAAAGATTGATAATTCCATTGAAAGTTTTACTTCATATGGTCGGCAAGAGAAGAAAATATTTTACTTTTTTTAATCTAAGCTTGTTTAGAAATTATTTAATTAAAATCTAATTCTTATTGAGTTTGGAAAAATATTCAAAAGGAAAAGAAAATGAGAGTATACTAATAGGATTTGTATCTACCCAATAGCCAGATAGATATTCTATTCACACGATCCTCAATTATCAAACACATAAATGTTTAGAGCTCAAGACTGCCTGCGGTCCTAATTATAAATTAGTATCCTCGTAATATTAATATAATGAAATAATAATTAATTACTTAAGTATAATTTAATAACGTGATTTATGTTTGATTATGTCTCTAAAATGGGAAAAAAAAATCCAAATTGGGCGTCACAAGCATGAGGCGATAATGAAATGTGACAAATCATTTTCTTATCAAATCTTAGTTACGCCCTCTTCTTTCCATGTCTCTTTATCAAAGCTTTTCCTCTTCCCTTTTTATATCCCTCACAGAAAACGCCTTCATTCGTCCTCCTCCTCCACCTCCTTCTTCTTCTTCTTCTGAATCTTAACAATCCAACGCCTCCCAACTCAAACGTCGTCCTCGTCTTCTTCAATGGAACCAACCATAAAAGCCCTATTCCCTCCTATTCTCTTTCTGTTTTTCTTCCTCAATATCCATCCTTCTGTACAGAATCCGTCACCTTCCACCATCTCCGGCGACCGCCATCACCGAGCATTACGCAGACTCGAAACTCTCAAAGCTTCTCACATCAGACAACTCAGTGCTTCGTCTCCTTCTCCGTCACCGTCGCCACCACCGGTAACTAACTGACTATATGTATATATATCGGCACTCTTTTATACAATGTGATAACAGTAAAATAATTGGCTTTTGTGTTGGTGTGAAGTCGGGTTCAAATGTTCCACGGGTATATCTAGCGACGTCGTACGGGGCGGATCCGACGGGGAAGGTGGACAGTACAGAAGCTCTTCTTGCAGCGATGGCGGATGCGGCGAAGGGTAACAGTGAAGGGTTCTTGTTGGACGGCATTGCTAATCTTGGAGGCGCACAGCTTAATCTTCAGGGCGGGAACTACTTGATCAGCAGGCCCCTCCGGCTGCCGGTCGCCGGCGTCGGAAACTTCATGGTACGTTTCTCCTGGTTCGCTTCACTCATTTTACAGCTCATAATTTCGCAAGCAACATAAGAAAGTTAAGAAAATTGCATTTCAGGACAAAAAGTTTGCAAGACTTTAATTAAATAATTCAAAAAATAATTCCTCCCGAAAGCCTAAAAAAATAAAAAAATAAAATATTTTTGGTAAAAAATAATTATAATTTAAATTTTTCTAAACAATTATTTGGACCTTGTAGGTGTGATTTTATCAAGAAGCAAAATTATTTTTTTGTTTTTGATAAAAACATGGAAAGTGCCGTGAATTGGTAATATTTACAAAATGAAGCATTTAGTATGGTGTGTTACTTTCTTGAAAAATGTACTTGGAAAGTCTATGCATGGTGCCACGTGGCGTTGGTTGGTAAGACTAGGACGGAGAATCCAATATCGGCTATGCGACGGAGGTGGTTTCTGCATTTAGTATAGTTTAATGGTAATGGTGAAGGGTTGGCCTAACCTCAATTTGAAAATTGGCCTCACCAATGAATGACTATATGTGTGTGTATATGTATGTATATAGGTATATATATTAGTGATCTTGTTGAAAATTTTGGGATCTTTCTTTTCCCTTTTCTTCTGCTAATTTACTCTTCTCTCAACAAAAGTATGCCTTGGCCTTTGGAGCTATGTCAAAAGATACCACATTTACAGAGAGTCAAGGGGAAAAAAACATGTTATTCTCCCTTTTTCAAAATTAATAATTTATCTATTTAAATGTTGAACAATTATTTCATTCAAAATTTTTAATATTCATCAATCAATAAAGTTGTCATATATTTCATACAAGATAGCTGCCATTGTTTTATTTTATATGCTACTTTTGTTTCCTATTAGAGGGCATCAGAAATTTTTAGTTCTGAATATAAGTTACTAACTAACTAGTTAATTGCTACTTTTTACTTTTACGCTTGTTAATAATTAATGTTTAGTGTTAAAAAATTCATCAAACTTTGTGCTAAAAGTTGGAGGTAATCTTAAAAAAAATTATCACGATAAATTTAATGTTTTAACTGCTTTGATATATGAGAATTAGTTACAATAATAAGGACAAAAAAGAGTAACTACTAATTAATTAGCTACTACTCAGTTTTTACAATACTCCCTCCGTCTCTTTTTATAAACAACATAAGATTTTATTATATAAATCAAAAAGTTGGTTAGAGATAATAAATAGATAAAAATTAAAAGTTCTTTATTCAAAATACCTTTATTGATAGAGGAGAGAGAATATGAGAAACATAATAAAAAAATTATTATAATAAAAAGAATTATGAAAGAAAGAAAATGTGTGATAGAAAGAGATGATAGTTGGAAAATGAGATAATAAATATATTAAATATTAGAATAAGTAATCAATGGGATAAAATAGAAAATTTGCTACAAAAATTTAAGATAACTTATAAATATTACTTATATTTAAGGATAAGAGGGGATGGTAGTTATTGCTTATAAATTAAAAATAGACGGAGGGAGTATATGCAGTATCAAGGGCAAATGAAATATTTTTATGATAAATAATATTTTTCTGATATTAAATATAACATATTTCAAAAGTGAAATATATGATAGCCCAATATATAACTCACGTGTTAATGTTTTTTCCCAAAAATAACTCATCCTTATTTAAAGATTACAGGAAGAGTTTGATTTTTAAATTGATAGTATTAATAATAATTAAAGATAAAAAATGGAAACTCATTAAATTTTAATATAATGGAAAAAGCAATTTTGCGTAGTTTAGATTTGGGAGTTAAAATTGTTGGCAAGAAAAACAGATTTGGGAGTTAAAATTAATTTATATTTAAGATTAGAAGAAATATTTTATAATTTTAATGTATATTTTACATTTGGTGAAAACAGATGCATGGTGGGACCCTACGAGCCTCCGACAGCTTTCCATCAGATGGGTACCTCATTGATTTATCAACCAGCAATGGAAATGATAAGACTACCCCTTCTTCATCTTACAATTACGAGTTCATCACCTTCAAGGACATTCTCTTGGATTCCAACTTCCATGGAGGAGGCATCTCAGTGATCAACTCTCTCAGAATCGGCATTGACAACTGCTACGTCACCCACTTCACCACCAACGGAATCCTCGTCCAAGGCGGCCATGAAACCTACATCAGAAACTCCTTCATCGGCCAACACATCACCGCCGGCGGCGACAAAGGCGAAAGGAACTTCACCGGCACAGGAATCAACCTCCAGGGCAACGACAACGCCGTCACCGACGTCGTCATCTTCTCCGCTGCCATCGGAATAATGGTCTCCGGTCAGGCCAACATAATCTCCGGCGTGCATTGCTATAACAAAGCCACTGGCTTCGGAGGCACAGGGATTTATCTCAAACTTGCTGGGTTAACACAAACTAGGGTTTTAAATTCTTACATGGATTACACCAGTATAGTTGCAGAAGACCCAGTTCAGCTTCATATTTCTGGTACTTTCTTCCTCGGAGATGCCAATGTTGTCCTAAAATCGGTCAACGGAGTAGTCAATGGAGTAACCATCGTTGACAATATGTTTGCTGGGTCTGACAAAGGGGTTGAAAACGTTCATCTGGATGAGTCGAGTGGGAATAATTTTAAGCAAGTTGATCAGGTTGTGGTGGACAGGAACGTTGTGAAGGGGATGAACCTGAAGAGTACTGTGGCGAAGAAGACAGTGCAAGCGAATGGGACTTCATTAATGGCGGATTTTAATGATGTTTTGCTTTTCCCTAACCTTATCAAACATGTTCAGTATTCATTGAGCTTCGAAGGCGACACTTTCCCAAGTTATGTTCTGAGGAATGTGTCTGATAATAGTGTGGTGATTCAGACAAGTGAAGCGGTAGTGTCTGCAAGTTTATACGTTGCTGTGGATCAAAGCATATAATTGAAAGTTGCAAGCTTTTGGCCTTGTGATATTGAAGAGGAGAGAACTGCACAAAGAGTTCTTAATTAATTAATTGCCTAAAGTAATTTGTTTTATAAGGTTTTAGATTTAAATGCTTTATAGGATACCATTATTTTTAATCAGCTTGGCTAGTAAAATTCCACCAAGACTGATTCAATTTGGAAATGTAAGCACAGCTCTTGCACAACTTCAATTTTTTCTGTCATCATCACAATTCCAATTAATTTCATTTTTATAATTTAATATTCTATGATATATTACTGCCTCATATTCTTAATATAAGAGCTAGTGGGTAGGTTGAAATTTATCTTAAATATAAGACCTCAATCCCTTTTATCCCCCAAATTTATAATTTTTTTTTTAAAATATTCTTATTGATTGTAAGGCGTTCTTATTAAGGGTAACACTAAAGCCCATGCTTAAAAAAGGTAATTTAAGTCAGGAAATACATATTTGCTATAAATAACCAAATTGATTAATTTTTTTAATCTCCTCAAATTAGATGTATATCTAACTCTTACATTTGGGACATGAGGCAATGTTTGATTAATATATTAGAGCTTGTTTTGAGACTTACACCTGTTATTGCAAACGAAAAGTTGGATTATTAAGGACCTAATTCTATTAAAGAACAAACGAATAAAGTTTTATGCAACTTTCCCTTGGTTCTATACACACACACGAATTGTTTTTTTAATTGATAACGTGATTCTATTCACAAGAGATATTAATAGCATATATTTAAATTTATAATATCTTCTTTTATTTTTAATCTCATTAATTATTGGTTAGCCTCTACATTTAATTATTGTTCTTAAGTAATTTTAATCAATTTTCTTGTCAACACATGGATGGTTTATTTAAATGTTATAAAAGGAATCGGTAAAACTACATTCGAAGTCATTTTTTGAAATATCCTGCCACATTCGCTTTTTTGAAATGACATATGTGTGTGGCAGTTTTTAGAAATGGATTTGGGGGATTAGTTCGACAAACTTGAAATAGCAACTTCTCACAATGTCAAAAGTTTGAAGTTTAAACTTTAAACCAACAAAGGATGTCCCATCTCAGGCCCCAAAAAAAAAAAAAATGTCCCATCTGGTGACGAGTCTGGACTATTGAGTTGAACGGGACTAATAATGCGCATTTATATATATACCATTTCCGATCCTAATTATAAGAACTAATTAACTAATTTGAGAATACTAAAAAAATAAGTTAAGTTATTTATTTGTAATAAATTGGTATTTTCTTTCTTAAAATATCCTTGTTAATCAAGTGTATTGGTAGGAACTATCATTATTAGAAAGAGAATCTTGAAAAAAAAAGTATAAATATGAAAGACAAAGTGAATTAGGGTCTTATATTTAGGATCAAAATAAAAGTCAAATAAATTCTTATATTAAGAACTAGAGGTAGTATATATATATTTTCAACAGGAGCATGACGATTTAAGTTTTTTTTCCAACCAGAAAACGATTTACGTTTAATATTGACATGTTTGTATTTGTATACGTTTAATTATATAAAACATAAAGAATGCACACATATATATAGTGTTGTTCATTTTATTTCTAAATAAATTATTTAAATATAATTAAGTAAATTATTTCTAGTATGGAGGAAGAATAAAAAGAGATGGCAGAGAGCTCTGCGGGGCAAGTGATAAAACCATCCCTTGATATATTTTAATTTGTTTTATTTTACTATATTTTCTCTCATCACATATATAAGATATAGTTTTTGGGTATACATACATGATTCTATTTATATGAAACACTTAAAGAATATCTAAATTTTTTTTTCTATTTTTGCCAATCCTAGTTATACAATATATTAACGCATTAATTACTCACACTCTCTTTCTCCTCATTCTCTCCATAAATATTAAATAAGTAGATTTTTCTTAAAAAATGCTTTTTTTTTTTTTTACAAAATCGTTATTTTAAACTAATTTTAAAAAACTTTTTTATATACACAATTTAATTATTTATGTATTATATATCAGACTTGTGAACATATAACTTCAAGACCTCTTAAGAATCTGTTTGGTATGAGAGAATTGAAAGTGAGGGAAGGGAAGAAAATTTTTTACCGAAATCAATTTAAAAAATTGAAGGGGGATTAAAAATTTTTTATTAATTTTTTACCAAAATTTTATGACCCCATTTTCCTAAATTTTTTAAATTGAACACATTAAGATTTTCTCCTTCCTTTCCTCCTCTTCAATTCCTTCATACCAAATAATGGGTTAAAGATTGGTACAAACATATACAATAACAATACTAGTACTCTTTAACCCTTTGGTGGCAAAATAACATACTACCTCCATTTTTTAATATAAGAGATAATTAACTAATTTGAGTATATTAAAAAAATTATTTTAGTTAGTTATTTGTAATAAATGTGGGTTGTCTTTCCTAAAATACCCTTAATGATCAAGTATCTTTTGATGAAATATTTAACATGTACAATTATTACAAAGACTACTTCAAAAAAATAGATAAAATGGATTAATTTATTATATTTGAAATCAAATTGAAAATCAAACTAGTTCTTATATTAAGCATCAGAACTAGTATAGTAAAGGCGAAGAAATGTTTTGCACAAATGTTCTTCGGAAATTATTTTCAGTGAAAACTGGTTTACAACTGCTGCCAGTAACTTTTTCTCTTTCAGATGAATTTATTTTAAAAATTTCTCATGAAAAATTTATTATTTTTATTTAATTTATTATCATCTCTCACCAAACACTTCAACTGCATAATTAATTCCTCATGCTCATTGGGCCTAAAAGGCCTTACCAGTAACAAAACAAAACTGGCTTGAACAGGACCCGGACCTCATTTATGGAGCCAGTGGCAGTTTCTTTAGTTGTTTCTCATTCAATCCCAAGCCTAAGAAAATCCCTAAAACATCTATAGGATTATATTTTAATTATTATTTTATACTACCTTTTTATATTCATCAATATACTGCTAATATCACTAGGTAATATACAATTTATTATAAGTTTTATTATTCATAGCTAGTGAATAATCTGAATTATTCCTTAAACGTTGTAGATGCATTTAGTTTTTAAAATAAAACTATATAAAAGTTACTTCTTGTTATAGATTTTTTACTTTATTTTATATCCAATTTTTCTTCACTTTATATACCAAAACAAGAAATTAAATGAGGAAGAGCGTGCATGAATGCTGATATAGGACTTTGGAATTTAAAAGGGATATGATTACAGTTAATATTTTTGCTTGCGAAGAAATTTTACCATTTTAATAAGGCTAATAAGGTCAAATCCTGGCAAATTTAGACTCACCTGGTCTCGTCTCATTCAGAACTAATTTCAGTGCTCATCATCTCGATGAACATCATAAACTCATCATATTTGAACTGTCTATATTAGATTTAAATGGTTTAGATTTAAAATCTTTAATTAATTATTTTTAAATATAAAAAATTATTGTTTGAAAGAATAATAGTCAAGAAATTGTCTTTATTTTAAATTATATATATATTAAAATAATGATTTTGAATAAATAAAAATAAAAAAGAAATCAAATATGGACTATCTAAATAAGATACGGGCGATTCATATTTGATAAGCTTAAAGTACTCATCAAAATTATAAGTATTAAAACCGGTTCCCTTCTCATTCTCAGTATAATTTTCATCTGTAGCATTACTCAGATGAGAAAGAAAATGATCTCAGTGGCCTTTTACAAGCAAAATTCTAATTTGTGAAGAATTTTTTTAAAAAAAATTAACAGTACAAAGAAATTGAATTTGAAATATAAGTGCAAAAAGTTATATATGGAAAAAAAATTTACAGTGCAAAATGAACATATTAGAATATTTTGAAACTTAAATGCACATGTTATAATATTTTAAAACTTTTTTCCCATAGAAAAAAATATTTTAAAACTTTTGCAAAAAGTTAAAGTTTTCACATGTCAAACATCTTTAATAAAACAAACAAGAATAATAATTATAAAGTGAAGAAGCAGAATCACTTTCCTTAAAGGTAAATCAACCCGTGCTCAACAGACTGGACTCTGTATGAATGGATCTTAAACTTTCCATAGCTTTTGATACATTATGTTATTTATCCACCCATTTTCTTTGTTGTTCACTTATTAGGTTTATATATATATATATATAGTTTGTTTCCTTCCTCTTTTTCTTAGCTGTCAAAACCAATTAATTTCTCTGCTGATGCTTATAGGTTTGCCGGTGTGAGATTGGATTCCCACCAAAATAAAAAAGGTGACAATGCATTTTCGACTAATAAACAAGGTCGCATTTATTGTGATAGTTGTCATGAAGGAGAAATTCATAATGTATTATTATTACTACTCTCTTCTCAAATTAAGAGATCAAAATGAAACCTATAAGATTAAGGGTCTATTTGGTTCAATAAATGGGAGAAAAGGAGGCACATTCTAACTTTCCCTGTTTGGA
The DNA here is from genome assembly GCF_004799145.2 of Neltuma alba. NCBI lineage: Eukaryota > Viridiplantae > Streptophyta > Magnoliopsida > Fabales > Fabaceae > Neltuma > Neltuma alba. The sequence goes on from NW_021636384.1 coordinate 284,943, forward strand.
TTGATTAGAAGGGAAGTTTTTGTGTTACGTTGCTTGATTCAAAAGAGAAGGGAAGAAAAAATATTTTGCATAATAAGTAACATTTTTTTTTAATAATTAAGCTAGAGTATCTACCACTGATGAAAGTAATATACTCCTCTTATTTACAAGGTAGAGAAAAAATGTTTTTCTTTGTTCTCTTTATAAGTCTTTTTTGACTGAGGAAAAATATTCCAGTAAGAAGGAAGAAACTTACAAAGGAAAAATAAACAGCAACGCACAATAAAAAAATAAAAGCCCAAACAACTAAGCCCACAAAAACAAAGCCCTAACCTTGAACAAAAGAACCAGGAAAGTACAGAGCCGCCGTCAGCCCGTCACCACAGTCACCTACCACCTCCCAAAACCAGCGTACCAAAACCCACGGGAGAGAAAGACGCCGAGAGTAGCAACAAGGCCATCATATGGGGTGGGGGTTTAAAGAACTACCCATTAGGACCCAACCCTTTTATCGGCAAGAAATCATCCAAAATAGTTGTACAAGAGAGAGTGTGGGAGAGACCCATTGTTACAGAAACATCCATAGACAATGGCAAAGAAGACATAGTAGAGGGAAGGGGAAAATTGACCAATAACAACCAAGCAAGCAGCAGCACTAGATGGACAAAGAACTTTCTCCCTATTGCTTTGAACGTGCCACCACTAAACAGAGCCAGCCAAAGCCATCGAAGGAATAGATCGAACAAAATTGCCAATAACCTTCACAATTGCAATCCCAAAAAGTTATATATTGGTACGAAAATAAGTAGATCTTTGGGGTGTTTCTGCAATAACCTTCTTGAGTTAAATAATTTTCATACAAGATTGAGATAGTCTCAGTAAAGTGCTGCTTATGATGAGTTCGTAAATTGTTAGATCCGGTTGCAATTTGGTTAGTTGGTCCTCGATTTCATCCTCGTTAATTTCAACAGTTGGATCACCAATTTGATCTCTAAGTTACAAGTTATTAGGTGCATTCATTTTTTTTTTTTAAAGAATTTGGTAGATAGAATACTAGATAGCACATTAGTCTTTTTAAATTCATTCATTGTTGGATTCACCTGAAATTTAGAGAGTAGATTTGTGACATGTAAGAGATTAAATTCAATGGTTGGATTAATAATTAGACTTTTACAGTAAGAATAAATTGACTTATATTGAAGTTGTTGTCTAAGTTCTTTGAAAATAGAACATAAGTTATAAATTGAGGGTTCTCTATCTAGGTAATGAATTTGGTGATTCAAATGATATAATTTGATAATTAAAGATAATATAAGTTAAGGAACCTAGGAATTGAATATAAATCCTCGTATATATGTTCTTATCCTAAACTTTAGAAAAAACCTTTTGAGTTAGAATTTTAAGTAACAGTTGAAAGTATTAGAGGGAGAATTAAATGTTAGAAATTTGTGAGTTGTTTACTCTAATATTATAGAGATAATGTTTTAATTTTAATTGTAGATATAAATACTATTATGACATTTTTGAGTACGGGCCTCGTTTGTACTAGACTGTTAGTTAGGAGCCCAGATAATCAAATTTTTATCCGTTGTACGTTCTGGTATAAAGTTGGTGAGTGGTTTTATAATGAATTCTTGTATATGTATATTATGTTTTGTATGAACTATATTGTGGGATGCTATTTTGAAAAGAGTTGAAATCATTTGTGTTGTTAGAAATTAATAATTATGACTATGAGTATTACTCTGGAATTCAGTTGATTACACATATAAATGTGTTATTGTGAATCCTGTGCATCTAGTTTGGGTGGGAGATGAAGATGATTGGAGTTACTGAGATTTATATACTTGCCACATGGCATTGGCCTTTACACAGAGCTCTATGGTTAGCCATTATTATTGTTCCACTAGTTCTTCGAGGGCCTACGAAACCCGACCCTACTAGTTCTTTGAAGGGGGGATCCATGGTCTACCAAGTGCAATATGGTCTTTGGCTAATCTATATTACTCGTGTGGTGAGTTTGTCAGAATAGCCAGTTAAATGGAAAGAATTTAGTCCATCGGTCCAGTTGGCAAAAATAAAGAGGATATAAGAATGGATTTGGGGTCCATGAATTGCAAATGACATGGAATCTTCATTTGATATTTATATCTTTTAATTAAATGAAAAGTATGTTATCTCTTTTGAAATTATCAACTGTATGAGATTGGCATAAATATTTGACTTAGATGGTTATTGTGAGTTTAACCATTAAATAAATGTTTATTAACTGCTATTAACTCTGTGTATCCCATTTGACACATCGCTAGCCTATGCTAGTGTATGTGATAAGTAGGGATTTAGTTACTGAGACGTTGTCTCGTCCTTATTGTTTAATATTTTTCAGGTGAAACCTTTAAAGAAGTGACGTCAAGAAAGGCTCAGGAGGAGTAAAGCGACATTAGCAACTTACAGCGTCTTCTCAATTTATGAGTTATGTTGTTTCTTGTATATTGCAACCTTAGGATAAATTGTGTCTAATTGATTCCTGCATTATTATGTTTTATGTCCTTTGATTTGTACTGTTGTGGTATGCGTGCTGGTAGTTAGCCAGAGGCCTAGGATCGCATGTGATTTGTTTATGAATTTATTATAAAATGTGAATTAAGATTTAATTCTCACTATGTTGATTTATGAGCTATATTATATGTTGTTTTATAACCATATTAGATAAGATTGATCCTTTATTACATAGTATGTATTTGAATGAGTTAAGAAAAATTCTTTTATGAGTGATAGAATGTGTGATTAGGTGCTACTCTTTTTCGTCACGGATAACATTATTATATAATTAATTAGTGTATATGATTGTGATATAATTTGAATTTGTATTTAACATGGTTTGGTTATAAAAAGTTATTTCTTAAAGTTACTATAAAAAAGTTAAGTTTGTCGGTTTATTTAGAAAAGATGTTTCATGTTAAATAAAAGGTAAAGTTAAAAAGTTGTTATATTTTAGGAGAGAACTAATATAGTTTAAGGCTTTTTTTAACCTGTGCAAAAAATATTGAAAATGTCTTTTAAATAGGAGCAAAGGAATGTAACATTGTCTTTTTATTTGAGTTGTCTTTTAAAACTTTCTAAAATATTCAATAAAATAATACTTTTTGGGTCTTATTTATAACCACTTTTAGTATGTTTCACACAAACTAAAAAAAATCTTTAACTACAATAACTTTCCATTAAAATACAACAAAATTTTAACTTTATCTCTATATACACCTTTCAAAAAAGAAACTATGTACTCTATGATAAATTAAAGACAAAACAGTACATTCATACTAAAAATTAAATGAAGTAACTTATAAATAAGACAAAAAAATCTTCTCTCTCTGTCTTCTAAATAGGACTAAAGGAATATTATAATGGACATTTAACAAATAAAATTATTGCTTTATAATTATCAAAATTAAATAAATATAATTATAATACCTCATTAATAGTAATAAATAAATAATAATCTATATTCAATAATTATAGTTATATATTTATGTAGAATTATACTTGATAATTATATTTACAATACATATGCAGTAACAACTATAAATATTATTACGATAAAACAATCTAAATTATTCAGACACATTTTCCAAAGAAAATTAGGTAATTTTATGATAAAACAATCTCAATTATTCAGATACGTATTTTCGGGAAAGATCACTAGAAAAATTTGCCATTTCCCATGTTTTGCCTAGAATCTGATTCTCAGTTTCTACGCAAGTTCCCCCGCTCCAATAACCAAAACAAGTCTGTTAATAGCAAGTTGCCTAATGGTTGTATCATCCGTCATGCTTGGATGCGTAAAATTCTAAAGTCAAGTTTAACTAGTATTAACATTTTTAATCGTGTAAAATAAAAAAAAGAAACTTATGTTGTCATCTCAGGCTCACAAGCCCCTTCTTCCTCATCATAAAACTAAGCAAGGGCATAATGGTCAAGTGATGGCATCTAAGGTGGGAATCAGGGCCGGCTCGGTCCTCCAGAACCGGCCTTTCAGGGCTGGTAGGCTTAAAAGGGCTGGCCCTCCAGGGCTCAAGTTTCAAAAATATCCCAATTTGCTAGGCTCGGCCCTTAAGCCACAGGACTCAGGGCTGGCCCGCAGGTTTTTGGCCTATTTAAGGAAAAATGCTATTTTTTATACTTCTCATATTTTTTATAAAAAATAAAAATAAACCAATGAAATTGTTAATAAAAGACATAAATATGAATAAAATTAAGTCACAAATACAAAATATCATCATATATAAATATAAATATCCATCAACATCCAAGAACATTTAAAACATTTATTAACAAGATAACAACATCCAAAAGTTTTATCTATAATGCAATTGTGTAATAAATAAACATTGTCATTAATCTTTTGAAACTTCATCATCACTATAATCAATTACTCTTCTTCATAAGTATGTTTTTCTTTCGTAACAAAAACATCAAGTTTTTCTTCTTTATAGGAATTTTACTTTTAAATTTTACAATCTAGCTATTATTTTACTTTAATGTGAGAAACATTGTTGTTGAAACTCATGAATTTCTAATTCAAATTATAGAATCACAAGTTATATAAATATAAAAATACTCTATTATCAAATATATATATTTAGTTTAAAAATATCAACGTATATAATATGAATCAAATCATTATTAAAATCCAAATTAACCCATTTTTTAGAAATTTAATTAGATAAATTATTGTTTAAAACTAAATAAATCAAATCATTCTGTAAAATTTAATTTTAAAATGATAATAATAACTAAATATTTGAAATATTATTAACAATATAAAAAATTAACAATATCATAATTATATAAAAAAAATTAAAAAAACAAAAAAATTATAAAAGAGCCTAAATGGGTCAGCCCTTTTAAATCCTCAGTCCTCCAGAGCTTATTTCCTATTTGAGAGAAAAAATTTCAAGCCCGGTCCTCATAATTTCAGGGTCTAAATGGGCCGCCCCGACGGGTTCGGCCCGTTTTTCGGGCTCTAGGCATCCAAAGGGAAGAATTGTGATAAAATTTTTGTTCCTCCGTTCCTAAAATTTTTATGAGGCCAAACAACAAGGGAACTTCTCTCCCCTCTTCCATCCTCCTCACCATTGGATCAAGAAAAAATCACAAAAAAGACCCTAAAAAATTAAAAAATTGCATATAGGGATCACTTCATAAAAATTATTGTCAAAACCTATAATAATATTATAATTAGTCTCTATTTACAACTTTTCCTATTTTGATGATCTTTTTTTATGATTTTTCCTTGTATCAAATAGTTTAGGCTTAATATTTTAAAAAATATGTTTATTTTTCTCGAAAAATTATTATAATTTCACTTAAAAAAATATATAAATAAATTTAAATTGCTAAAATTTGATCTAAACAATTTATTACTATATACTGTTATAAAGTATATTTCTCCTGTGAACTGTTCATATAAGATTTTAATAGTTTAGATTTATTTATGTATTTTTTTAAAGTAAGATCATAATATTTTTTGGTATAAAAAGAGTAAGCTTTTTTTAAAATATTAAGTTTTGACTATTGAGACTTGATCCCTATTCCCTAATGATAAAGGTGGAGGAGGGAAAGAGTAGAGAGAAGCCGCTTCCAATAAGAGGAGGGTACCAAACACCAATTAACAGTAATGTCGAGGCTATTTATGTGGACGATGATATAGAACGCAATAAATAATCGGCCGCTCCTTTCTAGTTTGATCCAAATTGTTAAACAAATGAGTATATGAAGGTGAATGAAATATTTTAGCATTTATAATACGCAACTGTTTTGTATTAATTTGACAAACTATTTCAATTGTGATTGTGCATTTATTTATTTTGATTATCCTACATTTTGCGGAATTAATGCTGAACACATACATTTGTTTTGAGAAATTTTCACCAGTTTATTAAAAAAATTATCATGAGCTATGTTAGGGGACTCACATGACTCATTAACAGATCTTGATGAGCTGGGTGAAGAAAATCCCAACAAAAATTTTACCCTTATTCTAAATATATGACTTAGATAATTAATTTTTAGACATTAAACAAACTAGTTAATTTAATTATTTAAAAAAATATGAGTTGATTTTTTAAAAAAATATCATTTATTCATTTTAGTCATTTACATTAGAAAGTACCATCTTAATGAATACCCTCTAATATGTATAATCAATAAGAATAATATGACTTTGGCCCCCCAAAAAAGAAATAGTTTTTTAGAAAAATTATAAATTTGAGAAGAAAAATAATTAAATTCTTATATTTAAAACCAAAAAAAAAAAATCTCCTAATTAACTCTTGTATTTAGAATTGGAGAAAATATTTGTTATATTAAAAAATGAATGGTTGAGAAAGGATCAAAGATCAAGACCTTATCCCAAAGTCAATTCCAATCAAATGATGAAGTATTTCTCTGTTTGGCATCTGAAAAATTAAAATCACACATCAATCCCACAATATGGCAACATGTCTAAATGTTTGCGGTATCTACAAAAGAATCACAATACTCATCAGCTGTTCACCTTCTTCCTGTACCAATTCCAATCATCTTCTGTAGATGTACAGGAGACCAGAGAGAGGTTGTTCCACTACATTTCAAATTTTGTTAAATTAACTTTTTATTTCAAACATCAATCAATGTTTCGTGCAATCAACATAGAGGTAGTTTTGGGAGAAAAGCAATAAAATTAGAAGGCAAAAAATATTAACGTCTTATTGTTTTTTTTCTTTGCCAACTAATGTCTTATATTTAATTTAAAACAAATTATTCACGTATCTCTTACACTTCTTAGCTCTAGAAGGAGTATTTTGTATACTATTAAATTCATTAATCAAAAGTCTCCGTAATAATAATACGAGTAAAATACATCACTCTCCGCTCTATTTAATCTAAATTACAGAGAGTTCCCTTTTATTTTGGAAATCTATATGAGTCTCCCTTACACAAACCTCTCTTCTGGTTTTAAAATTTAATTTTCATTCACTCGATCATTAGTTGACCATTAAATGATAGGGTTGACCTATTATTTTGACAAAATGCCCCTCCTTAACGCAGGTATTACTTAATAATTATCATTTAATAACATATGATATTTGAAATTAAAAATTAATTTTAACACATATATTAATTTTTTTGTTACAATATTAAATCAATTACCATATTATAAATTCAATTAATTTTATAAATACAATTTTTATTTTACAATAAATTTAAATGTTTAATCTAGTTTATTTATTAAAACATACTTGTGATGTAGCTTGTTAAATATGTGTTAGCTGAAAATGTTTTGTAATATTATATATTTATTTTCAATTAAACTATGAAGTTATATCTTAATTTAGTAAAAATATTAAATATATCATTAATAAAATATTAATAATAAAAGATAAACTAGAGATTCAATATAATGACCAGTAAACTGGTAAACAAGATTTATTCTAATATGTTTTCAATTAAAAAATATACTTTTTAATGGTGTTAGTGATTTGGATTAAAATGTATGTTATTAAAATAGATGAGAGATTCGTATAATTAAGATAAAATAAAAAGGTGTAGTACTAGTATTTGATACTTGTGTTAAGGTTGTGGATTTTTTCTTAATCATGGGCATTAATGACTGCTTCAAATGGCTCCAAAAATAATTCAAATGGGATGTTAAAAGCATCTAACAAAACAAGACAAACTATAAAGTCAAAATTGATGAATTAGGGGCAAAATATTCATGATTGAGAAAAAATCCACAACCTTAATACAAGTATCAACTATGCGCATTTTTGTATCATAAGTACCTCCAAATATGCATTAATTCAACAAAATATATAATAACAAAATGAAAATGTGGTGAAATAACATAACTTTGATAAGGTTAACAAAGACCACCCGCTGGAAATGTTAGCGTGTGAGGACTACGTATAATATTGGAAGTTTGAATATCTATATCTGTGTGTGTGTGTGTGTTCTTTAACTTTTTTTCATTTTCTGCACAATAAAAAAATTTCTCTTTCTATATAAAGTAAACTATTTTGCACGTCAAATTTTGCTTTAAGTGTTTTGAGAAATTAAAAATGATTTCAAAAGGCGCTTAAACTATTTTTAATATTTTTCTACTTTAACCGGTTATTCCTCCCGCCAATAATACCTTTAATCCTAATATGCATTTTGAAATGTTGTTATTATAAGCATTTTCACATAAAAAATACATTAAAGTGACAAAATAGTGTTTCAAATTTATCCTTACTAAAATTTATCATTGGTAGTCTTTGTTGCTGCTCTTGCTTATACTTCCTAGCTTTAGTTTGGACTTGGGGCATCGGTTGCCCCATCTTTGCTAATTGCTAGCCCATCTTCTGCTCTTTGATTTTTTCACACTTTCCAAACCACTACAAAAATAGCCTTTTACTTCACCATTTTATGTTGGTTACAAAAACAACCATTGTGCGAAAAAAAAAACGGTGACAATTTTGTAGATAAATTCAAACTTTTCATGACAGTTGTACAAATAACTTTCATAGAAAGTGTTATAGTGTGGTAAAACATGAAACTAAAAAGTCATAAATAACAACAGTTATAAGTGAAAACCATCATTAAAAGTAATTTAAAAAGCCCTAGATAGGCCCTATATACTTTTTATAGTTTCACTTTTCCCCTTTTCTTTTCACTCTTTGCTGTAACAACTCCCTTCACCCTTCTCTCCAAATTGCTTCACACTGTCTTCTTCAGTGCATCCGCAGGATTTTCTATTGTCGTCAACCAATCCATTGTTGTAGTTGACTTTTTCACCATTTTCTTTGCTTACTGTCGTCATCTTTGCATGAGGTAGCTTCTCTCCTCTCCTTTTTTCTTCTAAAACATTTTTATATGAATTTCTATGGTGTTAGATGCTCTTAGACTATTGGGTATTCATTTTTCGTAAGTCTTGAAACACATTTTTGGCAATGGAGTCGATTTTTATTTAGTTTAATCTTGTTACATAATTGTTATGGGAATATTGAATCCAAAAGTATACAAATTGATTTTGGTTCTTTGTTTTTCTGGAGTGCATGGTTAATATTTTGATTTGGTGATACTTGAGATACTTGTTGTCTTGTGTATGTTGTTGTTAAGTTTTGAATGAGAATGCTTCTTATATAGGAAAAACTTTGCCAATTTTTTTTTAAAAAATTAAGTCATCCCTTTAAGTAAGTTTTCACTAATCATTTGATTCAAATTTTTGGTTATATTATTTGTTCTGAACATTTGAGTTATCGGTTCTGGCCTGGTGCATACATATGATTGATGGACAGTATCATTATTGATTATAATAATTTGCAATTGCAGGGAGGTTAAATGACAAAACATATGGTGCATAAAATTTTTTTCTACGTTGAGTATATGCTAAACGTCGTTGTTAATAGAAAATCTATGATAGTTATTGAATTGAATTTAACCGATGTAGAAAAGGAACATTCGGACTTGTCTAATAACTGTCATAGAAAATCATCAAAATTACATTCCCCGTATATACGTCCTTCTTTTAACCGTTGTTACAATTCCTCCCTGATTGACATTAATCACCTTTTCTAGTAGTGTTACTTAATTTTGTCGTTATATTCTATATAAACTGAGTTAAATTTTGATATTTCATACGTAAAACATGATGCTATTTTCAATTTTTTAATGATTTTTTTAAAGAAAATGCACTCTACAATTGGTGCTGTTTCTTTTAAATTTAGATACAAATTCTTTGAAAAATCATAAGAAATTGAAAACAACACCAATTTTGACTCATGAGATATCAAAATTTTACTCACTTCATGCAGATTAATATAATGATAAAACTAAAAAAGAAAAAAAAAATGAAACTAGGGCAAAATTAAGGGGCAGTAGAGATGGGGCAACCCAATTCTTTTTAGTTTCTCTGTTTTACTTCCCGATACTTTGGGTCGGTTTTGGTTTTTGCTTTGTTGATTTGATAAGTTTGTAAGACTTGCAATTAATACTATTTCCTCCCTGTGGCCAAAAGAGGTTCTTTTCCCTCTCTATATTTACAAATCATCCTCATCTTTCTCCTTTTTAATGAGAATTAAGTAAGGATAAAATTAGAAAACAATCATTAAATACCTTACAAGTAACTTATGTTCAGAGCAAAAAATTTTCCTTACAAATAACTTATAATAAGGATTGGAGTGATATATATATATATATATATAGCATAATCGTAACTACCAGCGAGGAGGCTGAACGTATGGGCTGAATCATAAAATGGGCTTGGACTATGAGCATGAAATTAATGGGCTCCATGGGATGATAATTGGGCTTGTGAGGGAAGGACTGATATGATATTGATACGTGACATTACCGTATCGAGAAGGAGGAAGATGAGGTACAGTACTTGAGGCTGAAGAGTGGGCCACATCTACAAAGGGCTGCAACTAGCATGGGATTTCGAATTTGGATAGGTCATGCTTGAGTCCGACTCAAAGAACATGATCCATATGCTGCTGAAGAGACAAGTTTATTAGATGTTTGACCCCTTAGTTCAAGGTCTTTGTTCGACGACGATGATTGCATGGGATTGAGTGCTTGTTTCACTACCACAAAAGTAAAAATATTTAGTGGTTATTTTTGTTTAAAACCGTCAAATAATATTTAACAGTTCTTTGTCAATAATTATCAAATAAGGCCACCTTATTTGACTGTTCTTAATGAATAACCGTCAAATAAGGTTAAAAACTATCAAATAAGGTGGCTCCTTTTAGTTTTATATAATTATCTTTAATCATTTGTTTCTATTTTTTTATTGTTAATATTTGTTATGATATAAAATATAATCATTGAATAATAACAAGAAAATGATATTAAATAAAAAAATTTTATTTATAGAATTTAAAATCCAATATATTATACACAAACATCATACAATTTGAAAGAAATCAATCACTTGAGAACTCCCTATACAGAAAAACATCCTCATAAATTTTTTGAATTCTAAAACAAAATTCTAATAATAAAAATTCCTAAAACTTGGTTCTTGATCAAGCATTATAGTCCAAGCTCCATTGCAATATTCAATATAAAAGTGGTGAATGTGATGTCCAAAAAAATCCGGCTTATGCTGCCTCAAACTACCTGAAAGAGCTAAATTAGATACATCAGAAATAAAGTATAACAATAAGTTGAGTGAAATACTTGAAAAATAAGTTCTATTGTACTGGATTAAAATTGGTCTTTTTCTAAACTTAACTATCATTTCTTCAATTTCTTTCTCTATTTTGTTTTTACCTAAATACATACTTGCTTTATTAATAGACGAAGCAATACAATGCAGCATAAAACAACAAAACATGGTATAAAAGCAAACTAAAAATGCCAAAGGGATGAGAACAAAATGCTAACATCACGCACAACACCTGGAAGCAACAAATTGAAATTGGTTAATAGGTTGTTTTACTTGGTGAGAAAAGCCACAAATGAAAACTGCTAAAAGAACAAAGAACAAACTACAACCTTCTTAGCAAAAATTACCAGAAGAGAAACCAAAGTATGAGAGGATGACAAGACAAATAAGAATAGCATAATTTGTCTAATGTAAAGTAATATTCATTAATGAAGACGTGAATGTCAATTCTTACTATTCAGGTGGTGCAAATGAAAATTCTGCATACCACATGGCATGGTGTGCTTGCACTAAACAAATTGGAGATAGAAAAATTTGCAAGTACGCACATTCTACAAATCAACTAAAAAAATCTCCTACAATCAATAATCTTATTTCATTGTGCTGCACTCTCTCTATATACATTAATTAAAACAATCTAATTTACCACATGCCATTTGCTTCTCTTCCTCAATCTCCACTTTTTAATCATCCAAGCAATTTGCCATAACTGCAAATACCAATCTTCAATAACTGTTAATGTAACAAACTTAACATTCACGAAATGCCTTAAAGCTAAGCTATTTGCTGAAATTGCACATTAGATGGCTGTTGATTTCTCCAAACATTCTGCAAACATATTGTGATTGTCAAACTTTTTGACAGCTATCAAACAAACCTTGGAAGAAGGGGGGAAAGTTATAGCTTCAATGGACAATGGTTATGTAGTAGCAAATTGATCAAAGAAGAAATGAGTGACAAGCAAACAATTAGACAATTCATAGCCATAGAATTTTATGTGGTAGGATCACATTAGCACACAATTATTAGCTTATGTTTATGGTGCTTATTAAAGACTTTGGATTCTGTTTCAATTCAAAAATTCATAGTAGAAATCTATTTCAAACTAAGAACCTTGAAGTGGAAATTACATTCAAGAAATGGACAAATCAATCTTCACGTCGCGTCTATGAATCACCACTACAAAAACCAACTCACAACATATAAATGATGATAAAGTGGGAGCTTTTTGAGAGCGCTACACATTGGTTTAAGAATATGGTCCTAATTAATCCCTCCCATCATAATCCATTCAGCAATAATTTCCCCTAAGATAAGCATCCTACTAGAAAGCGCACTAAACGACATTTATCTGAATTAATTAATATAATACTCAGCATAATGATTTGAACCAAAGAAACTCTGTTTGTGTGCATCCTTTGGTTTTGAAGATTCAAGAAACTGGTAGTTGTGGTTCGAGCTACCAGCTCCATGTTCATAGTGAATAAAAATTACAAATCTAGTATATGAAATCTAAATCCAAAATCTACATAAGAAAACCTCCAAAACTAAAATCTCACAGTAGAAGATGATAAATATAAGATGAATTAGAAGTAGCTGTAAAAAATTTATCTGCTTAATTCCTTTTATCATAATAGCAAATAGAGAGGAGTGACAAGGAGAGATAAACCTTGTGTTTCCCTAACTGAGGGAACATTTTGGAGCGAATCGCTAGTGAGAACGCAAGCCATGATGCTGACGACAGGGAGGAGGAGGTCAACGTGGATGCAGAAGAAGACTAAAGCTTGGAGAGAGGCTAGAGGTATACTGTGTGCAGATGATGGAGCCACCAGGGATGGGTAAAACAATAGAAAACAAACTTGACAATGGAAAGGAGACCATGGCTGAGAACAATCAGTAGTGGGTGCAGTGACGAGACCTGTCGCGAGATCTGTTGCCAAGAAATGTTGAGTGAAAAGGGAATAAAGGAAGAGGGAATAGGGCTCAAGGAGGAAAAGTGTCGGGCGGAAGAAGAGAAGAAGCCTGAGAAAACTGATTCATTAATCAATATTATTAAAAAATTTCATAATTAAAAGATTATATGTCGGTTTTTTTACAAAACCGTCAAATAGATTGATAACTCATTTGATTGTCATTTATAAACAACCGTCAAATAATATATTATTTTTTTGAAAAATAAAAGTTAAAATATTATTATATAACCGTCAAATATTCTTCTATAATACTTGACGATAATAAAATAACTATCAAGTAATGGTTTATCTGATTTCCGCCTCATAATATTTGACGGTTTTTTTTAACCGTTAAATATTAGGCATCATATATTATGAAATTTGTAGTAGTGTTTGGGATTATGATTGGATACGTAGTTTGAAATAAAACTTCTTTTAGATATGTACTTTATATTTTATAAATTACGATTGAAAAGTTGTTTTTATAAAGTTTTACAGTCATTCTAAATGGGTGGTTGATTTATGAGGCGTGCTGGTATTTCCTAATAAGGTTAGTCATTTTCAGTACTCATTTTATGCTAAAGAACCTAAATTTGTGGCACATTCAATGACCAATGTAATGTATCAGATAATGTGGTGGTTGTAGAACAATGAAGCAGTTAAAGGGTTGGTATCCTTTAGTTTACTGTTTGGATGGGGAGAAAAAGAGAGAGGAAAGAAAACTAGGGAAGAAAATAGGGAGAGAAGTGTGTTTTTCCTTGTTTAGATAGGGGAGGAAAAATGAGAGGAAAGAAAAGTTAGAAAGAAAATAAGGTATAGGACCTACCCTATTTTTCTTCCAACTTTTCTCTCCACATATGGAGAGAAAATGGGAAGAAAACTCATTTTTCCGTACTTGCCTTTTTTCCTTCGCGCGTTCCTTTTTTTTCTATTTTGAAAATTTGTGCGCATACCTAGCCGCGCTGCCCATCCTGAACTCCACTCAAAATCATTATTCTTAATACAGATGCAAGGACCAAGTCAAAAACGCCATCGTAGCTCCATCATTGCTTTGACTATCAGGTGAATATTTCCTTTTATCCCTGCTCCATCTTTTCCCTTTACTTTCTACTTTTTTTTTTTCCTTTCAACCATTCTAATTCATGGACCGTATCCATCATGACTCATGATTTCACATTTGAGTTAGGAGAGAAAATAATTCCTTTGTACTACTGCTACTGAAATTTCATGGTTTTCCTGCAATTCTGATTGAGTTGGTGGAATTGGGAGATAATTTTGATTCCCTGATGTTGACTTGATGCTTTTGCTTTCTCTCTCTTCAAGATTGATTCTTATCCATGTCTATGATTGCGGGAATGTTTTTGCTATGGTTCTGTTTTGGATTTGGAATGACATTGGTTTCGAAGCTATGTATGTTCTATCTATTATGTCGCAATTGTGAATTAATATATTTTCTCTGTAGACTAAATTTAATAACTTAAAATATTTGTTCATCATCTAGAGACACTAAACAGTAATAGTATTGAGTTTCCATAACAGCACATGCCTATACACATGTATATTTATATCTCCAATGATTCACATAACCTTGCACTTGATCTGGAAGCATTTTAGTAAAGTTTCAGATTCCATATTCTTATACACATGTATATAAATACATCCCCCAAGTTAGAACACTAACAACAGCCATCCTATAATCACTTTTTTTCCCCTTGATGGTAGCAATGTGACAAATTCCTTTTACATATGAGGAAGGGTTAATGAGTATGCTTGAAATAATTGTCATGTTCATGTATGCATATGTCTTGAACCAAATGAGAAAGGGTTCATGAGTATGTTTTATTAATCTATGTAATTTGTTATATAGATGAGCAACTGTAATAATGAAGAATTGAACAAGGATCTTGAGGAAGAAATGTTGGATTTTGAGCATGAAGTTAAAGAGTTGATAAATTTCAAGTTGACGAACTTGAATCATGTATTACAAGATTGGGAATGGCGTAGACGAATGTGTGTTGTACAGCTTGTTTGTTATATTGTACATGCAATTTGTTGGTCGGGAGAGATGGCAACAATAGTTGATAAGCCTATAAGTTATGGAAATGTTGAAAGAGAGAGCATGCAGAGGACATTTATGAGACAGTTAGAAGAGACAGATAAATGTCGTGATGTTATTCGTATGGGATCACAAGCATTTCTACAATTATGTGCCAAACTTAGAAACAGTGGTAGAGTTGAAGATTCTAGAAATGTTAAGGTTGAAGAGCAGGTGGCAAAATTTCTACACATTAACACATAATGTAAGAAATAAAACAATGGCTTTTTACTTTAATCGGTTTGGGGAAACGTCATTTTCATAATGTATTACGAGCTATTGTTTCTCTTAAGGCCGAATATCTCGTCCAACCTTCTGGCTTAGAAGTTCCTTTGGAAATTCTTACTAATCAAAGATTCTACCTATATTTTAAGGTATGTTTTATATTTTTTCATGCTTCTTGAATTTTAAAATGTATATATTATGTATGACCAAATTTTATAATAGGATTGTATTGGAGCTATAGATGGAACTCACATTCGAGCAAAGTACCTAGAGAGAAGCTGCTCGATTTTGAAGATGTAAAGATTACCCTACTCAAAATATTTTTGCTGCATGTTCGTTTGACATGAAGTTTACATATGTCTTAGCTGGTTAGGAAGGAACTGCCTCTGATGCAAGAATCCTAAAAAATACTTTATCAAGAGAAGATAAAATTATAATTCCTCAAGGTTAATAAGAAATGACAAATTATTGTTTTATTTTATCTTATACATGCCTGTTTAGGCTTATTGACTAATTTATATTTTGCAGGAAAATTTTATCTTGGGGATGCCGACTTCCCACTCAAGCATGATCTACTAACACCTTACAGAGGAGTTCGTTACCATTTGAAGGAATATTCAGCAAGATCACCATAAAATGCAAAGGAAATTTTTAATCATCGACATGCATCCTTGCGAAATGTTATTGAAAGAACATTTGGGGTTTTAAAAAAAAGATTTCCCATCATTGGTAGTGGCACTGAGCCACATTTCTATTAGAAACAATGGTTGACATTGTGATGGCCTGTTGCATATTACATAATTTTTTGATGGGTGTTGACCCGGATGAGAACCTAATCTCTAAAGTTGATCATGAACTATCACGCAATACCAACATAGACAATCAACTTGCACACAATCAAGAGGAAGACTATAGACAATGATCAATTTTACAGGATAATATAGCAGCTCATATGTGGCATGACTACTCAACTCATATGTCACATAGATTGTGATTTGAACTATTTATTTAAGTTGTATAACTATGAAATTTATCTTACCTGTATTGCTTGAAGTATGTGTTTTTTTGTATCAGTTGACGTGTAGCACTAGACAAATGTGTTTTGACTAGTTATTTAAGTTGTATAAGTATCAACTTGATCTTGCCTTGTATTGCTTTCTTTGCATTAGTTGACATGTATTTGATTATATAATCCCAAATTAATTATGATTTGTTACTATTTTTTTTATGTAGATTGAACAATGACACAAAAAAGAAAGGAATTGACAAAGGATAATTTTCCTTGGACTCCTGAAATGGATGAATCTTTTATTGATGCTTTATTGGAAGAAATGATGAAAGGAAATCGTCCAGATGGCACATTTTCAACATTTGCATATGATAATATGGTCCAAACACTTAACAACACTTTTGGTTCTTATATTACCAAGCAGCATTTGAAAAATAGGAAGAAGACTTTATCACAACGATTTGCAGAACTTTACGATTTGTTTAATGGATTGAGTGGATTCTCATGGAGTCCTATTACAAAATTATTTGAAGCTAATAATCAAGTTTGGCATGATTTAATCGAGGTAAGTAGATTGTATAATTTAAACTTATTTACAAGACATGAGATTCACATATCTTATTTTGTCTTTGCAGAAAAAACCAAATGCAAGAAAGTGGAAAAATACCCCAGTATTACATTATGATAAGTTGTATGAGTTGTTTAGTGCGAATAGGGCAATCGGAAAATACTCCAAATGTCCCAAGGAAAGGGTCGCACAATGGGATCAAGAGGTCAATCAATTAAATAACTCTATTGTAGGTGCAACTAATGTTGAGATTGAATGTGATTTTCCAAATAATTCACCAGACTCACAAGTTAATTTGGACTATAGCCCAACATGTGGGGCATCGGTAGCAACTATATCAACTAGAGGACAAAAGCGTAAGGCTTCAATGGATTCGTCTATTGAAGAAAGGTGTAAGAAAATAACAGTAGGAATAAAGGAACTAGTTGATGTCATACGAGATGGCAATGTTGTTACCGAGAAGCATGCTCAAATTGCTAAGAAACATGTTGAAATAGCTGAAAAAGGTATTTCAATACTTGAAAAGAGTAGGCCTCGTCATTATAATGAAGGGGAAGTGTGGAATGCAATTGTAGAAATTGGAATACCTGAAGAGCATAAATTGAAATGTTACTTCTTCTTGTGTAATAATAAAAGACGCAAGCTAAACTTTTTTGGTGTTCCACCTCATATACGACTACAAACATTGCTTAGAATGATGACTAATGCCGGGGTTCAGTGAAGTCTTGGCCTTTTGTTAGTTTAACAATTACAGATCTTTTGCAGAATGGTGATATTTCAGACTCTTGTTTAGGGAACATATAACTTTTGTTATGATTTTAGTCATGCATTGGTTTGTTGGTTATTTTTTGGTTGAGGAACATAGACCTTTTAGCATTATGCTTATGATGTAAATGATAGGTTCACTCTTTTTTTTCCCTTCCTTTTTAATAATATTCCATGATCATAATGTTGGGCATTTTCATGAAATCAATTTCTGAGGCTATTGTATTTTACTTTAATCCTTTTATTTTTAGCATTTATTAATAATATTGGATCATGTTTAATTTATATATTTCTTTTAATTATATTTCATTTTAAAAATTATCCACTTTGTAACCTTCAAAAATAATATTTTTCTCTAAAATTATTTGGTTTAAAATACAAAATTATGAAATTATATGTTTATCAAATTATTTGATTATAAATTTTTTGATCATGTTAACGTTAATATTATTTTGCTATTCTAATATTGATTTTGATTTTAAATATGATATATTCTTATATATAAGGATATTTTGGTCATTTACCCTTTTGCTTATTTTCTTTTCTCTCGTGTATCCAAACAAAAGAGGTGATAACATTTTCTCTCTAGTTTTCTCTTCTCTCCACTTTCTCTCCTCCCATTTTCTTTCCTCTCAACTTTTCTCTCCATCCAAACGGAGCATTACTGTTGAGGAAGGAGAAGGCAGAAACATGATATAATATTTATTATACACATATAATTATCATTATTATTCAATGTTGTATGAAGATCTCTCCCATCCCCAAAAGTTATTTCATAAAGCATAAAGAATTTATCAATGAGTGTCAGTGAGAAACTTTTCGTGAATCATATTGATTAAATAATTAAAAAATAATAAAATAATCTTGTAAACTCCCAGTCTTTTTTTTTTTTTAAAAAGAACTAGCAAGGAAGTTGAATTTAGTCTTAGATATAATATCCAAATTCATATTTATTCAAATAACTAACTCTACTAATTGTATATATTAAGGAAGTTTGTATCACAAGGTTGTTTCAATCCAAATTATTTAAGAGGGTATTTTAGAAAAACCAATACATATTTTAGACAAATAACTAATTTAACTACTTTGCTTAATCTATTCAAATTAGTTAAGTGGGTTTTACATCAAAGTAGGAAAGATAGTATCTGTTTGTTACACCATTCTTAGTTTTGATCAGTACTAGGCGTCATCACTTCCTTTTGATCTAGCAAATAATCTCCTTGTTCTTTGATTTGTTAGCCACAATTTTTTTCTTTTTTTTTATAGAGAAAAGGACTTTCACAAAGTTTAACTACAAGGGCGGGAGGATGACGACCAATGAGAAAATGCATGTACATAGTTATTTTTTTGCCAAATTTAGAAAATTTCTTCATAATGCGAGTATCACCAATAGAATATGGTAAATCTTCCAAAACTATTTATCTGTGTAACATCCTAAGTTTTAGCAGGTTTTAATAGCCTCTTTTTGGTTGATTTTGAGGATAGATTAGTGATTTAATGTTGATCTTGGTGTTTGGGTTGGAATTAAGGTATGTTGGAGGAATAGGTGAACAGACCCCTCTCAGGGTATGTTCGCCGCGGCGAACCAGCAGTTCCAGGGGGGATTGTCTTTCGGGAAGGTTTCGTTGCGGCGAAGGTTTTCTGGGCGAGCGAGAGTTTTCTCTCGGGAAGCTTTCGCCTCGACGAAGTCAGGCTTCCAAGAAAGTAATCCCTCTCGGGATTAGTTCGCCGCGGCGAAGTTATGGGTTCGCCACGGCGAAAGGTGCCGAATCTATATAATCACGGGAGGGTTTGGTTCTGCGAAAATTAGAAAATTTGAAGGAGGAGAGAGAAGCTCTGTTGGGGTTTCAGTGTTGTGGCTTGGGAAAGGTGTTTCTAAGGATCCATTACCTCAAGTAAGTGATTTTAACCTCTAATCTACTTTCTTTCTTGGAATTTCTGAGGATTTATGGTGAAACCCTAGAGTTTTCTAGGTTGTTATGGAATTGAGGTTTTTGACCGACTGTTTTGAGTTTAATTGATTGCTTTGGGTTAGTCTAAGTATTTAATCGGTGTAGTTCTCTTGGATTTGAAGAACTTGGAGTTTTTGAACTTAGGGTTTATGGAAATGGGAGGTTTGTGATTGAGGATGATAATGTGGAGGTTGATTTTGAGTTTTGTGAATTGGGTTATGTTAAGGAGGGTTAAATTGGATGTTTAATCGGTTTAGAATGTTGTTAGGACTTCAATTGTTCTAATGGGATGTTTGGGTGTTGAATTCCTATATTGGGTCCTTGAGGTTATGAGTTTTAATTGATATTTGAAAGGAATTAAGGTTTTAATGGATTTTTATGACCTTGGAGTGTTGCCTTGATGGTTATACCCTTTTAAGTTGGGTAGAGTTTGGTTGGAGTTAGGAATTTTGTGTCCCCAAGTGTTGTTTTGACCACATTATTAGTTGAAAGCTAATACATGTTGGATGTGTGCTTGTGTAGACCGGTTGTGAGCCTTGTTGGTGCACGGGGCCGTGTTATCGGTTTGTTATTCCTTGCTCAGGCGAGAGGTAACCACTTTCCAATCCTTTGTACATGCTTTTGTGGTATTGTGAGTGGATTTATGTTTTGTGCTCTGAATAACAACTGTGTTCAAAGTGTATGTTGTATATTGAAAAGGAAAACCGTCTTGTGGGGTTTAAATTGATATTGATTGAATTTGTAACTTGTGAAAGATAGGCCACTGAAAGAAGTAATTTGTGAAATGATTATTTACTCTTTGATTATGGTTTGAGCATGATGCATGAATTGGGAATTGGTGAGAGTTTTGATTGTTACTACCACATGGTAAGGCCTCTATTAATGCATGATGGTTGGCTCTTTACGTCCCCCATAGTGAGGGATAGGCCTTTTGGCTCCCTACGTCCCCCAGAGTGAGGGATAGGCTTTTTATGGCTCCTTACGTCCCCCATAGTGAGGGATAGGCCGGCTTCGGTTCTTGAAGATCCCCTAAAGTGAGGGATATGGTTAATGGGATTGCATCATTGCACTTGCATTACTTGTTGTGGCTATCATTTATAATATTACTTGTGAACTGCCCCACTTGACACCTCACGAGCACCTATTTAGTAGTACCTTGAATTGGAAAGATTGGTTACTAGGACATTGTCTTACCCCGTGGTTTACAATGTTTTCAGGTGAAGGTTTCGGGCGTGTGTCATCGGGAAGAGATGCAGAGGCTTGAGCTGGGTTAGCTTTAGGCCTCTAGCCTTTGCATATGTATAGCTAGTTGTATATTGCCACGTTTAGGATCCCTTTTGAAATATTTTGATTACCCGGCCTTGTTGTAAACTGGAGAGAATGATATCTCCTTATTTGGTTGGCTGGAGGCCATTTCTAGTGTCTTATGAAACTCTGATTTATTGTGTTAGAAACCATTTGGATGGGCTGATGTGATGCATGTTGTTACTCGGGCCGGAGGCTCGGAGGCCCAGTAGATGTTAATGAATGATTTTTAGTTGCATGCAACGGAGTTTGGGTTTGACCCGAGTTTGAAAGTCAATTTCTAAAATATGCGAATTTCTTTCTACTATGGTAGTTCATTTTAACAGCTTTCCTTTTCTACCATAGTAGTGATTTTATGACGAATTTATAATGCTTTGGGGTAAAAGATTTTACAATCTGTACCTAGAAGTTCACATGAGCAGGATATATACATGATGTATAAATTAAATTAGGAAATTAATAGTAATAATATAGGATGACAAAGAAAGGATAGTTAGCTTTTGAAGGACCACATATTACAATTAGTGAGTATTGTAGAGAAAGACACAATAAATTTTATTAAGAATTTAGAATGTAAAGGGAAAAAAGGGAGAAAAAAAAACTCAGCATATTAGGCAAAAAAATCCCAAAAAGAACGATTCTCACAAATCCTTCTTTCATTCCTTCTGATGTGCAGAAGCGTGGAAAGTTTTATTTATTTATTTTAACAATAGTGATAATACTAATTCTAGTCTATAATATAAAAGCTAATAATAATTTGATTTGATTTTAAATATAAGATTTTAATTCATTTTGTTCTGTTTATTTATTCAAACTAATCCTATTGATTGTATGTGTTTAGAGAGTTTGTGTTAAATGATAGGTTCAATTCAAATAATTATTTAAGAAAATATTTTAAAAGAACTAATACATATTTTTTTATGATTAACTAATTTAACTATTATTTTTAATCCACTGAAACCAGAATAGTTTTGGGATGATAGGACATGGGGCGGGATTGTCTTGATCCCCGTCTGTACCATTAGCTCCCCTGCTACAATTTGTTTCCCCATGTTTCGTGTCATGTGGGATGTACAAGTCTTTGTCCCATGTGCCAAGGAGTGGAGTCTTACAGGAGACCAATCACTGTACACAAAGTGTCACTGTATCATATTGTATCGTCATCATCTCCTTAGCCCCTTACCATTGCTTATCATGCACAACAAACACAAGGCATATAAGCAGGTTTGAAAATAGTTAAAATATTTTATTGAATAATTAAAATAAGTTACAAGCATGTTTGAAAGAAACAAAATACTCCGAGATTTCACGATAGTAATTAGAATACAAGCATGCTTGAAAATGATTCGACCACAATTTGAATAATCTAAACATTGCACACACATTTTAAATCCAATTCATACACCCACACAAATATATATATATATATGTATAGGAATTGTAAGTTAAAAATATGAATAACTATAATATCTATATAATTTAATTAATTATAACTAACAAGGAATTAAATTAGTATTAATATTAATTATTGTATTAATTAATAAAAAATGTAAATAACAAATGAAGCGAAATGTATGTTAAATCACACTAAAAAAAATTCAAAATACATATAACATACAATTTGCTTGATAAGAAGTATTCCAAAGGAATTGAGTCACTTGTCATTAACGATTGAACTTACGTTGAGCAACAATCAACTTTCAAGAAATATTCCTATTGATATAGGATTGTTAACTAACCTTGAACAGTTGAGTGTAGCTAACAATCATTTAAGTGCTCAATTCCAAAACAACTAGGAGGGTTGACCAAATTATGGGAATTGAACATAAGTGGAAACAAGTTCTTTAGTATTCCCATTAGTTTTGGTCAATTATAACAACTTCAGTCTCTTGATCTTAGTGGAAATTCATTTACTGGGAGAATCCTAGCAATTCTTGGAGAGCTACATCGATTGGAAATGTTGAATTTCCCACACAACAATTTCTCAGGAGCTATTCCTTCACTTTTTGTTGATATGAATAGCTTGGCTGTGATTGACATATCATACAATCAATCAGAGGGCCCACTTCTAAAAACTTCAGCCTTTCATACAGCTATAATGGAGAGATTAATAAGCAATAAAGACTTATGTGGTGATCTATCTGGCCTGCCAATTTGCCCAACAACAAATTTTGACGCAAGTCATTCCAAGAGCAGGAAAGTATTGATCCATGTTGTATCTTTTAGTTTGGGAGCTGTGATGCTAGCAACATTTTTTTTATTGGGATTTCATATGTTATTTGCCATCACAAAGCAAGAAAACAAAAAGTCAAGAAACAAAAGTGCAAACTCAAAATTGGTTTGCTATTTGGAGTTATGATGTGAAATTAGTATATGAAAACATTATTGAAGCCACAGAGGAGTTTGATGAAAAATATCTCATTGGGGAAGGAGTATCTAGAAGTGTCTACAAAGCAGAATTATCCACAGGTCAAGTTGTAGCAATGAAGAAGCTTCATTCAGTACTTGACAAGGATATGTGTCATCAGAAAGCTTTTATGAGTGAGATTAGAGCCTTAATAGAAACTAAGTATCATAATATCATCAAGCTATATGGGTTTTGCCTGCATTCAAAGGTCTCCTTTTTGATTTATGAATTCTTGGAAGGAGGCAGCTTGGGCAAGATACTAAGTGAAGAGACTCAAGTAATTCTATTGGATTGGAGTAAAAGAATCAAAGTTGTTGAAGGCATGGCTAATGCTTCAAACTATATATCTTCACTCTAGATACTGACCTCCGATAGTTCATCGTGACATATCAAGAAAAAATATTATTTTAGACTCAAATTGTGAGGCTCATATCTCTGACTTTGGGACAGCCAAGCTTTTGTATCCAGATTCTAACAATTGGACCTCATTTACTAGTACCTTTGTTTATGAGACCCCAGGTTAAGGATCTTTTATGTTATGTGATTTTCATTACTTTTAAGTTTACATGGTGTTATGTTTCATGTTTCCATATTCATAATGCTTTTTCACGATAATCTTTTTGGTTTTGTTATAGAATTTACTTACACAATGGAAGTGATAGAGAAATGTGACATTTATAGCTTTGGAGTGTTGGCTTTGGAAATAATTATGGAAATGCATCCAAGAGATCTCATAATATCGTGTTTCTCATCAACATCTTCTAGTACAACACCAACAATAGTTACTCATGATTTGGATTTGAAGGACATGTTAGACTAAAGGCTACCTTATCCTCAAGGCTTAGTGGCTGAAAAGGTGATGTTGATTGCAAGAATAGCTTCTACTTGCTTGAATGAAAATCCACGTGCTTGTCCAACCATGGAGCAAGTATGTAAGCAGCTTGCCATGCCAAAATCACATATTTCTGGTTCCATTCTATAGCTTCATATAAGTTGTGTTGGAGATCTTAACTGAAAATAAGATCATCACGATGTGATAATGTGTGATGTGTGAGGTGTGGCATATTATTTTCTTCATACTTAAGTGTTTTCCTATTCTACTCATGTGTAAAATATCACTACTATAAAAATATAAATACTTGATAGTTATTTTTGGCGATACTTGATGATTTTTAACTGTCAAATGTGGAGGCGTCAAATATTTGCATAGGTAATATTTGACGGTAAATAACTGTCAAATATTTGATACAATTCTTGACGGTTTTAACTAAAAACTGTCAAGTATTGAGGCCAAATACTTGATGGTTATTGATCAAAACCTTCAAGTATAAACATACTTGACGGTTTTGATCAATAATCCTCAAGTATATGTTCAACATACTCGATGGTTATTCACTATAACCGTCAAGTATTTTGTATATTTGATGGCTATTAGATATAACCATAAAATATACCTACAATACTTGATGGTTATATCAAATAACCGTCAAGTATTATGAACCTTTTTGTCAAAAAAATCAGGTGGCTGCTTGATGCTTTTTTAGCAGCAACATGTGTTTTGGAGACAAAAGGGAGCAACAGAACAAAAAACATATATATATATATATGTATCAATCTAGCCAGCAAATTAGAAATAGAAACTGACATTATATTTTAAGAAACCAAAGGTTATACAATGTATATAAAAGGAAACTTGGACTAGAGAAAGCAAAACAAAATTTATCAAGTACTAAACCAAAACTAAAATTGGCTATTTACAAAAATCATAACAAAATTGTCCAAGTACCAAAACCAAAAGCACAAGATATTGAACTGTGACAAATATAACAAAAACAAAAAACAAATACCAATCTTCTTGTCTATTTATTTTGTGCCTATTGATGGTATAATGCCATTGCCAACTCTTCTATAATTTTTTCCACATGACTGGATGAATATTGCATGCAATATGTATTTGTAAAGTACTGTATGCAAAAAACAAAGAAATTGATAATGTTAGGTATAAATGTATAATTAAAGTAAGTATAAATTAAATTTTGGAATAAATGCATGTTATCTTAGTAGGAATTGTGTCAGCATTATGCACAAATATCTCTTTCATGAACTTCATGACACAATATCCACAATCCAAGCTCCTGTTTAGTAACAATGGGCACTATAAATAAAAGGAAAGGAAAATATATTAATGATAATATAATGATAAACCATATTTAGTTGAATAGTTAATTGTGATGAATACTTTCACTTTTCTTTATGGGAACATGGAATCAAATAGGTCGCCTTTGACCGGGGGGCATGCGAAGTCTTGAACCGTGCATAATAAGCACAGAGCTCTGAGAATACAATGAAATTAAATGTTAATGATTATAAAAAATTAGATAGAAAAAAGAAATTAAATTCAATGTGACAAAACACATTCAGGATACCTGTTAAACAGTGATTGTATAAATGGTCGATTAGTCAGATCCCTATTAAAAGAATCAAAATACCAAATTTTTGGCTTAAAGAGATTGACCACAATCAACAATTAGTATTCTTTAACTACAATAACAACAATAAGAACAATTAGAAAATATTATGAAATAAAAATTTTAAGAAAATTCAGTATACTTACCCTTGGTAGTAAGGTACCAAAAAGAAAGTGTTCCCATTTTTTACTGCCCTTGAAATGAAGATATCAGTCAAATCCCTCGATAAGTCTTGCTTCATATCAAGGCTATAGTTGGCAAAGGTATAGGGACTGACAAACTTGAACTTTTCATCAAGGCTTCTAGGAACAATGAAATTCTTGTAAAGGTACCTAATTACCCAAACAAAAATATCAATATAATAAATGTTCTAAGTAACTAAGTATTTAATAATGGTTTGAGAAATATCTTATATAAAAGTTACAGGCATTTGTCCTAGCCATTTCATGAGCCAGAATTTCTTTCAATAGATCATTTATGACAAACTCAGATACGGCTGTACCATAAACCAGGCTCAAAATTGAGAGGAATCATCAAAGTAGTAGCCATGTTCTAATCTTCGCCCAATTGCATATTCCTCAAGACATATTCAATATCTTAATGACACTACAGGAGTAGGCTTAGAGGGCTTCTTTTGTGAATGAAAAGACCTCTTCTTAATACAAAATTATAAAACAAATTTAAAATGATAACCATGGTAGAAAAAGAATTGGGTTAGAGTGTTAAAATATTACCATAGTTATAAAGAATTTGTCTTATTTCAAAAACATTTCAAGGGACTCAGGATACATAAAACACCCATGAGTTTAACAACAAGTACAATAAGAACCCGAGGCATAGTAACCACCCACAAACCCATCATAAACATTCATCCCACAAACACTTAGGACACAAGAAACACATGGCGCTCAACCCAACCCACAAGTCATACACATATTCAATCCATAAGATTAACACATGCAACAAAGTCTAGTGGCCTCCAGCCATTTTAACATCACTCCATCAAATATAGTCATCCAACAACCGAATAAAAGTAAGTATATGTCAACAAAATATGGGCCTTAAGATGGCAATATACATAACATTACATGTCCAAACCAAAAGAGGGCTACTATGATATCCACACCTATGCCTCCAGTTGCTTCCTTTCATGCCGAGCCAAACTAGATATTTCTCTTGAAAAGCATTGATAAATAACAGGGTGAGACAATTAAGTCCCAGTAATTAAGTATTGATTTATGACATACAAAAGTAGGATGGTAAGTTGGTAAAGTAGTGCTTAAATATAATTTAAGTAATAAATGATGCTTTAATAGATACAACTACATGAAAGGAGTATGTCTCACTATCTACAACACAATTCATACAAAAGTATATTTATGCAATAACATAATGAAATATGTTCTCCCATTACCATACTTCTCCTTATGACTCCTTCATAAGGACCTAGACTTTCTATGCTGAGTAACTCGACCAAAGATCATCCCACTCACATCAAACAACAGGCCCCTTCGTATACCTACACCACCTAAGAATGAACTATAGTGCAAGAGGTATCTACCCAAGAGCTCGTTCTCAATTCCAGGCCATGGAAAAGGAAGAACTACAGGGATCTGACAAGAGGTCAAACACTATGATCAATAGTGTAGGCATATTGCACAGACTTCAAGAACAATTATCCTCCACAATACATAATCCCAACCTTCACATATGAACCCTTTATATAGTCACAATATAAATTAAAAATATCATAATTCTTCAAAGTAAAATGATATAATTTCAAACAAAGTACAACATATTTCTGTTTTATTTAATAACATAATACTAGTATATCAAATTCAGCATCACAAGAAAACATAATTCTTGATAAAATACAACTCATGCATAATTAAATCGACATACTTTCCACTCTACCAATATTTGTCATATAAGAAAATACATACTTTATTTATAGACATATTTTCACAAATTAATTTGAGAAAATAAAAGCATAGTAAACACCTTACAATCCAAAGCATGCATATAAAATAAATTAACGCTGGTTAACTCTACTCCAAGCTTAATCTCACAGCTTAAGGAATAAGAGCACAAATGATAGATTTCGAAGTACAAGATAATCTACAAATAATATAGATACAATTTAATATACATACAAATAAATAACTTAAATTACATAGAATTTATTATTATTAATATATATACATATATTTACTACCCAAAAAATTGTTGCTTTAAATAACATTTTTCCTCCACCCAAATAAATCATTCAAATTATAAATAAGTATTAGTTTTATTTAATTTTGTAAAATTCTCAATTTATGGCTTAAGTTTTCAATTTCAAAATTTTTCTAATAATATATCCTTAACCTATTTCACATTTTAAACCAATTAAAATGATATATTAAATAACCTAATTAAGTTATTTAACTCAAATTTAATTTCTCAACTAAAATCTTAGTTTAAAATTCTCAAACCAATTAATGAATAAATATAAACCGATATAAATTTCTTAATAGTATACCTTAAATTTCTACGGTCATGTATTGTCAAAACTTACTATTTACTTTGTACTCAAACCACAAAATTTTCTCTAAACATTATAATGATACTACTGATATAAAGCTATAAATATATAGGAAATATTCAGAAAAAAATTTAATAAAAAGAAGTATTTTTATATACCTAAATGATCCTCAAAGCTTATCATGTACTTTCCAACTCAGTATGCTCTCTCTCTCTTTTCCTCTGTGCCTCTCACTCTCTCTTTCTCTTCTGTCTATCACCTCTCCTCCTCCCATTTATCCTTCCCACTCAACTGTCTCTTCATTTTTCCTTCTTCATTTATTAACCATTCCCCTCAAATTTCTTTCTTTAATAGATGACCCCTTCCCCCAAATTCTTCTTCTTCTTTAGTGTCCTCAGCTTTTCCGTCGAATTTGGTGGAAAAGTTGGGTTTTTTTAATAAAATATTGTTATTTCATAATAATAAATATTATTACTTTATATTATTTTTTTTGAAATAATAATAAATTTTTTTATATTAAGATAATATTTAGGATGTTACAGTGAACACGAAATGACTAATTTCTTAATAGAGTCTTCTTCCCCTTGGACTAATAAACATGTAGTTAGCAATTAAAACATAATTTTATAAATTATTTTAAATTAGCTAAAGGTTTCAAAACACACACAAACACACACACCACTTTTTAGGTGGTTCTAACGTAATAAGACGTCCAGGTCAAGCAACAAAGTTGCCCACCACTTAGGCCATTGTCTTTGCATCTGGGGTGAGCACACTACAAGAAAATGTTGAATTAGCAGCGGAACATTTCTAGCGGTTCAACAAAACCGCTAGAAATTCAAACATTTCTAGCGGTTTTTAGAAAAACCGCTGCAAATTACAGACGGTTTGACCATTGCCCGCATATTTCTAGCGGTTATTACCTAACCGCTAGAATTCAGAGCTAGAAAATTTCCTGGGTTTTGGCGGGAACTTGGCGCCAAAATTGTAGTGTTTATTTTCTAGCGGTTCAGGCCAATAAACCGCTAGATACTGAAAATTTCTAGCGGTTGGTACATGAACCGCTAGAAAGGTTTTAATTTCCCGAGGAGTTTAGAAATTTCTACTACCGGTTCATCTAGAAACCGCTAGAAATTTCTAGCGGTTCATGTAAAAACCGCTAGAAATTACTAGCGGTTTTTACATGAACCGCTAGAAATTTCTGTAAATTCCCGAGGCGCTTGGTGACCATTAGGCTTTTCTAGCGGTTTTTTCCCAGAACCGCTAGAAATTTCTAGCGGTTTTGACAAAAACCGCTAGAAATGCTCGGCCTATATATACCCCCCCCTCTTTCTAGCGGTTCTGGGAAAAACCGCTAGAAATGCTCGGCCTATATATACCCCCCTTTCACTTCCTCAATCGTTCAGGAAGCGAAGCTCTGCTGAATTTTCTCTACAAAATATATTTGAGTTCTCGTTTAGTTGCAGATCCTTATTTTCAGGTAAAAGTAGTAATTTATTGATAGATAATTTTTATTTTATGTTTTATTTTATTTAATTTATTATGTTGTGGCTTATAAATAATTTTTCTTTTTATTTTATTTATAAATAATTACTATTTGTTGTTATTAGGATGAGTCGTCAGCCAGGAAAGGAGCCAGTTGATCCTGAGAGAGCTGGACCTAGTGAGGTTCATCATGATGCTGGTGAGCCATTCCCCAGCATTCATGACTACGATCTCAACGAGGAGGATATCCTCAGTTTTATGGAGCAGGATGATATTGAGCGGACTGAGGAGGCTCATTTTACTGGGGATGAGCAACCCCATGCTGATGCTGATGCTACTGACGAGGAGGAAGAGGAGCAGGATCAGGGGAATGAGAATCCCCAGGCTGCGCAGCATCCTACTCTCCGAGACGTCAGGCTGGTTTTGAGGTGGAATTTGTCGGTTAGTATTTATTTAACTTTTTTAAATTTTGATAAGTATTTAATTTATATAGAAATTGTATTAATTCATTGATATATAATTTATTTCTTAATTAAATTTTACAGACACTGAGGGGAACAGGTCCTATAGGAGGCTGACAGCCAGAGAGCTGTCTATGACGACGAGCGGACGAGTGGTTGTGCCGCTCAATGAGTTGGGCCAACTGACGAAGAAAGGTGGCCAGTTGTACAACAAGTACGTGCGCCTCCTTGGTCAGCAGTGGACGCTGTTCCCCATCTACGTGCAGGACTGGAAGAAGATCACCTCAGAGAAGAAGCAGCAAGGTTGGGAAATGATGAAGGTAATATAAAATTGTTATTTATAATTTTTTTTAATTTAAATAAATGATTATATATTTTGTTTTCAAATAATTTAATTGTTTGATTATAATTTTTTATTTATTTAATTTGTTTGTTATTTATAATATTTTTAAAGTAGTTAAATGAATATATATATTTTATTTAAATTATTTAAAAGTAGTTAAATGAAAATAATTTGTTATTGATTTCATTAATTTATTACTTATAATAATTTTAAATTTAGTTGAGTAAAAATATTTTTTCATTTAAATTACTTAATTGTTTAATTATTATTTGTTTTTGATTAATTTATATTTTATTTATAATATTCTTAAATTAGTTAAAAACTAAATATTTTTTATTGAAATTGCTTAATTATTTGTTTATAATTTGTTATTTAGTTAATTTATTATTTTAATCATAGAGTAAATTTATTCTGGGGGAGGAGTTGAGGGCTGACACGATCAAGAGGCTTGGGATGGCATGGAAGAACAGGAGGGCCGACCTGTGGAGGGAGAAGAAAGGTGACGGGACGAGGCCCCTCCAAGAGATACTGGCAGATGTACCTGGTGGAGTCCCGGAGCAAGACTGGTCCAATTACGTCTATTTTAGGATGACGGCTGACCAGATGGTATGATAATATTGTATTAATTATAATTTCTTTATTTTTTATCCGACTTGACTAATTTAATTTAATTTTTTTACATTTTGCTTCAGGCTCTTTCTAGGAGAAATGCTGGGAGCGTCAGGCATCAGACGATACGTCATAGGGCTGGATCCAGGAGCTTTGCGATCACTTATGACGAGATTGTGAGTACTTGAAATAAATTTATTAAATATGTATATGTATTTAATTTGTAACTAATTATTTCTTTGATTTCATTTACAGAGGGAAAAGATACGGCAGGAGCGGGGATACACAGCCACTTATGGCGAGATGTGGCCGATGGTGTATAGACTTCGAGACGGGCGTGCGTCGGATGAGGTTGGGGAGATAGCGGTAAGTAATAAATTAAATATTAATATAATATCACAGTGTAAATATCATTATATTATAATTAACTTCTTTATATTAATTTTGGTAGGCACGGATGACTCAGGTCGATACCGAGTTGCGTGAGTCTCAGGGGTCTGCCTTGGATCCCACCGCCTCACTTTTAGCAGGGTCGTGGCCGGCCGCAGCACCCTGGTCGAGTTAGCGGGCTTGGACTTGGACCTACACCGACTAGGTTGGCCCGCTCAAGTGACGCTGGCCCTTCATATACTGCCGGGAGCTCTCAGGCGAGTGCGAGAGCGAAGTGGCCGGGTTCCTCATCCTCAGAGGAATTGTGAGAGGAGCTCAGACAAGAGTTCGAGGCCAGGATCGTGGAGCGTGATCGTCAGCTGCAGGAGCGTGATCGTCAGCTCCAGCGCAGCTTGACCAGCTCTTGGCAGCTGCTACGGCTATGCGTCATGTGGTGGTCAGTATAGCTCCAAACATCTCGATTCCTGAGATCCCCGACCTACACCTGCCACCAGTCCCGCCCCTACCCCCCCATCCGCCAGTCCAGTCCCAGCAGGTTGAGCGGCCTGCCCACCCCCAGCCGGAGGATCCAGCAGAGGATGATCACGATGATGCTGCTTCTACCCCTCACCCATGATTTATCTTGCTTTCATTGTATAGGATTTTATTAGAATTTTGATTTTATGATTTTATATACTATTTAGATATTTATTTAAATTTTATATTTATTTGTTTTCTTTATTTATTTATTTCTATAATTTTATTTATGTCAAGTATTAATTAATATTGAAATATTTATTTATTTATTACAACATGAACATTACAATTTATTAAACACGTTAAACATGTTAATTAATCAAAATAATTCTATAATCATTTATTAATTTAATAAATATTTATTTTTGTAATGTTATTAATTTATTGCTCAGTATTTATATTTAATATTTAAAAATAATATCATTTCTAGCGGTTTATAAACCGCAAGAAAATCACGGCGAAATATTTGTAGCGGTTCTAAAACCGTTAGAAAATTCAACCGAATTTCATTACAACGCGAACTTTTCTAGCGGTTACAAAACCGCTAGAAAATTGTTTTGGTTTGTAACCGATATTTTGAATTTCTAGCGGTTAATAACCGCTGGAAAATGAAAATTTCCGTTAAAACCGCTACAAATTTGTAGCAGTTTTGTAACCGCTACAAAAAAATGACCATGAAGCTGAAGCACTCCAACTGAATTCCATTTTAACTTCTCTTTGAGCTTCCTGTGTCATATTTTCACGAAATTTGAGCATTATTAGTGATGGATAGGTCGTGGATCAACTTGCACCGGTCGACTCCGCAATACTTGGCTGGTCTAAACTATTTCTTGGATTTTGCTTTCGCCAATGCTGCCGTAAATGGTAAGATTCAGTGTCCCTGTCCTAAATGTAATTTCAAAAAGTGGCATCCCAA
The DNA here is from genome assembly GCF_004799145.2 of Neltuma alba. Taxonomy (NCBI): domain Eukaryota; kingdom Viridiplantae; phylum Streptophyta; class Magnoliopsida; order Fabales; family Fabaceae; genus Neltuma; species Neltuma alba. The sequence continues at coordinate 318,103 of NW_021636384.1, forward strand.
AGATATTGTTAGGGAACATTTAATCTTTAAGCCTTTTCCGCGAAAGTACGTATTTTGGCAACTACATGGGGAACGGCTAGATATGGGTGCTGAGTCAGTTCCAGTAGTTTCACGGATGGGAGTTCGAGTGAATGAAGCCGATGCCGTGAATGATGCTGTGCGTGATGCTTTTGGTGTTCACGAAAGCCCGAATCCCAACGAAGATGAAGTAGAGGGACCTCAACCGGAGTTTCTAAGAAACGAAACTGCTCGGGAATTTTTTGACCTCATGACCGAAGCTGACAAGCCTCTTTATTCTGGGTGCACAAAGTATTCGAAGTTGTCATTCTTGGTGAGGCTGTATCACATCAAATGCTTGTGCGGTATGACTGACAAGGCGATGTCCATGTTGCTGGAATTACTGGGAGATGCTTTCCCCCAAGCTGAATTCCCTCCATCTTTTTACGAAGCAAAAAAGATTATTAACAAGCTTGGCTTGAACTATAAGAAGATAGATGCATGCCCAAACGACTGTATGCTATACTGGGGAGATGATGCCAACAAAGAGATTTGTACGAGATGCAAGACGTCACGCTATAAGTCGGTACGGAAGGGCAAGAAGCAAAAGAAGAAACCGGCTAAAATTCTCAGGTACAAATTATTACAGTGTGTTACTTGTTCCGTCTCTAAATATTCGATATTTGAAATTCTTAAAACAATTGATTATGTCATCAATTTTTTTAAATTGAGTCGATATTTAGTATTTAAAATTTTTAATATATTATTTTCTTAGATACTTTCCTTTGAAACCACGGTTGCAAAGAATGTATATGTCATCAAAAATGGCTCAGCACATGAGGTGGCACGCGACTGAGGAAAATCTAGATGGTAGGTTAAGGCACCCACGAGACTCGGAGGCGTGGAAAGCATTTGATGCGAAATTTCCAGACTTTGCCAATGATCCTAGAAATGTACGTCTTGCATTGGCAACCGATGGTTTTAATCCCTTCGGAAACATGAGCACAAGTTACAGTATCTGGCCGGTGGTGTTAATTCCATACAATCTACCACCTTGGATGTGCATGAAGCAGAGCTCCTTTTTGCTTTCCATGATCATTCCTGGCAAGAAAGCACCAGGAAATGATATTGACGTATACCTGCAACCGTTGATACACGAATTGATCGACCTATGGACGAATGGTGTTGAGGCATATGACTCACATGACAAGCAACTATTCAATCTCCGTGCAGCCTTGATGTGGACAATAAGTGATTTTCCCGGTTTGGGAACTTTGTCTGGCTGGAATGTGCATACTGGGTTGGCCTGTCCTGAGTGCAATTTTGATTCTGTGCCATGTCGCCTTCCACACAGTCGCAAGTGGTGCTTCATAGGACATCGACGGTTCCTTGATTCCAAGCACAGACTTAGATTGCAACGGATTCGCTTTGATGGAAACAGGAGAAGAGAGATCCTCCTGTTACTTTGTCTGGTATGGATATTTTGCGGCAGTTAGAAGATGTTAATGTCGAGTTTGGTAAGAGTGTGGATCCTGAACGATTGGGACGACGATCTCGTGGGACATCTGATACGCAACCTATGCAATGGCGGAAGAGAAGCATATTTTTCACTCTTCCTTATTGGGAATCTAATTTGCTACGACACAGTTTGGATGTTATGCACATTGAAAAAAATGTGTGCGATAATGTGCTATATACGTTGCTCAATGAAGCTGGAAAGTCCAAAGACCATCTCGCAGCTAGAAAAGATTTACGGGCCTGGGGAATTCGTGAAGAGGCTTGGCCTGATGAAAACGACAAGTTTCAGCCAGCTAAATTCACCTTGACAAAGCAGAACAAGGATATCTTCCTCTCGACGTTGAAGAACATAAAAGTACCAGATGGATATTCTAGCAACATCTCAAGGTGTATCGATCTGCAGGCTCGAAAGGTTACTGGGTTGAAAAGTCATGACTCCATGTTCTTATGCAACAGTTACTTCCATTGGCCTTGAAAAACACACTTCCTTCTGATGTATCAGTGGTTTTGGTAGAATTATGTTCATTTTTCAAGAAGTTGTGTGCGAAGGTCTTGATAGCGGAAGAGCTTGATCAGCTGCAAAATAAAATTATTCTTACACTTTGTCACTTGGAGATGATATTTCCTCCATCATTCTTTACTGTTATGGTTCACTTGACTGTCCACCTTGTTCGAGAAGCAAAGGTTGCTGCCCAGTTCACTATCGATGGATGTACCCTATAGAGAGGTACTAGATTATCTTTTATTCCCGCCTCTTTAAATTTCACATTGTTCTTTCATTTACTCGTAATTATTAATGCAATTTTAACTTACAGGTACTTGGGAAAATTAAAATCATATGTTAGGAATAAGGCATGGCCTGAGGGGTCAATAGCAGAAGGTTATTCCGGAGATGAGGTCCTAACTTTCTGTTCGAGGTACTTTGATGACATGGAGACATCTTTTAACCGCCCGCGTCGCGTAGATGATTCTCCTCCTGGTCCTTCCACGTCAACTTTATTTCCTCCTATTGGGAAACCAGTTGGAGGATATGAATTCTTCAGACTCACTCCTACAGAGAAACTCCAGGCACACAGACACGTTTTGATAAATTGCAGCCAAGTTGAACCTTTCATGCAGTAAGTATATATATCATATAAGCTCACTAGCTTTTACACTTTATATTTGTTTCTTACTGACTCTTCTAACAAATTACACTTTACTATAGTGAGTTTAGGAGTTATCTCAGGCGTCAGCTACGGGGCCGTGCGCGTTCTGCTGACATTGATAAAAGAGTCCACAAAGAGTTTCCCAGTTGGTTTACACGTCGAATACGTAATGACAACAGCCCATACACAGATGAATTCAAAGCTCTTTCTCTCGGTCATGCACGAAGGTTTACCGCGTACAATGTCAACGGCTTCAAGTTCTGTACGGTTGGACGTGATCAGGGATTGCTCACACAAAACTCTGGAGTTTGCGGGACATTCGGAACGAGATGTTATGCTAGCAGTAGTGATGGCGATATGCGCTTTGGAGGCGTCACTTACTATGGAAAGCTAATTGACATTATTGAGTTGAGTTACCAGCTTTTCACTGTCACACTGTTCAAGTGCTCCTGGGCAAATACGACAACTTCACGGGGACTCGCTACTGACCATTTGGGCATCACCTCAGTTAATTTCTCTAGACTTATTCATACGGGGGCATCTGAAGATGATGAGCCATATATCCTTGCTTCTGAGGCATACCAAATTTACTATGTCGAGGACGAGAAACATAAAGACTGGAATATGGTCGTTCACCTCAAGCCACGGGATCTTTATGATATGGGTGATGGTGACATTATTTACGACAGTGAACCCTTCCAACCATCGAATTTTGAAGACTTCTTTCCTCAAGGAGATGATAATTTGCCAATTATCAGGTACACGTCTTTTCTTAAATTATTTAAATAATTAACTACTAATTACTAATTTTTTCCAAATACATTATAAATTTAACAATTTTTTTTAAAATGTGTCCTTTCAGGCCGGATGATGATGGAGAATAGCAGCATCCAAAATAATTATTAAAAAAATTTTCGTCTATAAATACATATGTATAAATTAAAATTCGTACAGTTTTTTTAAAAATAAAAAAAATTAAATTTGTAGCGGTTACATAACCGCTACAAATTTATTATACAAAATTATAATTTGTAGCGGTTATTAACCGCTACAAATACATATCTATAAATTAAAATTCGTTCAGATTTTAAAAAAATAAAAAAAATTAAATTTGTAGCGGTTACATAACCGTTACAATTTTATTATACAAAATTATAATTTGTAGCGGTTAATAACCGCTACAAAATACTAGCGGTTATGTATACGCTAGAAAATGAATAACAGCTACAAAATGCAATAAAACGCTACAAAAACACCGCTACAAATGTGTCGCTGATCTCTATAAATACCATATCTTCTCTACATTCATTTACTCCATCTCTTTTCTTTCCTCTCCTATTCTTCTTCATAATTCTCTCTTTTTTTTCTTACTATCTCATATGGTGGTTTCTTTCTCTTTACTGTATGGTAAGTGAATTTTATTTTATAATTCATTGTATCTTTTATTTGTTTTTATTTAAAATTTACTAACATATTTATTTCTCCTTTTCTTTCAGATTTTTCTTCTTCACACTTGTCATGCCCTCCTCAACTGATTCAAATACTCCTCAACCTAACACTATAGGTTCAATATTACAAAATATATCATCTTCAATTCAACTATCTTATTAAATATTCAATTCAATTATCTTATTAAATTAAATTCACTTCTTTTGACACACTCATAATTTAATTACATATTGTTTATTACAAAATTTAAATATATAAAATGTAACATATAACTAATTATACAAATTAACAAAATTCTTCAACATAATTTATTTAATGGTTTTTAAAATTATAATATGAAAAACCATAAATTTTTTTCTGGCACGGTAAACATTTCTAGCGGTTCCAAACCGCTAGAAATATTTGGTCAAATTTAAATTTTGCGCCAAAATTTCTAGCGGTTCAAACCGCTAGAAAATTTTTTTGCCGCCATTCCAAAAATTTAATTGGCAGGAAAATTTAATTTCCCAAACATTTCTAGCGGTTCTCTAACCGCTAGAAATTTCGGCGCGCTACTGAAATTATTTAATTCCCGGCAAAATAGATTTGGTTTAGCATGTTTCTAGCGGTTATAAAACCGCTATAAATTTTATTCCGTTGAACATTTTCTAGCGGTTAAAAACCGCTAGAAAGTTTCTAGCGTTTTGACCATGATGTGTAGCGGTTACCATAACCGCTAGAAATTTTTTCTTGCGCCTGGTTTTCTAGCGGTTTTGTTAACCGCTACAAATGTTATTTGTTGCGGTTAAAACCGCTAGAAATGTGTAACTCTAACCGCTACAATCGACATATTTTTTTGTAGTGGCACAGGAAGGGCATGGTTGCCATCTATCATAGAATGCAACTATATCCTTACATGATCAGCAGGGAGAGCCGCATTATGAATCATGGTCTCTCTTGGTAAGTTGAACATGCGGCCCATGGTGACAGTGTGATGTTTAGGGCTATCTGTCACACACTAAATGTTCATCTCACCCTAAGTAAACATACACATTTTATTTACTTTGTTTTGAAAATAATTAAATGTGATAATATAAACACAAGTAGTATTATACCTCAAGTAGAGAGGGGAATGTACAACTGTCTTTCCTATTCGGGCTGAGACTCAAAGCCAGTTGTGGTGCTTGGTCCTTGATCAATTGATCAATCAGGAGCACTTGCGCTTTGACCTGCTCCTTTAACCAACACGTTTCTTCCTTCAACTCCATAAGCTTTACCAAAGAAGGCGCGTTTGATGTTGAGGGTTTTTGCCTAGCCCCAAAACAAGCTTGCTTTGTGACTCCGAAGCTAACACCCCTAAGACGACAGGAGTGGTCAGGAGTCCTTAGTGCTATCCTTAATGCATCTTGATTATCCGATGGATTGCTTCTTTTTTGGGAAACCTCTTGGGACATAGTTTTCTATCCAACAAACACTGTTAGTATTGTTACTTTAAGGTATTAATTAAACAAGAATGCACATTAAAACTCACCATCCTATCAATGATCTCCTTTACTTGAGGATTATTAATTTGTCCATCTTTATTTTGCCTCAACAATACCCATAGCATTTGATGTGATACAGTAACATTTGATTCCTTCTTTTCTATTACTTCTTTCTTAAGGCCTGCATACCCAAGTGCCCTTTCTGATAGGGATATTGATTCTTCTTCACCCTCTCCTTATTTTAAGTGCTTAATTCCTATGAAAACAAAGAAGATTTAGGTGAATACATCAAATATCAAATACAATTCATTTTAGAATGGAGAATAGATGTTACCTAAAATTTCTTTTCAAAATGACTAAACAAAAGAAGCTCAATCCTCTTGTTTGACCACTTTTTATACTCATCAGTTAAGAAAGGATCATTCAAATATTTCTTTATAACAAAATATCTCAATAAGTGTAGTACTGTCCCAAGCTTCCCCAAAACATACTTCTTTTTGCTCTCATCAATGTGAAATCCTGACTGCAAAACATAGAAATCAAACCATTAGTTTGAAGTATCTTATGAAAAAAAAGCAAATTTGAACTATCATAATAATATCTTACCAATATATCTTGTCAGATAGCATCCCATATTGCACGGTATACCTTCCTCCAGTACTGCATAGTGATCAGCACGATGTTTCTTGCCATAGCACCAATATAACTAATGAACTTATTAGATTTCACAACTTGTTCCCTCTTATTCCACTGCAAACTTTTTCCTCATTGACCTTGCTTTGACCACTTTTTTAATGACACAAAGCCCTTTCTGTATATGTTGTGCCTCTTCCTGCAACTGTTGCTCTTTTTCAGTGGTATTGGTGGACTAAGATGGATTATCAATGGCAGATCCACTATAATCTGCCATCTATAACAAATTAAAGCACATAGCATTAAATGGGTGAATACAATAAAGTTATTAGCAACATAAATAAATCAAACATAATCAAATCAAGTAAAAGTTTGGTCAAATAATAAAAAAGAGAATTTATATAATCAACTAGCTCTTTTCTCTTTTTACTCTTAGCTTTTTGTATGTTCTTCTTAATTTTAATTGCTTTTATCTTTTTTTGAAGCACTTTTTGTTTCTTTCAAATCTATATTCCTTTATTGTGATCATGCATAATGTACATGGATTCATCTTCATTTGAAAGGTCTTCAAGTGATGTCACTTGAAATGGATCATCTTTACATGCGATGCCTTCATATCCCATCTCCTCATTCATTTGACTAGTTAACAAGACAATAGACCATCCTTTTGTAGCATGATTTGGAACATAAAAAACTTGTCTAGCCTAAGAAGCCAAAATGAAATGTTCTTCTTTATACCCTTCTTTATTCAAATTCAACTGTATGAATCTTAAGTCATCAACCCTCAGTGTATTATTATTGTCCACCTACTTGCAACCGAATACTGCAACCCTAAATTCAATGTAATCCAACTCCCAAATATGCTCAATCACCCCAAAGTATGACATACTTGCATAGATAGGAATTTTATCCTTAGTAGTCGATATACCCATAGCATTAGCCACAAGGGTTATACTACTGTTTTGCATTTTACTTTGATCATCCTGCTCTTTAGTATAAAAAGTGGACCAATTGATTATGTATCTTGTGAAAGAAAGTACATGTTTGCTCAGTCCATTTGCCAAGAACTTTATTTTCTCAAAAATTGAAATAGGATCAGCATTATAATTGTAATGCATGTGCTCTCTCAACCATAATATAAATTGTTTATTGTGTGCTCTAACAAACCAACTTTCCAGTTTATTAGGATTATCTCTCTTAAGTTCATCAAAATACTTGTCCACATAGTCCTCAATCTCTTCAAAATTGTGTAATGCATAGAGATATGCTTGCTCCCACTATTAATCTAAGATAGTAACAACTTTCCTTCCCATAATTCTTTCTCTACTAGTTTTCCCTCATACCAAGATACTGGTATCCCAATATCACTTATATTTTTTAAGTATTGGGTAGAAAGCTTAGCAACCTCTTCACAAATATAGCGTTTTATGGTACAACCCTCCGGTCGACTCTGATTTTTCACATACCCTATCAATATGTTCATGTAATGCTCAACTGGGCACATCCATATTAAATAAGCTAGGCCACACAGTTGCACTTCTCTAACTAAGTGAATAGTTATGTTAACCATGATGTGAAAAAATGCAGGAGAAAAATACATTTCAAGCTCATAAAACATTATTATGATTCGGGTTTGCAACCTCAGCAATTTATTGGGATTAATCACTTTACTAAAAAGAGACTTAAAAAAACATAACTTTGTGATTGTACCTTTCACCTTACCAGGTAAAATAGTTTGTATTCCATCAGAATAAAGTTTTCCAATAACACATGGCAATCATAAGATTTTAAACCCTTTAGCTTCAAATCCTTAATTGAAACAATGTTGCTAATATTAGAAAAGTAACATTTCGACACCTTTACTCTAGCAAAAAGCTCACAAAAACTAGTTTTCTCTTTTTAGATAGTATGTGAGTAGCGGGACGAAGAAATGTATGAGTTCTCTTATCCTTTGATGCCAATTCCTCTCTTATCCCTATTACAATCATGTCTAACCTCAATTTTATGACATCCTTAGTCTTCCCTGGAATATAGAGTAACATTCTAAAAAGAGTTTCATATACGTTTTTCTCGATATACATAACATCAAGAAAATGCTTTATATCCAGGGTCTTCCAATATGGCAACACAAAGAAAATAGAATTCTTCTTCCACCTGCTTGTTCCAACATGCTTGGCAAAAAGTTTGCCAAATTCACATTCTATTTCTTTTACCTTATAAAAAAATCCTCCTTAGTCAATAGTGCAGGTGCTTTACTTTCTTCTGAATTCCCATTGAAATATTTTTTTGCAATGCCAATAAGGATGATCATGATGCAACCATCTATGGTGTCCCATATAGGAATTTTTCATACCATGTTTCAACCTTATTGAATCTGTGCCCTCTTCACAAATGGGACATCCAAGTTACTCTTTCATGCTAGACCCTAACAAATTACCATATGTGGGAAAATCATTGATTGTGCTAAACAACATGGCTCTCAACTTGAATATTTCTTCCTTACATGTATCATATATATATCAACTCCAGTCTCCCACAATAGCTTCAAGTCTTCAATAAGTGGAGTTAGGTATATATCTATGTCGTTCCCTGGTTGCTTTCACCTAGAGACTATCGTAGACATCATAAAATACTTGCGCTTCATGCATAGCTAGGGAGGAAGGTTGTCTATAAACAAAATCATTGGCCACATACTATGGGTATTGTTTTGCATGCCATATGGGTTCATTCCATCAGTAGCTAATACAAGGCGTAGATTCCTCTCTTCTTCCCTAAATTCAGGATACTTAATATCAAACTTTTTCTATTCTAGAGAATTAGCAAGATGCCACAGCATGCCGTCTTTAATCCTTTCATTCGCATGCTACCTTAGATTTCTTGTATCTTCTTCACTGCTATATAAGCTTCTGAATCTTGGTACAATGGGAAAATATCATAATGCTTTCTTGGGACTCTTCTTGTTCTCTCAATAGTGTAAGGCATTACACTTAGGACACTTGATTAGTGGCTTATATTCCTTCCTGAAAAAAATACAATCGTTGGGGCAAGCATGTATCTTCTCATGGGTTAGGCTAACAGAGCGCAACACCTATTTTGCTTGGAAGCTGATTTTTTTTTTAGCATTTGTTTCAGAAGTGAAAGCAATTCTATGAAACTTGTGCCACTCCAGCCATTTCTTGCCTTCAAGTTATACAATTTCAGAACTGCAGGCAATTTTGTAAACTTAGTACAACCTTCATACAGAGGTGTCTCCGCGTCACTCTTTAAGCTCTAAAACATTTCTGGACAATCCTCCAGATCCCCTTCAATCGTGTTGGTCATATCTTTAAGACAATCAGCTTCATATATACTTGTGTCAAAATTAATTGATCCACATCTTTCACTTTGCATTTGACTTCTATTACCCACATCTCTTGTCTCCCTATGCTTTGTTCAACACTTATAAATTTGACCAATTCCATTAATAATTAACTGGCTCTCACAAATGAATGGTGGAACCCTCTTGAGAAAGCAACAATTAACACAAAGGCAAATAATGCTATCATGATTATTGGCATGCTCCACTGTGAACTTAATAAAATATTCCACATCGTCCTAATATTCCTTTGATAGGTGGTTGATAGACATCCCTTTCTTATCTATGGTCCCTATCTACATTAACCATTTGGAGGGAAATATGATCAGCGACTCAAACATGTTGAGTGAATTAAACAAAGATAGGGAAACAATGAGTCACAATTGATCACATGTTACCGTCTTTAATTTTAATTCTGCTATTCCAACTGTTAACAACTAGTAATTCTAGTAATTAACAACTAGTAATTGAAATAACTTAAATCATGTCCATTCCTTTTGGAAAAAAATTGACAGAATAACAGCTTAAAAATGAGCTTTTCTCGAGCTTTATGCCTTACATTTAAACTATATTAACTTCAAAAAAATTAATAAATAGGAAACTAGCAGCATGACAATATCATAACTAATAACAACATTCATGAAAGAAAAACAAAACCATTAAATTCTAAGTAACTTGCGTGAAAGTTTAATTCTTCATACTAAAAACAAATTTCATTGAATTTAGAAACAATGCCATCTAAATTCAATCATGTCCCATTGCAATTGGAAAACATTCGGCGGTATAATAGTTTAGAATGAGCACTTTTCTAGCCTTGTGCCTTCTCTTTAAACCATTTTAATTTCAAAAAATAAATCTTTCAATATCAAACGAGCAAGACAATTATTCATGAAATTTTAATTTAGGCTAAATAATATCTCATGTAAAATTTAATCATTCAAACCATTAGGAATAATGCTTTAATAGAGCCAAAACGGTTCCATTCAACTAGAAATCAAACGCCACAAGCCATAATCAGAACATGTAACCCACAATTCAGATAGCGTAACCCAGCACTACAAAACTTGTAAAAGACATATAACCGACACAAATGAACCAACATTGAAATGAAGAATAGCTAACAAACCTGTCAATCAACATTCAAACGAGGAAGAAGAAGAATATGAAGAAGAGATAAACCAAAGCAAATAGCATTCATTATAAACACATATCATTTTTAAAACACTATAGAAGAAGAAGAAATGTGACAAGCCTAGAATATGAAGCAGAACCACCTCCTACATTGTCCTAAAATGCTAGCACGATTGTAGTATCGAACAATAAACTTGATGGCAGTGAAGGGGAGAACAGGAAAATGATGGTGGAGAAGCACAAAATCACAAGGAAAAGTGCAAAGCTTAGGTAGGGAATGAAGATTTGAATCTTCGAAGACTTGACAGTTCTATTGTAAACCTGTCAAATATTCCTTCGCGAAACCATACTTCATGGTTTTCCTTTAAAACCGTCAAGTATTTGGAAACAATACTTACGGTTATTTAAAACTATCAAATATTTGAATACAATACTTAATGGTTATTAGTAATAACCATTAAGTATTTCTCGTGCGCCTCTTATTTGACAGTTTTTAGAATGATCGTCAAATATTTGTAAATCTATAGTAGTGTATGTGTGTTGACTTATTTTATTTGTTAGCATTAACTTGTCGTTAATCTTTGGTTTATAAATCTATGGACATCCCCCGAAAAGTTTCATCCATCCGGTCCTTAATATAGGAATTAATTTGACTTTTAATTTAGTCCTAAGACCCTCGTCCCCTTTATCTATCATATTTAATATTCTTTTTTAAGATAATCCTTGTAATAGTTACACATGTTAAAATTCTCATTAAATGTTAAAGCTAATATATTTGATTAGTAGTGATATCTTAGAAAAAACATCACGTATTTAATATAAATAACTAACTTAACAAGCTCTCTTAATTTACTTAAATTAGTTAACTAACTCATATATTAAGTAGGGGAAGTAATATGACTTTATATATACAAAACGAGGATATTTACAGTCATTTTGATAGATCATGCACTTATATACAAGTTTAAATTAAAACATTCTTCGATAGTTTTTTTTTTTTGGGCCAAGCGTTCTTTTGATGGTTGATTCGTGTGTTTCACAAATTTATTTTTCTTTTTGTATAACAGAGAGCTTAGCCCAAAAAAAAAAAAGGAGATTAAATCCCAAGTGCTCCCTGTCCACAGGCCCCCTAAGATCAGTACGGCAATCATGTTCAATGGACTCGCTTTTCTTAGAAAGACATTAAAAAGTTAAATATTGAAGTACACTTACATTGTTACTCTTCCAATTCTATTTATAAATTTTAAATTTATAAAAAAATTTGGTCTATTTTATAAGCTTTAATTTGAGTTTGTCTTAATATTTAATGCATTTTTTTCAATGTTACCCTTAATTATTTCTCTCTTATTATATTTTCCTACACATTCTCTTTTATCTTTTTTTTTTTTCATTTATTATAAGGGTAAATTTGAAAGCAAAATTATATTTCTAATATATTTATTATTCTTAACTAATTTTAACTAATTATTTTGTCATACGTAAATTAGTTATTTCAAGCTTATAATAACGATTGGAGGGAGTATTAATTACTCCCTCTAATCCTATATATAAGCTTCAAATAACTAATTCTTAGATAATGAATAATAAATTAAAATTAGTTAAAAGTAATAAATAAGTTAGAAATATTAAGATAAACTGAAATTGAAGCTTATAAATTGAACCACACATCTTCTTAAATTTGAAGCTTATATATAAGACTGGAGTGTTAATTTTTTTCTTTAATTTAACCCTTCTAGTGAATCAGGTTTTATTTTATTACTTTTTTTTACCAGCTAGACTAAAATAGGTTAGTTTGAAAAAAAATTAAGATGGGTTAGATGAGCTTCTCAACCTACAATTTGAGATGGTTTGCCTCCTTTAACATGTCTAACTCATATTAATGGTCCTTGTGGAACATTGATTATTAAGAATTCTACATTTTGAAAATTTGAAAAGCACTAAGGTCCTAAAAAATAGGGAAAATCCCAAAAAAAGTCCTTGGAATATGGGAAATGCCAGATTGGGTCCTTAAATTTCGAAAATGACAGAATGGGTCATTGACCCAATTTGTCATTTGTGAAATTCAGGCGAATTGACAATTTTGCCCTCATTTATTCATTCACTACAATGATTCAAGGAATCACTATAAGAGTTTAGGTGTTACCTAGATTCATGTAGCGAATAACTACTCACTTTTTCATAGTCAGGTGTCTTGTTATTAACTACAACTAATTCTGTAATCACTAGAACAATGTAAGCATTACCTAGATTTGTGTAGAGAATAACTACTCATTTTTTCATAGTCAGGTATCTTATTATTGTCAGGTACCTTATTATTAACTACAACGAATCTTGTAATCACTAGAACAGTAAAAGCGTTACTTAGATTTGTTTAGAGAATAACTACTCACTTTTGCTCAGGGGAAAAAATGTCAATTTGCTTGAATTTCACAAATGACAGATTGGGTCAATGACCCATTCTGTCATTTTCGAAATTTAAGGACCCAATCTGGGATTTGATATATTCCAAGGGCTTTTTCTGGGATTTTCCCTAAAAAATAACAAACAATTACTATAACAATAAGTTTTATCTTACTAAATGGGATTGGCTATACCAATTACATGACATTATTGTGCTCTATTAATAACCAAATCTTTGATTTTGTATATTACTCCCTATGGTCCTTTTATAAGAGCATGATAACTAAATTACGCGGTTTAAAAAAATTAAAATTAGTTAAAAATAATAAATATGTAAAAAATGGACTTTTTTCAAGTATACCCTTTATTTATGAGGGTGTAAGTAAGGGAGAGAAACAGAATAATAATAAGAGAAAGTATGAAAAAGAAGATAATATGCCAAGTTGTTAACCTTTCAATTAATACAATGTATAAAATCAATTAGGGGCAAAAATGATAAAAACACATTAAATGAAAACTTGGCATATTTGATCTTTTCAATACTCTTTTTTGTAATATTTTAAGTACTGCTAATTGATAGTTTTTTTTTTTTGCCAGTCTATTATTTGATAGCTTAGTGCTCCATATTTTATTGTTTTAGTACTGAAATAAAAATTTAAGGTTATTGTTAAACGAACATGAAAAAGAGTATTAAATATATATAAAAGATGAAAATTTTTTAAAATGATTCCTGAAAATTGATGAGTACTAAAAATAAAATGTTGATGATTACTAAAAACATGAAGGAATTGTTTCACCGAAAAAATAAAAACATGAAGGAATTAAATTACATCATAAAATTCATATGTAGATTAAGCTTAATTATTCAAACAAATTGTGAACACATTTTGTTTGGCCAACAATTGTGAACATATTGTTTTCTATGAGTAAAGTGCAGATTTGGGCATCCTCAATGAAGCATATCAGTGATAAGTTAATTGAAGAGGCCCCACTCTCTCACAGACATCGGTTGATTTTTCCATCTTTGAAGAGTCTCTCTCTTATAAATGGCCCATCCACTACTCACGCATGAATGCTTAATTTTCGTGTGGTCCAAGTCGCAGGTTGAGGGTAAAGTCCTTGGAGGACGTAGAGGCTCCGAATTATTGACCATATTCTTGTATTCTTCAGTCAATTTTTTTTTTTTTGGGGTATTGGAGAGACTAAGTGAGTTGGCCCTGTGCACTGACTAGGATCAGGACGTATCTCCACATTTAGAGAGCACTTACAATATACTTATAGATTACTCACTAATAAAGTCATCACATCAGCAGTAGGATTTGAACAACTCAGGATCTTATGAATTATGAGTCACTTTCTTACTAACTAGACCAATTCTTGTTCCTTAATCTTTAGTCAATATTCACACAGTACCATCATCATTTCTCTTCTTGGCTTAGCTACACGTGAAAATATGGACTTCAAGAGGAGTGCTTGATTAGCTAAAAAAAGAAAGAAAGCCTTTATAAAACAGTTAAAACCCTATTATTAAAAATCAACAAATAGTTTCTCTCTCTTAATTTGTAGTAATTAAAAAAAACTAATAGTTGGGTTTTATATATATATATATTAATCATAAATTCCTCAATTCCTAGGATTTTCTCTCCGCCAAATATCTGATCTTTTTCCACAAGTGATAACCTTGTTCATATCTCCTTGAATGGGAGAGTTCTTGTGAAGTGGCAAGGCTGATCAGGGTTCCTTCACTATATTTCTTCCGCATATCTGTCATTATTTTTGACAAACTATCAAATGCCATAAATAAATAAACAATAAAATAAATTAAAGTAACAAATTTCATAAATATAGATGTTCATAATAAAAGCTCTGATATTACTTTTAAGAAAGATTTTTTACATTAATTTTGGGACAAGTGCAACGATTTTAACATCAATTAGGAAGAATTATATTTTTAACATAATTTCAAGGGAGACATGTAATCCAATGATGTAGGGCTTGTTTGGTTTCTTATTTTGAAAACAATTTTTTACTTTTAAAAACAGAAAAATAAAAAAACTTGTTTGGTATTTTGTTTTTAGTTGATTGTTTTAAAAAACAAAAAATAGTAACATGTTTTTAAAAACCAAAAAACCAAAACAACTTTTAAATGTTTTCTTGTTTTTGTTTTTGTGTTTTTTATTTTTTGTTTTGAAAAGTTTTAAGAAATCTTTTTCTAAGAAAAAGCACTGAATAAAGTGCTTGAATGTAGTGAAACTCCTTTATTACTATTACATAATCAAAATTGAAGCATCTAATGTTCCCTTCATTTCATTCCAAAAACAATATCATAAGGGCCTATTTGATACACAGCATTGGAAGAGTTGGTACTAACATTGGCACTGGAGTTATTCATTTTGTCGTGTTTAATATATATGACAACTTCAACAATCCTATGAAACTTTTATCAATTCAAAACATATTTAATGATTTAACTAATATTCTTTAGTTTGTGGAAAAATTATATTATGGACTGGAAGGATTTTTTTTAAACTAATTTTTATATAATATCAATACAAACATTTTATCTAAAAACTCTTGACTAAATGCTATTTAAATGTTAAAGGCATCAATCCCATTTTCACTTATAATCTCTATCTCAATCCTAATTCATCAAATGTCAATGCTGTGAGCCAAACAAGGCGCCAAGGTCTTCGTCTAGGGAGTGACCATTACGCAGTTTGTGCTGCTATTTTATGTTTTAACAAAGTCTCCTCTTATAATACGGCCTGTCTCATACTAATTAAAAGGGCCCCTCCATTCCAAGACATTGGCCCAAATGCTTCTATCATTAATTAAAATGGTCCATCCACTCTTATTTTTCAAAGTCTTTCACTTTTGTTTTCTATAGCAACATGATTACCTGGTGAGCTGGTTTCTTGCTAAGTGGCTCCAACTTGCAAGTAACAAGAAAAGTCCACACACGTTGTTGATTTGTCTATCGAAGTCTCCTCTTATAATACGGCCTGTCCCTCACTAATTAAAACAGCCCCTCTATTCCAATACATTGGCCCAAATGCTTCTATCATTAATTAAAATGGTCCATCCACTCCTACTTTTCAAAGTCTTCCACTTTTGTTTTCTATAGCAACATGATTCCTTGGTGAGCTAGTTTCTTGCTAAGTGGCTCCAACTTGCAAGTTACAAGAAAAGTCTACAATTAGCTTGACTACATGTACAGTCGCACACGCTCTTGATTTGTCTACCATAGGCTGTTTTAGCAAAGGAATCGAAATCATTATAAATAATCTAATGTCTTGAATATCTTAATAAGCTAGTTTGCATACGAAGGTGTGTAGTTTTGAGAAATGTCATGTCACATCAGTTACGCACCCACTTGCTGGGAAGGATACTCAATAAACAAATGCTGTTAATTCATCTCTACACCATTCTCGATTTGCTTAAAATTTCCTTAATGGCCATGGGGTTGTTGGTCAAAAAACTTTCTTTTGATCATTTGTAAATTGTTAAAATTCATTTTGTCAATTTATTTTATAGACATATACATACAACATATTAAAATTTATCTATCAAAATCAGTAGAACAATTGTTTTTAGGTAGACACTAAAGCAATATAAGCATTTACATATATACTCTCTCCTTTAATCCTCAATGTAAGACCTAATTAACTAATTTGAGTAAATTAAAAATATTAATTAAATTAGTTAATATGATATGTTTTTTTTTAAAAAAAATACCATAAGCATCATTCTCAATTCCCTCCTTTTTTTCTCCTACTTGATCATTCTAAGAGAATATCAATAGGGTTAATTGGAAAAAATTGGTAAACATATGAAATAAGTTCTACATATAGGACTAATATTAACTCTAAAATTAGGTCATATATTAAAGATCAAAGAAGTATATAGTATATAGTTGTAAGTGCATAATACATTTTATTAAGAAAAGTATTGATTTAAATATAAATCCTATGAAAATGGAATATCATTACCTTATTTTATTTTTTATTATAAAATGATACATTTAATGTTTTGAGATGTTAAATATTATATTTAAATAATATATATTTGTTAGTGAGAAAAAAATATATAAAAAGTCACACTAACTGAAAGTATGACTTTTTGCGACGACAATTGAAGTTGTTGTTGAAAGTCACTTTATTTAAGTGGCGACTTTAATAGTTACTGAAGAAACTCAAACTTTTAGTCAGTAGCAACTTCAATTATCATCAGAAAGATGAGCCCAAGCAAGCACGAGAAGAAGTAATTAAGGGACAGAAGTTACTGAAAGCTTAGAAGGTCACACTTTTAGTGGCGACTTAAATTATCGCCACTAAAATTCAAGTTTCAAAGACAACTTTTTAGAATCGTCACTGAAAGCCAGTTTTTTTGTAGTATATTTTAATATCATGAAGATCAAAATTAGATATAATTTCATAATATATGTGAAGTATGCCTTAAAAACTTAATAAAGAAAGTTACGAATATGATATGTTAGTCATTAAATTGCATTTTCAACAATAGTTTCTTGTCTCAGACAAAAAAAAAAAAGGAGATTAAAAAATGAAGGTAGTAGTTTATGTCGTGGCCTACTGAGATCATGCAGTTTGAACTGGTTCTATTAGAATGAAGACTCCCTTGTAATACGCCCCAAATGTGTCTATGACTCATTAAAATGGCCCCGCCGCTTCTACATTTCAAAGTCTTCCACTTAGAAAATATAAGTTGCCCGAGCTTGTAAGTTACGGGAAGTCGCCACTTAGCTTATAATTTATTCTCATGCACAGTCACACACGATGTTTGGATATTTCTTGTGGTTGAAATCAAAATCTAGCTATTTCCTCCATTGATCCTTTCACTGTGTTTCTTAAAGTACATGGCTAACAAAGCAAAGTTAAATGATGATTTAATAAACAAATGTACGTGTGCCATGTAATATCCGAACTTTTAGGCCTAGTAGTACCAAAAATAGTCTAAATTGGATAGGCTACTAGACGCCTATTAGGAAAGGTCCCAAAGACGGGAAAGAAAATTAAAACAGTTTCAGGGACTAAACTGCAAAGTAAAAGTTTTCAGGGACTCAAGTATAATCAAGGCTAGAGGCTCCAGTAAAGTCTCGAAGGCCTAGAGAGAGAAAAGAGAGTAGATACAGGTCAAAGGTTAAGTTAGAAACCTCAAAGAGAGGATTGTATGAAGTTAAGTTCAAGTAGGGACTAAACCGTAAATTCGGAAAGTTATGACCAATAGGGGTAAAAATGGAAGAGTATACAAAGAATTCCAAGAAAATCCTAGAAAATGAGAAATAATATTCTAAGGCTCTTCTGTGAAGAGAAAAGACGAAAGTACCTCTGAGGCAGCTTAAATGGAATTTATAAGGTTATGGCCAGTAAAAAGTACATTGTTTGAGGTAATTATTTAAAATAGCAAGAGACCTCAAAAATGTATACAAAAATGAGATTAAATGGTTGAAAGGTTATACTAATTTATAAAATTAGTCTCGCAACCAAAAGGCCAGTGGAATGGTTTTAATAAATTAAAAAGTTGATTATGTTGATAAAAGGGCATTTTGGTAAATGAATTTTATGCAAGGCTTAAAGGGAGTGTTGTGGCCTAAGAAAATTCATAGTTATTCTCTAGAATTAAAAGAAATTTATGGAGTAGACAAAAGAATTTTCTGAGCTCCAGAAGGCCATAAAGAAGGCCGGAGAAATGTGGGCCAAGTAAATTTGGAGGAATCAAGTTTGATCCAACGACTAGGATCTAATCTCCCTTCTCCTCCACCACATTTGTGACACTTGGCATCTTCTAGAAGGTTGAGGTAAGCATGATGCAAGAATATGATGCAATGATGATGTAAAAGTTAACTTGAAATTCCAAAATTGCCCTTACCCTTTCTATTAACTACCAAAGGTATTTTGGTCCATTCAAGCCAAAATTTTGACTATAAATAGGCACTCCTCCCCTCACATTTTTGGCCAAACAAGGAACCATAGGGAAAACTCTGCCGCTCTTGCATTTAGAGAGAGAAAGAGCTATTTCTAGTGAGAGAAAGTCCATCTAAGTTCAAGCTTCAAGATCAAGGTATGTGGTGGTTATAGCATCTGATTTGATACCTATTTCAAATTAGTTTCTCTTTGAATCTGATTCTGAAATTTTGTATGATTAAAGTACACTCTGTGAGCTTTAAATCTATGAGTAGAACACTTCATTTGGATATGTGTACGATTTATGGTGATTTTTCAAAGTTAGGGTTTGAAATCTAGAAATAGTGTTGAACTTTTGGAAGAGTATCGAGTTCCGTACAATTCTGGCACTGTTCAACGTAGAATTGGTTCCTAAAACTATGTTTCCTTTAAATTTAACTTAAGTATCTTTTAGTGAGACTTGGAACCACTCAATTTTGATTTTTTTAGAATTAATTATAAATTTTCAAAGTTGAACAAAAATTCTGGGTTTTCTGCGTGAACAGTACCCGCGAAACATAATTTCCAGATTTGATCTTCTTGAATCTAAGGCCATCTAAAGTGGTCCTAATTGATAAGAAATAGATCTTAAGGATGGTAAATGATGAGATTTATGTTAGAGAAGCTAGAAAGAAAACCCTAAAAGCAAGAGAAAGGATTGAGGTTCAAGAGAGCTAGTCTTGAACTTTATGTAATTTAGTGGTCCTAATAGATTGTATGATCTATGTGACTATATTTAGGACCTTTGGAACATCAAAGGGGATGTTTGGTGATGTTAACCGAATGCCACATGGTTGGAAAGTCAAAGGAGTCAAAGGAAAAGTAAGAGGAAAGCTTGAGGTGCAAGGTAGTGAACTTGTCTATTGTCATTGCTTGATGTTGTATGCTTGTGTGTTGCCGTGTACATGTTATTGAATGTTATTGTGACATGTTTTAGCTGCTGTAATTGCTATTCATGATGAGTAGATTATGTTTCCATGGCCATGCATCAAGAAGTTAGCTTTAAGCATGCTAATATGTCACTAATTAACAAGAAAATAAACAAGTTACGTGTAATGCATTAGCATCCATCTAGCATGATTAATATGGTATTGTTTGCTACTAAGATTCCCCCGAATCTCACCCCCTTCCTAATCAACCATTTAGGTCAATAATCAATGAGCAATAATGGCATGAGAAGCAAGGAGAAGAAAATGGAGAATTGTTCATCTTAATGAATGATATTATCATTCAATGTGTAATTCTCCTACTATGTAATTTATGTTGTGGATGCCAATGATGCCATGTAATTAATTATAATATCTATGGTATAAATGAAAGTGTATGAGCATGAATGGGAAAGAGTAAGCCCATGTTATGTATGCCAAAGAAATAAAAAGAATTAAAGTAAAGAGATGTTAAGAGATATAACATAGGTCCTGGAGCAGTGAGTTTGTAGCTGTAGTTTGACCTATCAAACGAATGAGTTAAGTCAAGAGATTAGGCAGAATCATAGTACATATCCAAAATTTAAAATGAGAGGTAGATCATCTCAATTGGATGTGTACACAAGGAGATACGAATTTCCAAAGTTGAAGCACAGAATTTGGAAGTTCCAGATTTTATGAAATGAACAGTAATATTTATTGAATTAAACTGTACGAATTGGGTATGGATAAGTCCAATTGGATATTTTTCCCTTAAAGATCATCGAAACAGCTTTCCGTAGAATTTTAGAACACCTCAATACAATTTTTATGGGTTTAGTTATGAATTTTTGAAGTTGGACCTATAATCTTAAAATTTAACAGTGAATAGTAACTCGAGTAATTATGTTGAAATTTTAAATCCACGGATTTGTGTCATGATCTGCTTGAACCATAACGCTTACGAATGCATGCTCTGAGGGGTTAAAGGCAGGATGTTTCATGCCAAATTCAAAATTGAGAAAAAGTACGCATACTTGTAAAATGGCTTCCCCCCTTAAAATTCATATGGAGATTAAGCTTAACTATTCAAATTAAATGCGAACACATCATTAATTATCTATGAGAAAAGTGCAGATTTTGGCATTACTTTCTCAAGATGTACTATCAATCGTCAATTAATTCAAGAGGCCCCTAACTCCCACACACATTAATTGATTTTTCCATCTTTCAAGAGTTATTTTTCATGTCGTCCAAGGCGCAAGCTGGAAATAAAGCCTCAGAAGACCAAGTCTTTCTTAGAGCACTATCACTATTTCTCTTCTTCCCTTTCTACACATAATTTTTCTTTTTGTCAGTCCGTTCTACACGTAAATGGAATTTAAGAAAAGTGCTTGATTAGCTAAATATTTGGGGAAGAAAAACAAATTGAGATTTTATATTTGAGATCAAAACAAATTTCTGAACTAGTTTTTATATGCAAGATTGTAGGGAGTGTATGTTTAGTTTAGTTTTTAATATGAATTTATTATAAATAACTTTTCTATATATTGTGCGGCTAGTAATTGAATAGGACCGGGGGAGTATTATTTTAAAGTTAATATCATGAAGATTAATATGAAATATGATTTCAGACCATATGCAAAGTTTGTATTAAAAAATTAATAGAGAAGGTTAAAATGCTAAGCCAAAAAAGAAAGTTAAAACAATATGATAATTTTTTTCCAAAAAAAAATTGAGGAGGCTAATCACAAAGTTTAAGATCGATCAGCGAAATATAAATTTTAGGGGTTTCACTTGAAGGATCAAATTTTAAGTTGGTTTGGTTTTTTTCAAATTTCAATTGTTTTCGTATAAATTGAATTTGTAACTAAGATTGCTCATTTTGATCCCAAATGGCAAATGGACCTTTGGGGATTTTTTTTTTGGCAAAAAAAATATTTTTATCTATTAAAAGATTTAAGTGCTAATAAATATAGGGAAAATGACATAAAAATGATATTTAAACTTGAAAATCCCAAAATGGTTACTTGAATAAGTAAAATTCAAATTCTTTTTTAAAAAAAAAGAATAAAAAATAAAAGGTAATATGGTTATTTCAAAAAATTTGTAAATTCCAAATTGGTCACCTGTACTTAAATTGGAATTTTACTTATTCAAGTAACTATTTTGGGGTTTCAAAGTTTAAGTGTCATTTTTGTGTCCTTTTCTCATAAATATATATCACACTTTTTCGGGCCAATATATAAAATACTTTTCATATCATGTAAGTTAAGTATTACATTCTTTCATACTATAATATTTATTAACAAATAAATTAATGAAGTCTCAGCGATAATATTCTTCAAATGTCATTAATTAGAATTGCACATCCACTCCCACTTTTCAATGTCTTTCACTTTTTCTTGATAAAATGATCACTAATAAGCTGTTCTCTTCTTCTTTAGTTGCCCAGCTTGCAAGTTAGAAGAAAGTCCACAATTAGCTTGACTACATATACAGTCACGCACGTTGTTGATTTCTCTATCATATGCTATTTTGGCAAATGAATCTGAATCATTATAGATAATTTAATGTTTTAAATATCTTAATAAGCTAGTTTGCATACAGAGGCGTTGTTTTGAGAAGTGTCAAGTCACATCAGTTACACACCTACTTGCTAGTAAGAATACTCAGTGAATAAATAATGACTGTTACTTCATCTCCTTATATATCCCTCTCACTATCCCTTCATTTACACCATTCTCGATTTGTTTAAAATTTCCTTCATAGCCATGGGGTTCCTTGTCGTCAGAGAATCTCAATTTTCTGAAAAGCTAACACTTTGGTGGGTGCTATTAGTTGGCTTTTTAATATTGTTCCCATTTCCTGTTTCCTCTTTCATGACCTTATCATTAAACAGTGAAGTAAATGCTTTGCTCAAGTGGAAGGCCAGCCTTGACCACCAAAGCCAAACTGTGTTATCGTCATGGAAGGAAAATGGCAGTCCTCCTTGCAAATGGGTTGGAATTGCATGCAATGAGCTCAACCCCATTGCCAATATATCTCTTCCAAATTTTGGACTAAGAGGTACGCTTGATAGTCTCAATTTCTCATCCTTCCCTCATCTCTAATTCATACAGTTGCAACATAACTCATTTTATGGGAATATCCCTCCCAAGATTGGCGAACTATCCATACTCATTTGTATAGATTTTTCTTCTAATGAGTTCTCCAGTAGCATTCCAACAAGTCTTGCCAACCTTTCCTCAATCACCATTTTTAATTTTAGTCATAACGAACTTTTTGGAACATTTCCAGATTGGATCACACAGTTGACTAGGATTAGTGTTATGGGCATAGGTTATAATCATTTCAGTGGCCATATTCCTAAAGCTATAGCAAATTTGACTAACCTATCATGGTTTGAGCTAGGAGGCAATAACTTTTCTGGTCATATTCCTCCACAAATTGGTAGATTGATTAACCTCCAATACTTAAGATTTAATGACAATCAGTTTATTGGCTCTATCCCCCATGGGATTGGAATGATCAGGGGACTTGTGGAATTTGACATGTCAGTCAACTATCTCTCTAGTAGCATCCCTACTACTATCGGAAACTTGTCCCGTTTACAAGGACTTTATCTTTATTCTAATCAAATCTTAGGGTCAATTCCACAGGAAATCGGGAAACTCCATGCTTTGGGAGAATTGGAGTTGGTAGACAATAAAATATCGGGATCAATCCCACCATCCATAGGGAACTTGACCAATCTAGTCAACCTCAGGCTTTTTCAAAACAACCTTTCTGGATCTATCCCTTCTAGTATTGGAAACTTGACAAAGCTCTCTGTGCTAGAATTGGCAACGAACAACTTCTCTGGATCTGTTCCTTCTAGCATTGGAAACTTGACAGATCTCACCCAACTAATATTATATGAAAACAAGCTTTCTGGATCTATCCCTTCTGGCATTGGAAACTTTGCAAAGCTCTCCATACTAAGTTTGTTTGAAAATAAACTTAGTGGCAATCTTCCATCAGAGATGAATAACCTTACAAAATTGGTACTCTTGGATATTGCATACAATAATTTCAAAGGTCATTTGCCCCAAGACATTTGCCTTGGTGGACTGCTTACTATATTCATTGCAACTAAAAATCAAATCACTGGTCCAATTCCAAGAAGCTTGAAGAACTGCTTTAGCCTTATCAGAGTCAGGCTTGAAAGTAATCAACTTACAGGGAACATCACAGAAGCTTTTGGTGTATATCCACACTTGGACTATATTGATTTAAGTAATAATGCACTTTATGGCCACTTGTCACCCACATGGGGGCACTGCAATAACCTTACAAACCTTGAGATCTCTTATAATAACTTGTCGGGGGGCATACCACCAAAACTAGGTCAAGCAACAAAGTTATAGCGACTTAATTTTTCATCAAATCACTTGACAGGAAATATTCCAAAGGAATTGAGCCACTTGACATTATTGAGTGAACTTGGTTTGAGCAACAATCAACTTTCAGGAAACATTCCTATTGAGATAGGATTGTTGACGAAACTTGAAAAGTTAAGTCTAGCTAACAATCACTTAAGTGGCTCAATTCCAGAACAACTGGGAGGGTTGACCAAATTATGGGAATTAAACATAAGTGGAAATAAGTTCTTTAGCATTCCCATTAGTTTTGGTCAATTGCAACAGCTTCGGTTTCTTGATCTTAGTGGAAATTCATTTGCTGGAACAATCCCAGTAATGCTTGGACAGCTACAACGACTGGAAATGTTGAACCTCTCATGTAACAATTTCTTTGGAATGATTCCTTCATTTTTTTAATGATTTGATAAGCTTGACTATGATTGACATATCATACAATAAATTAGAAGGTCCACTTCCAAATATTTGAGCCTTTCATGCAGCTACAATAGAGAGATTAAAAGGCAACAAAGGCTTATGTGGTAATCTATCTGGCCCACCAATTTGCCCAACAACAAATTTTGACTCAAGCCATTCCAAGAGCAGGAAAGTGGTGATCTATGTTGTATCCTTTGGTTCAGGAGCTGTGATGCTAGCAACATTTTTTGTTGGAATTTCATATATTATTTTTCATCACAAAGCAAAGAAAACAAAAAGTCAAGAAAGAGAAGGGCAAACTCAAAATTTGTTTGCCATATGGAGTTATGATGGGAAATTAGTATATGAAAACATTATTGAAGCCACAGAGGAGTTCAACGAAAAATATCTCATTGGAGAGGGAGGATCTGGAAGTGTCTACAAAGCAGAATTATCCACAGGTCAAGTTGTGGCTGTGAAGAAGCTTTATTCAGTACCAGACAAGGATATGTGTCATCAAAAAGCTTTTATGAGTGAGATTAGGGCCTTAACAGAAACTAGGCATCATAATATCATCAAGCTATATGGGTTTTGCTGGCATTCAAAGGTCTCATTTTTGGTTTATGAATTCTCTGAAGGAGGCAGCTTGGACAAGATACTAAGTGAAGAGACACAAGCAATTGCATTGGATTGGACTAAAAGAATCAAAGTTGTTGAAGGTGTGGCTAATGCTTCATACTATCTTCATCATGGATGCTCACCTCCGATAGTTCATCGTGACTTATCAAGCAAAAATGTTATTTTAGACTCAGATTATGAGGCACATATCTCTGACTTTAGGACATCCAAGCTTTTGTATCCAGATTCTACCAATTGGACCTCATTTGCTGGCACCTTTGGCTATGCTGCTCCAGGTTAAGGATCTTTTATGTTATGCGGTTTTCATTACTTTTGAGTTTGCATGGTGTTATATGTCATGTTTCCATTATTTAACAATAAAAAATTTATTATTCACAATGTTTTCTTCATGATAATCTTTTTGGTTTTGTTATAGAACTTGCTTACTCAAAGCAAGTTACCGAGAAATGTGACGTCTATAGCTTTGGAGTGTTGGCTCTGGAAATAATCATGGGAAAGCATCCAAGAGATCTCATAATGTCATGTTTCTCATCAACATCTTCTAGTGCAACACCAACAACACACTACTACAAAAAATACATTTAACGGCGGTTAAAATAAGCTTTTTACGGCGGTTTTGAGACCGACGTCTATGCCATCGACGTAAAATGTAGAGGATTTCACGGTGGTTTAAGAACCGCCGTGATATGTGACTGAAAAATACTGATTAGGAGGGAACGGAAGAACAAAGCCTCAAAAGAAATCTCTCGCCAGTTAAAAGCATTTTGATGGAGTAAATATAGATTCTTTCCTGCCTTCATAGCGTCACTTAGCTTCACCTTCGGCCACCAGATCGAAGCAACTAAGATTTAATAAAGGTAAAATCAAAGACTCAGATCTGATAAAATCAAAAACTCAGATCTGTTAAAAATCAGATCTCTTTAAACTCAGATTAAGCATCTTATTTTTAACTAAAGAAAATAATCATATCAAACCACAAAAACTACAAAATCCACAGAAAGAATGGAGGTGAAAAACTCACAAATAAGAATGAAGAGGATGAGGCGATGGTGACGGTAACAGCAACAGCGACAGTGATGGTAGAACATGGCGGAAATGATAGAGGCAATGGATAAACGCCGACAAATATAGGAGGAGGGAGAAAATCGAGTGAGGATGTGGTATGGGGGACTATGAGCTCTGACTCTGAAAAGTGAAAACTATCGCGCGATGGATTTTAAAATTCTGATAGACTTTTTACGGCGGTTATTTAAAAAACCGCCGTTAAAAGTATTTTTTACGGCGGTTTTTAAAAAACCGCCGTTAAAAGTCCGCCTATAATTACAGAAATGCCACCGTCATATTTTTTACAACGTTTTTGCTAATAACCGCTGTAAATTAGCGTTGTGAATACTCTTTTTTGTAGTAGTGATAGCTACTCACAATTTGGATTTGAACGAAGTGTTAGACCAAAGGCTACCTTATCCTCAAGGCTTAGTGGTTAAGAAGGTGACGTTGATTGCAAGAATAGCTTCTACCTGCTTGAATGAAAATCCACGTGCTCGCCCAACCATGGAGTAAGTATGTAAGCAGCTTGCAATGCCAAAATCACATATTTCTAGTTCTGTTCCATAGCTTCATATAAGTTATGTTGGAGATCTCAACTGAAAATAAGATCATCATGATGTGATGATGTGTGGTATATTATTGTCTTTATACTTAATGTGTTCCCCTAGTCTACTTGTGTTTTACCTTTTGAATATGGACCAACCCAAAATAATAATTAAATATTGTGTAATTAAGTTCATTAGTGATGTGTTATCAATTTATAGTTTCTATTACATATTTTTCTAATCCTTGATTTGAGAAGACTAATGTTGCACATCATCATTAACAACTCCAATATATGACTAGTGTGTGTGTTACCCAGTGAAAAGTAATTAATTCATATTCATGCAAGCGTCACCCTGAATTGATTAGTTTAGCAATTTTGTAATTTTAGAGAACTTATTTTTTCAAACACATTGTAAATCTATTAATTGTTTAGCCTCCCAGATCTTTAGCGATTTGCTAGTTCAATCCAAGTACTGGAAGATCTCCATTTGCATATCCGTCTCTATCATCACAAACTAACAGTAAAATTTTTTCAAGCACATTGTAAAATTTTAAACCATCTCCAAACAGCAGTGATGTATAATAAATTTTTTATTTTTAGTGCAATAAAAAATTCTCTTTTTATATAAGTAAGCATTAAATATCACTCCACCATTTATGTCCAATACTGTTTTGCTTTAGGTTCTTGATAATATTTATAAAGAAAAAGCTCTTTTAAACTTGTTGCCATATAGATAGTATCAACTACTAATGTCTTGTTGCCATGATTATTTTGCGAAAAAATTTTCAAATTGACTAAAAGTTCTAAGTGAGACAATTTTGAAGAACAAAATTGAGCAGAACAAATTAGATTATAGTCTTATGCAATGTTAAAAAAGATAAATTTCTTAAATGAATGCTCATGCCAAAAAAGAAGTTTTCAAGTTATATCAAAATAAACCTAGTCACTTACAAAGGATTAAATAAAATAAATAATACTAAATACAGATATCTGATATGCAAATTAAATATATGATATGTAAATTAAAATACTTAACGTATAATTTACATTTCTATATATATATGCACACATATATGTGAAAAAATCTAGGTGACATGCATATTGAAAACAATAAGAAAAATGAAGAAAGGATAAGAAATAGAGGGGGGGAATCAATAGCATCTAAGCATGAAGAGGAGAAACTCATCTCTAGAATGAACACAAATGTGAGATGTTCAAAAGTTCGAGGCCAACAAACACACCACCAAACTTAAGGATTAATTAAAAAAAAAAAAGTCAAATCAGGTTTCACGTGTTGTTCCTCACCTCTCATATTTCATCTTAATCATGCATGTTAGTAACTTAAAGACGGCTAAAAGAAATGTAATTATGAAAAACTTACAATACCTGTTATGCTTTTATTATTACTAGAAAGTGTCTCTCTTTTTATTACATAACTATAGGGACATAAGGTTATTATATCACTTACATTTTTGAGATACTTAGCAATAATAACATGATTGGTGTTGAAAGCATCAAAGTTACGTTTTAACTTGGATGATAATGTTGAATGACTAATGATTTGTGATTTGGAAACCTTGTAGTTATGGCCAAGTGCCTTGGGAATGTATTGGTTGTGGAATGTGGATCCACATGAAGCTATCTATTTTGATGATTGGCCTTTATTCAAGAATTTGTGATGTGTATGCTAAACTATTGCTTGCGGGCTTGATGGTTAGACTTGAGTGTCTTGGACTTTGAATGGGTCCAAAGTTCACCTGTTATGTATTACATACTACTTCATGTTCTAAATATAAAAACTAATTAGAGATTTAATTTAATCATAAATATAATATTTTAATTTATTGTGTTTTTTATATTTATTTATTTTTAAGCAAGGTGGTTATAGCAAATCATCCTTCTTCAATAGTCCTTATGGTGGTGGCTGGGATTCTGAATCCTATGGCTTTAACCAGTCATCTTTCAAGTACCGACCACAGTATTCCAGTAGCGGTGACTTTTTTAGGGAACGGCTTTTCTTCACTGCCCCTCCTTTGCTTCAAAATGTTGCCATTTGGAGGGAAAAAAAAGAGGAGAATTACAATCAAGTCTCATAAAAGAAAAAAAATAACAAAACAAGTTCCAAATGTTGTTATTCTCCACTGTAGCACTTGTCATTACAGGCTGCTCAAATTGTTATTGGGACCTTTTAGTAATTATTTCTCTTCTGTAGGACCTGATTGTAATTCTCCCAAAAAAATGACAAGAAAAAAATACGAGATCAGAGGAAGGAGTGAATGGAAAATTGCTAATTAGTTTTCTGTTTGGGAATATGGTTGGAAAGTAAACATGGGTAAAGGTGCAGCTATATTTTTTTAATATGCATTCAATATCTTAAAGTATTTTGTATTTTCAGGTACATTTAGCACCATAAAGTATTTTTTAGTACTATTTTATACTTAATAATTTAGAATGCTGAGTGCACCAAAATAACTAATTTACGAATAATAAAAAATTAATTAAAATTAGTTAAAAGCCATAAATAGATTAGAAATATATTTTTATTTTCAAATATGCCCTTATAATAAATAAAAAAAGGATAAAAAAATGTGTGGGAAAATGTGATAACTGTCACATCCCAAAAATTTTTATTTGGCAATAAATGATCAAAAATTGGGATAAGGCTCAATGTAAGAACTAGACAGGGAGATGAAACGATTTTTGATATGAAACCCCGAAAAGGTCCGAGCTGACATTTTCGTAATTATCGATCTAGGAAGGGCAAAACGGGAAAATTTGAGAAAAATTCCAGAAAATCCCTGAAAAATGGAAAGTATAGAGTAAAGGTTTTGAAAACTCGGTTGAGGTCCGAAAGGTGAAATTTCGGTAAAAATGAATTATTACGGAATTTCCTGTAAATGGAGGTTTTTCGGGAAATTATTGGGGAAATGAAGGAAAATAATTATTTTACTGAGTTAGAGACCTCAATAAATTTGGGAGATTGATGGAAAATTCATCTAAATGTGTGTTTGAATTTATAAAATTAGTTTTAGGCCTTGGAAGCCCAGGAATTAATTTTAGAGAATTTATTTTCTCTCAGATTTACCGATAAAGGCCTAATCGGAGAAAATTCAAAATAAATACCTAGAGGTGGTGAAAAATTCTGGAAAATTTCAGATCATGCTCTCATATTAAAAGGTGAATTATCACAGGGAAGGCATAAGAAAATTAAGCCTAGCGTGGAGGCTCCTTAATTTATGACTTTTGATGCGCACGCACATATATATATACTCCTCTGATCTTAAATATAAGAACTTTTTTGTAGTGTAATTTACACTACAAAAGGGATCTTATATTTAGGATCAAAGGAATACTTTTTTTGTATTTAGGATCAAAGGAATACTTTTTTTGTTCTTAATATAGGATTTAATTGGGAAGTTAATATTGGTCTTATATGTAAAACATATTTAATATGTTTATCAATTTTTTCAAATTAATCTTATTAATATTCTCCAATAATAATCAAATAGAAAAAGAAGGGAATGAGTTAAGAAAGATGATGTTTAGGATGTTTTAGAAGAAACATATCATATTAACTAATTTAACGAACACCCTTAATTTATTTAAATTAGTTAATTAAATTTTATGTTAAGGATCGGAGGAGTATTATATTTTTCCAAGGATTGTTGTGACTAACACACGGATGAGAGCCCAACAGATAAATCAGAACTAGTGCCTCAGTTTGGTCCGTTTGATTTTTAGACCATTTTGTCCTTAAGTTCATAACCACATCCACTTCCACCCATTTTTATTTTATTACTACTTTTTTTGTACAAATAATGAACTAATTACGGCTCATTTTCATGGAGGTTGCACCAATACCATCCGCCTTTTACCTTGTCCGCTTTCGGTTGGCTAACTGCTTAAGTTCGTCAAATTTCAAGTTCATTACCAAACATTTATATGTGCGTTTGACTCTTTTGCTATTGATTTAATATTACTTAGTATTTTAATTTTATTCTATTTTCTGTTTTGTTTTATTATATTTTACACTTATCCCTGAATTTGATGTGTTCTTCTGATCCTTAATTATCAAAGTTAAGCATTCTTTGAACTAAATTAGATGTAATTGGCAAAAAAAAAAGCTAAATAAGATGTAAACATCTCTGTTAGTAATTTGTTGAGTTGTAAGACTTAATCTAAATTAATATTGAAAAATGAACCATATGAATGTCATAAAAAATAATTTTTCAATAACAATCAAAATGAGTCTACAACGGAGTTAAACGGAAAAAAAAAAAGAAGGTCAGATTGCAATCAAACTAAGTAAAAAATAAAGATAAATTAAAAAAATTAAATCATAAGCACGTTTTGACTTTTTTATTTGAGAAGTTTTTTTTTAAGTTTGGAAAAGGAATTAAAAATTGATTTGTTGAGATGGACATCCTACTCATATCTTTAGGTGGATTTCATCAAGCGTTTTATATAGTAATACCCATACCTAATTATTTGGACCAAAAATACTGAAATGTCCTTCTTTTTGTGTAGTACAAATTATTATGAAAGTGGAACTTGCCGTGTTGAATTAGTAGCACATTAATTCAAGACTTTGAATTGAGAGTTGGCAGCAAATCGGAACCTTTTCACATTCTCTTAGTTGCATCTATTTATTATTTCAATAAATATAGTATCTTTGTCAAAATGATGAAAAGTAAGAAAATTAGTAGTTCCTAAGTGCTTTTTTATTTTTTATTTTCCAAAATCTACCTCTAATTAAATGTTTCATGATAGTAAAATTATTTATTAGAAGTTGGGAAAAATCATTAAACAGGGATACGGATAAAAATATTTTAAAAAATATTCTAAAATATAGAACATGGTATTGCAAAGAGGGATAAGCGCTTAAAAAAGTGGGTAATATATTTTTGGGGGGAGAGAGCATACATGATTTGAGAAATTTTATCAGCAATATATATTAGTTTAATTTAATTTAGTATCAATATAAAATTTAAAAAATATATATATAATAACTCGTTTTCTTTAATTTTAATAATTAAGCATGAAAATTGAACTTCAATGTTTTGATTCTATTTTTTTTATCAGGAATATTTTAAGTCTGATTGAAACCCTAGATAATTAAGTGTATTTTTTTTAATTTTAGATGAAAAATAAAATAGATAATCTCGAATTAGTTAAAAAATCCTTTCAAGGGTGACTGGTCAAACATTGTCACACTATTTTTCAGAATTATCAAAATTCTCATTCTATCTTATAGTAGTATTTTCAAAGCAAAGTCAAACCTCTTGAAGTCAATGGGAATAGTTGGCTTCTTTGTTTCATATTAGTATTACAGTTTTCTTCTGCGTAATCATTATATTGAACTGAACATTAGAGTATATATTATAGGAAAAAATGAAACTTATATGGACTTGAGCCTCTGATCCTCTCTAATATGCTTCGTGTTGTCCCAACTCCAAAATGGTTTTTTCCCTTTTACTTTTTGTCATTAGATTATAATAAAATGAGTAACATTATAATATATTTAAAAATTGTGCAATTTTGATTTATTTTATTTAAAAATCATAAAAAATTTAAAATTGTACCATTTCATTATCATAACATATCATAAGATCACTTATTTTATATAAAATCTAATGATAAAAAAATTTAAAAATATATATTTGGAAAGTTGCGGCGCAGTGCGTTATTAGAGGCTCCCAACCCACTCTTTATACTTAATCTATTTGTTTTCAATCAAATCAAATCAACATATGTGAATTTTAAAATATTGGATAAAAATATATTAAGTATATAAAGCTGATACCTAAGTCATCCCCTGTTTTTTTGGCAAAAAAAGAAGAAGTCATCCGCTATTTATGTTATATTGTTTTTCAAAAGATTTGATTAAATTTCATTTTTAACGATCTTATGACTTATATCAAAATTTGTAACTAACTCTTTCAAAATTTTTATGCACAATGTTGGAGGAAGCTCTCTTTCAATTAATGTTCTATAAAAAAAATTAACATTTTACGTAAATTATGCCTTCATTTTCTTTTCGGTAAGACGAGTAGTGTGTCCTCCTTATTATTAAAGACTCTTCTATCTCAATTCTCAAGTTAGGGAAGATAATGCCTAAACCTGCTTGCACTGAACTTGATTCCTTTTTTTTTTTTAAATATTTTGATGAATATAATTGTAAGCATAATTAAATAATTTATTTTTCAAAAACGAATTCTATATAAAGGGTTAATATCATCCATATAAAATAAATAAAAATTTTCCTTTATAAAAAATATGAGTATTTTAGGATCCGCATAAAATTTTTTAAATTTAGGCCATGCAATTCTTTGTGTGTCAAAAGGGCAGTGCAATTATATTAAAAAATATTTTATAACTACTTTTTACTGTCTAGTATAAAAATAGTGGACATAAGTGTCATGAGGCATATTGTTCTGGGTGGAAGATAAAGTATTCCATTATTTATTTTTTGTTTGGCCTTTCCCCTTTTACGTGTACTGGTTGTTTTGGATTAGTTAGTGGATGTTTATACTTTATATCTCTTAACTTTTCTATCTTATTTCTTCTAGCCATAACTTTCGTATTGATGTAGTAAGTGGAAAGAAAGTCATCTTTCCAACAACTTTTGTCCAATTGCCAAAAGCAAAAAAAAAAAAGTCTATTTTTTTATCAGGAATATTTTAAGTCCAATTGAAACCTCAGAGAATTAAGTGTATATATTTTTTATTTTAGACGAAAACTAAAATAGATAATCTAGCATTAGTAAAAAAAATCCTTTCAAGGGTGACTGATCAAACACTGTCACATTATTTTTCAGAACTTTCGAAATTCTAATTCTATCTTATAGTCGAGGTCAAAAAAAACAAAAAAATTCTATGTTATAGTAGTATTTTCAAAGCAAAGTCAAACCTCTTGAAGTCAATAAGAATAGTTGGCTTCTTTGTTTCATATTAGTATTACAGTTTTCTTCTGCATAATCATTATATTGAACTGAACATTAGAGTATACATTATAGGAAAAAAAATTAAACTTATATGGACTTGAGCCTCTAATATGTCTCTCTCTAACACTCTCTAATATGCTGTGTGTTGTCCCAACTCCCAAATGGTCTTTTCCTTTTGGCCAAAACAATTTTTTTTTCTTTTTGTCTTTAGATTATAATAAAATGAGTAACATTATAATATATTACAATGATAAAATGTTTTTTTTAAAAAAAGCCCTAAAAATTGTGCGATTTTAATTTATTTTATTTAAAAATCATAAAAAATTTAAAATTGTACCCTTTCATTATCATAATATCACTTATTTTATATAAAATCTAAAAACAAATATATGGAAAGTTGCGGCGTTTGTTTTCAATCAAATCAAATCAATATATGTGAATTTTAAAATATCATTAATATTTTAAAATTTACTTGTTCTGTTTTGATTATTGGATAAAGATATATTAAGTATATAAAGCTAATGCCAAAGTCACCCCCCATATGTTATATTGTTTTTCAAATGTTTAAATTTCATTTTTAATCATCTTATGACTTATATCAAAATTTATAAGTAACTCTTTGAGAATTTTTATACACAATGTTGGAAGAAGCTTTGTTTCCATTAATGTTCTATTTAAGAAAATATTTTACATAAATTATGCCTTCATTTTCTTTTCGGTAAGACAAGGAGTGCATCCTCCTTGTTATTAAAGACTCTTCTATCTCAATTCTCAAGTGAGGAGAGATAATGCCTAAACCTGTTTACAATGAACTTGATTATGCTTTTTTTCCCCTTTAACATTTTTATGAATATAATTGTACGCATAATTAAATAATTTATTTCTAAAAAACGAATTCCATGTAAAATAAATAAAAAATTAATTGAATTTTGCTTGTCCAGTTGACCACTGATTTATGAAATTAAGGGTTATTTTCTTAAAAAATTAAAAAAAATAGTTAGGAATTGATTTTTGGCCTGAAATTTTCGTAAAAATTAATTTTGGGGTCAAGGAAACTATTAGATAAGGAAAATCCACATAAAATATTGTGGATTAATTTTTGAGTTTATTTTACAATTACAGAAAAATAGTGACAGGAAGAAAGTGAAGACAAAAACTCATTGAAGGGTATAACGGTCATTCCTCACCCTTCTTATTTGATATAAGCCATCAGGTCATCTTCCACCTTCATTTTGCGATCTGCCGCTGGAAAAGAGAGTGAGGAACCAAGAAATAGAGAGAGACGGAGAGGCGAGGGTGTGGCCGGAGAAGGTGATCGGAGCTTCTTTCTTTGCATGCAATCAGCGTTTCTGGACGAGATGAGTCCGAAGATTACTCTCCCATCGTTCTTTCCTTCGGTTGCCGTGTGTTTGAAGAGTTGATGCTCGAAGAAATTTGGGTTCTAGTGAGAGAAGCTTTCGGTTTAAGTTGAAATTTGAGGATGATGAAAGAATGATGTTTATTGATGATGATGGAGTATGATTTGTAGCTTGCATGTATTGTTTCCTTCTCTGTTTTGGCTGACAAAAACAGGGGTTAATGATTGGGGGGGAAAAATGGCGTCAGATATAGCTTGTGAAAGTGAAAAACAATGATCAAGCTTGTAGAAATTGATTTAGGGGATTGCATGTGATGGTTTGAATCTTTGTTGGTTGTATCTCAGATCTGAAAATTCTAGATTTCATTGATTAAAGGTGTTTGAGAGTTTCTAAGAGGCTAAGTGTTTGAATGAGAAGAATGAAGCATTGTGGTGATGTGTGTATATATATAGATATATATTCGCTTGCATGCGTGATGTTGTTACATGTTGAATATTACTGTGGAAAGGATGATTTTTTTTAATTCTTCATTTTGCTGTCCGAATTTTGACGGAGAGCAAACGTGATGCTTAGAAGTTAGTAGTATTATAGTAAATAGTATTCTTTTGGGTTCTTAATATAAGACCCATTTAATTAATTTGATTAGATTAAAAAAGTTAGGTAAGTTAGTTAATTATAAGAAATGTGACACGTTTTTCTTAAAATACCATAATCATCCTTTTTAATACTCACTCTCCCTCATCTACTTGATTATGGTTGATGGAGTATTCATAGAGATAACGTGATGCTTAGAAGTTAGTAATATTATAGTAAATAGTATTATTTCGGTCCTTAATATAAGACCCATTTAATTAATTTGATTAGATTAAAAAGGTTAGGTAAGTTAGTTAATTATAAGAAATGTGACACGTTTTTCCTAAAATACCATAATCATCTTTCTTAATATCTACTCTCCCTCATCTACTTGATTATGGTTGAGGGAGTATTCATAGAGATAACTTAGAGAAAACTGATAAATATGAGAAATGGGTCTTATATTTAGGACAAAAATCAACTCAACAATTGGGTTCCATATTAAAGACAGGAGGAGTATTTGTATAAAATACATAACGAATATGATTAAAATCTGGTGGCGTTGTACTAAATCTGAAAATTTTTCCTGGATTTCAACATATGGCTACCCGAAACATTAATGGAGAATAAAAGAGGTGTTGCCATGGATTAAGCTCGTGCAAGAGGATTATGGGGCTGTGTGAGAATATAGGCATGTGTGCATGGTGTTATGATTTGAGATGGGCCGAATTTTGAAGCTGTACCCGCAAGTTACAAGCATGTTTGAAAGAAACAAAATTCTCGGACATTTCGCAACAGTAATTATAATACAATCATGCTTGAGAAAGATTCAACCACAATTCAAATAATCTAAACATTACACACACATTTTAAATCCAAATCACACACCGATATAAAAAATACACACACAGACATATAGGAATTGTAAGTTAAAAATATGAATAACTATAATATCTCTATGATTTAATTATTATAATTAACAAGGAATTAAACAAGTATTAATATTAATTATTGTATTAATTAATTAATAATGTAAATAACAAATGAAACGAAATGTATGTTAAATCACACTTAAAAAAAATTCAGAATACACATAACATGTATTTATGTAATTCAGTCTTGCATAATTCAGTAGATAACCAACAAGGTACAATCACACACAATCGTGTATATGGAGAATTTCCATAGTTACTCGTTACTTCAGTTTACAAATAGTTACAACAAATTTATTCTTAAAATTTCAATGATAATCTACAATAATCATAAACACAAATATTTATCAACAGACTACTAACAATTACTCTCTAGAGCTGCTTTTAAAATTATTCTAAAGCTACTGTAAAGGGTTTTAGTCATCCTCTATAAACCAACATATTATATATGTTTATGTATCTATTTAATTACTGCAGAGATTAAGGTGGGGAGAATCTCAATTAAATCAAGCAAAAATATCAAAATTTTAAATTTAAGCTTACACTTTCAACAAATTCCTAATTAGACAATAAGACTTAATTAAGAATTTTAGAAAGTTGTTAAATGACTAGAATATCCCTCTATAGTTAAAAAGTAAAATTGAAGGTAGGTATTTGAGTTAGATTTAATTGAGTTTTTTTTATCTTACTTTAATGTTTTAATATAATTTTCATTAACATATATATATTTGAGACTAAAAATTTGATTTAGAGTATTTTATAGTTAAAAAAAAAATTAAATTTAAAGTCCGAAATACTTTTTCATTTCGTTAAAGAACTATATAATCTCAAAAGATAAAAATATCTGTGCAATTCACATAAAAAAACATTTACATCATGTTGTCACAATTTAATTTAAATTTTGAGATAAGTATAGACCTAACAAACTATAGGATGAAGTATGTGGGAAGTAAGGAACTAGGCCTTCTCCGTTTCCATCCAGATTCAATTCTCCTAGATATCCATTTGACCATTTGAACCATCTAGGTTCCTTGTGTATTATCAAGGATTTCTATAGAAGGTGGAAAAATTACACCTTGAGCAGCTACAATGACATAAACTTTCTTCTATTCCCTTTTTCTCTCAATTTTTCATCAACAAGTCCCTTACTAGACAAAAAGTCAACTGAGTTAATCTAAGAAGAATTTTAAGAATTATCTATTTTTCTCATCTAATGTCCTCTCCTAGCCTCTCCCAGAGGCCCTACCTCTAAATTTTCTGATGAAAGATGATGAGTTTATCGGGTCTATAATTATATCTGAAAATTTAAATTAAATTATGATAACATGCATGGCGTAAATCTTTTTTATTTAAACTGCACAACTATTTTTTTAATTCTTAAGATTATATAATTCTTTATGTCTTCTACTAACATTTATTGAAAATATAAATTTTTAAACATCTATTAAATTTTTATAATAATAAAATTGATCAAGTAAAATATAATTCCCTTAATACTACCTAAATAACTATCATATAAAAGTCTTCATTCAGCTAGTCTATATACAATGGCACAAGCACATGCATAAACGTATAAGTATCAGAAATGTCAAATCACATCGTCAATAAATGACTGCTAGTTCATATGCTTATATATATCTCTCTTAACATCCATTGCATTTACTATAGCATTCTCATTTTGTCTGAAATTTCCTTCATAGCCATAGGATTCCTCTTCAAAAAACCTCAATTTCCTAAGAACCTAACACTTTGGTGGATGCTGGTAGTTGGCTATTTAACATTGTTGTCACCATCCCCTGTTTCCTCTTTCACGACTTCACTAAATAGTGAAGCAAATGCTTTGCTAAAGTGGAAAGCCCGCCTTGACAACCACAACCAAACTGTGTTATCATTATGGAAGGATAATAGCAGTCGTACTTGCAAATGGGTTGGAATCTCATGCAATGAGCTCAACTCAATTTCCAGTATATCTCTTCCAAATTTTGGATTAAGAGGTGCGCTTGATAGTCTCAATTTCACATCTTTCCCTAATCTCCAATTCTTAGTACTTGGAGGTAATCAACTTATTGGTTCCATTCCTAGTGAAATTGGGATGTTAAAGTAAGTAGTTGAACTTGACTAGTCAAGAAACAATCTCTCTCGTAACATTCTTACCATTGTAGGAAATATGACCAATTTGCACCATATTTACCTTTTCTCCAATCAAATCTCAGGACCAATTCCATGGGAAGTAGGGAAACTCTACTCTATGAAGACATTGCATTTGTTAGAGAATAATATATCAGGTTCAATCCCATCCTCTATTTGGAACTTGGCTAATTTAAGCAACTTCTTTGTTTATCAAAATAAACTTTCTAGATATATTCCTTCTAGCATTGGAAACTTGACAAGGCTCTCCATGCTATCATTGGGATGAAACACTCTTTTAGGATTTGTTCCTTCTAGTATTGGAAATTTGACAGAGCTCACATATCTAAATTTGTGTGGAAACAAACTTAGTGGCAACCTTCCATCAAAAATGAATAACTTGAGGAAATTAGGATCCTTGCATATTAGAGAAAATGATTTCAAAGGTCATTTCCCTCAAGATATCTACGTGGAAGGATTACTGGCTAACATCACTGCACATAGGAATCATTTCACTGGTCCAATTCCCAAAAGTTTGAAGAACTGGTCTAACTTTATCGGAGTTAGGTTTGAAGGTAATCAATTGACAGGAAATATCACAGATGCTTTTGGCTTATACCCACACTTAAACTACATTGATTTGAGTAAAAATACATTTTATGGCCACTTGTCACCTACATGGGGGTAGTACCGTAACCTTTCAACCCTCGAGATCTCAAATAATAACTTATCCGGGGGAATACCATTAGAACTAACTGAGGCAACTAAGTTACAGAGTCTTGATTTTTCATCGAATCACTTGATAGGAAGTATTCCAAAGGAATTAAGTCACTTATCATTAAAGATTGAAGTTATGTTGAGCAATAATCAACTTTCAAGAAACATTCCTATTGATATAGGATTGTTGACTAACCTTGAACAATTGAGTCTAGCTAACAACCACTTAAGTGGCTTAATTCCAGAACAACTAGGAGGGTTGACCAAATTATGGGAATTAAAACATAAGTTAAAACAAGTTCTTTAGCATTCCCATTAGTTTTGATCAATTACAACAACTTTAGTCTCTTGATCTTAGTGGAAATTTATTTACTGGGGGAATCCCAGCAATGCTTGGATAGCTACATTGATTGGAAATGTTGAATCTCTCACACAACAATTTCTCAGGAACTATTCCTTCACTTTTTATTGATATGAATAGCTTGGCTATGATTGACATATCAAACAATCAATTAGATAGCCCACTTCCAAATATTTTAGCCTTTCCTATACCTACAATGGAAAGATTAACAGGCAATAAAGGCTTACGTGGTGATCTATCTGGCTTACCAATTTACCCTACAACAAATTTTGACTCAAGCCATTCCAAGAGTAGGGAAGTGTTGATCTATGTTGTATCCTTTAGTTTAGGAGTTGTGATGCTAGCAACATTTTCGTTTGGATTTCATATGTTATTTGCCATCGCAAAGCAAGAAAAACAAAAAGTCAAGAAACAGAAGTGCAAACTCAAAATTTGTTTGCTATATGGAGTTATGATGGGAAATTAGTATATAAAAACATTATTGAAGCCAGAGAGGAGTTTGATGAAAAATATCTCATTGGGGAAGGAGTATCTGGAAGTGTCTACAATACAGAATTGTCCATAGGTCAAGTTATGACAGTGAAGAAGCTTCATTCAGTACCAGACACTGATATGTGTCATCAGAAAGCTTTTATGAGTGAGATTAGAACCTTAACAGAAACTGGGCATTATAATATCTTCAAGCTATATGGGTTTTGCTGGCATTCAAAGGTCTCCTTTTTGGTTTATGAATTCTTGGAAGGAGACAGCTTGGACAAGATACTAAGTGAAGAGACACAAGCAATTGCATTGGATTGGAGTAAAAGAATCAAAGTTGTTAAAGGCATGGCTAATGCATCATACTATCTTCACTATGGATACTCACCTCTGATAGTTCATCATGACATATCACGCAAAAACGTTATTTTAGACTTAGATTATGAGGCTCATATCTTTGACTTCAGGACAACCATGCTTTTGTATCAAGATTCTAACAATTAGACCTCATTTGCTGGTACATTTGGCTATGCTGTCCCAGGTTAAGGATCTTTTATGTTATGTGATTTTCATTACTTTTGAGTTTGCATGGTGTTATGTTTCATGTTTCCATTTTTTAACAATTAAAAATTTATCATTCATAATGTTTTTTCATGATAATCTTTTTGGTTTTGTTAGAGAACTTGCTTACACAATAGCAGTGACAGAGAAATGTGATGTTTATATCTTTGGAGTGTTGGCTTTGGAAATAATTATGGGAAAGCATCCAAGAGATCTCATAATGTTGTGTTTCTCATCAGCATCTTCTAGTACAGCAGCAACAATAATTGCTCATGATTTGGATTTGAAGGAAGTATTAGACCAAAGGCTACCTTATCCTTGAGGCTCAGTGGCTGAGAAGGTGATGTTGATTGCAAGAATAGCTTCCACTTGCTTAAATGAAAATCCACGTGCTCGCCCAACCATGGAGTAAGTATGTAAGGAGCTAGCCATGCCAAAATCACATATTTCTGGTTCCATCCATGGCTTCATATAGGTTATGTTGGAGATCTCAACTAAAAATAAAATCATCACGATGTGATGATGTGTGATGTGTGATGTGTTATTGTCTTCATACTTAAGTGTTTTCCTATTCTACTCACGTGTAAAATATCACTACTATAAAAATATAAATACTTGACAGTTATTTTTGGCTATACTTGATGGTTTATAACCGTGAAATATGGAGGTGTCAAATATTTGTTTAGGTAATATTTGACGGTAAATAACTGTCAAATATTTGATACAATACTTGACGGTTTTAACTAAAAACCGTCAAATATTACGGCCAAATACTTGATGGTTATTATCAAAACCGTCAAGTATAAACATACTTGACGGTTTTGATCAATAACCATCAAGTATGTGTTCAATATACTCGATAGTTATTTGCTATAACTGTCAAGTATATTGTATATGTGACAATTATTAGATATAACCATAAATATACCTACAATACTTGATGGTTATATCAAATAACTATCAA
Source organism: Neltuma alba (assembly GCF_004799145.2). Taxonomy (NCBI): domain Eukaryota; kingdom Viridiplantae; phylum Streptophyta; class Magnoliopsida; order Fabales; family Fabaceae; genus Neltuma; species Neltuma alba. The sequence continues at coordinate 360,125 of NW_021636384.1, forward strand.
ATATTGTAGACAAAAAATAAGGTGGTTGCTTGCTACTTTTTTAGCAGCCCGCCTATGTTTTGAAAACAAAAGGGAGCAACAAAACAAAAAGCATATATAAATCTACCCAGCCAGGAAATTAAAAATAGAAATTGACATTATATTTTAAGAAATCAAAAGTCATACAATGTATATAAAAAGAAACTTGGACAAGAGAAAGTAAAACAAAATTTGTCAAGTACTAAACCAAAACCAAAATTTGCTATTTACAAAAATTATAGCAAAATTGTCCAAGTATCAAAACCAAAAGCACAAGACATTGAACAATGACAAATATAACAAAAAAGAAGAAGAAGAAGATAAATACCAATCTTCTTATCTATCTATTCTGTGCCCACTGATGGTATAATACCATTACAAACTCTTCCACAATTTCTTCAACATGACTGGATGAATATTGCATGCAATATGAATACATAAAGTACTGTATGCAAGAAACAAAGAAATTGATGATGTTAGGTATAAATATATAATTAACATAAGTATAAATTGAATTTTGAATAAATACATGTTACCTTAGTAGGGATTATGTCAGCATTGTGCGTAAGTATCTCTTTCGTGAACTTCATGACACAATATCCACAATCCGAGCTCTTGTCTAGTTACAATGGGCACTATAAAGAAAGGGAAAGGCAAATATATTAATGATGATATAATGATAAACTATATTTAGTTGAATAGTTAATGGTGATGAATGCCTTTACTTTTTTCTATGGGAATACGGAATCGAATAGGCCAACTTTGACTAGGGGGCATGCTAAGCCTTGATCCGTGTAGAATAGCCACAGAGCTTTGAGAATACAATGAAATTAAATGTTAGTGATTGTCAAAAATTAGATAAAAAAGAAATTAAATTCAATGTAATAAATACGTTCAAGATACCTATTAAACAGTCATTATATAAATGGTCAATTGGTCAAATATTAAGAAAATCAAAAAACCAAATTTTTGGCTTAAAGAGATTAACCACAATCAGCATCCAATGTCCCCTAAATACAATAAAGACAATAAGAATAATTAGAAAGTATTATAAAATAGAAAAAAATTTAAGAAAATTTAGTATACTTACCCATGGCAATAAGGTGCCAAAAAGAAAGTGTCCCTATTTTTTACTGCCCTTAAAATGAAGATATCAGTTAAATCCCTCAATAAGTCTTGCTTTGTATCAAGGCTCACTACAAGGAAAAAAAAAAGGCATTTTACCAACGGTTCATTTCTAGCGGTTTTCGCACAAACCGCAAGAAAATAGTACTGCTTTAACCCCATAAAACAGTGGGCCCCATAATTTTCTAGCGGTTTACTAAAATGCTAGAAAATAACTGCCACAACTGTTGGCGTGTTTTGGCAGGAAGATGGCGCCACATTTCTAGTGGTTACACTGTTGTAACCATTGGAAAATGCAAATAGTCTTTGCAATTTTTAGCGGTTAGAGAACCACTAGTAATGTAAAAGAATTTTCTAATGCAAATAGTCCAACTGCTAGAAACTAACTGCCACAATTGTTGGCGCATTTCGGCATGAAGTTGGCGCTACTTTTGCAGTGTTTAATTTCTAGCGGTTTTTTACTGGAAGCGCTAGAGAATACAAACCGTCATTGTATTTTCTAGCGGTTTTGTAACCGCTAGTATTTTCAATGAAGTTTCTAGCGGTTTTCACCAAAACTGCTAGAAAGTTTTTATTTTTCCCGAGGACGTGTGACACGTGGCTGCATACAGGTGGTTGTGGTGGCAAACCGCTAGAAATTTCTAGCAATTTTCTGGAAAACCACTAGAAAAGAAAACCGCTAGCATTTTCTAGCAGTTTAAAAGAACCGCTAGTAAATCGCTGCCTATATATACCCCCCACCACGTCATTTTCGCTGTTTGGCAAATTTTGAAGCGAAACTCTGCCGAATTCTCTCCACGAAGCATATCCAGATCCAGATCCACATCTATATTTTCAGGTAAGAATAACAGTTTATTTATAAATAATTTTTGTTGTTATTTTTTAGTTTCTTTATCTTATTATATTTTTTATATTGAGTTTAATGGACTATTTTTATTTAATTACAATTAATAGAAATTTTTTTATAATAGACTAGTTTATATGGAGTTAATAAAAATATTTTTTTTAATGAGTTGACAGCAAATATTAAATATAGGAATATCTGTTTTTCAATTATTGTTATTTGATATAATTATTTATTTTTAATAATTGTTAGTTGAAAAATATATTTTTCATTACAATTATTATTTGTTATTAGGATGACTCGTCGACCAGGGAAGGAGCCAGTTGATCCTGAGAGAGGAGGACCCAGCGAGGATCGTGGTGGTGAGGGTCATGATGCTAGTGAGCCATTTCCTAGCATTCATGACTATGACCTGAACGAGGAGGTTATTCTGGATTTCATGGAGCATGATGATATCTAGCAGACCGAAAAGGCTCATTTCTCCGGGGATGAAGAACCCCATAATCATGCTGGTGATGAGGAACAGGAGCAGGAGCAAGAGGAGGAGGAGCAGGTTCAAGGGAATGAGAATCCCCATAATGAGCAGCGTCCTCCTCCCAAATGCCAGACTGGTTTTGAAGTAGAGTTTGTGGGTAAGTATTTATTTAATTTTTTTAATTTGACAAATATTTAATTTATATAGAAATTGTTTTAATTAATTAATATATAATTAATTTCTTAATTAAATTTTGCAGACTCTGAGGGGAACCGATCCTATAGGAGGCTGACAGCGAGAGAGTTGTCTATGACAATGAGCGAACAGGTGGTTGCACCGCTGAACGAATTCGGGCAATCGACCAAGAAAGGTGGCTAGCTATATAATAAGTATGTGTGCCTTCTTGCTCAGCAGTGGACCATGTTCCCCATTTATGTCAAAGATTAGAAGAGAATCATTCCGGAAAAGAAGTAGCAAGGCTAAATAATGAAGGTAATATAAAATTGTTATTTATGATTTTTTTAATTCAAGTAAATGAATATATATTTTATTTCTAAATTATTTAATTGTTTGATTATAATTTTTTATTTATTTAATTAATTTGTTAGTTACAATATTTTTAAAATAGTTAAATAAATATAATTTTTTATTTAAATTACTTAATAATTGTTTGATTGTAACTTGTTATTATTTTGATTTACTTTTTATTTATAATATTTTAAAATTAGTTAAATTAATATATATTTTTATTTAAATTAATTAATTGTTTGTTTATAATTTTTTATTTATGTAATATAATTTTTAGTTATAATATTTATAAATTAGTTAAATATAGATATTATTTTTTTATTTAAAGTACTTAATTGTTTGATTATAAATTTTTATTTATTTAATTAATTTATTACTTATGATATTTTTAAAATAGTTGAATGAGTATATATTTTTTATTTAAGTTACTTAATTTTTTGATTATAATTTGTTATCAATGTAATTTATTTTTATTGATATTATTTTGAAATTAGTTAAATGAATATATAATTATTATTTAAAGTACTCAATTTTTTGATTTTAAATTTTTATTTATTTAATTTATTTTTATTTATAATGTTTTTAAATTAGTTAAATGAATATATATTTTTTATTTAAATTACATAATTGTTTGATTATAATTTGTTATTTATTTAATTTATTTTGAATTTGTAATATTTTTAAATTAGTTAAATGAATATATATTTTTTATTTGATTTACTTAATTGTTTGATTATAATTTGTTATTTATTTAATTTTTTATTTATACTTGCGAAATGAGTATAATTTTTTATTTTTTTAATTACAGAGTAAATTTATACTGGGAGAGGAGCTGAGGGTGGATAGGATCAAGAGACTTGGGGTGGCGTGGAAAAATAGGAGCCTAGGAGGGCTAACTTGTGGTGGGAGAAAAAAGGTGACGGGATGAGGCCCCTGTAGGAGATACTAGCAGATGTACCTGGTAGAGTCCCAGAGCAAGACTGGTTAAGTTATGTTTATTTTAGGATGACGACTGAGTAGATGGTATGATAGTATTGCATTAACTATAATTTCTTTTTATTTGTTGTCCAATATGACTAATTTAATTTGTTTACATTTTGTTTTAGGCTCTTTCCCAAAGAAACACTAGGAGCGTCAGGCAGCAAACAGTACATCATAGGGCTGGATCCAGAAGCTTTGCTATCACCTATGACGAGATTGTAAGTACTTGAAAAAATTTGTTAAATGTGTATATATATTTAATTTGTAATTAATAATTTTTTTTCATTTTATTTTCTGAGAGAAAAGACGCGGCAGGAGCAAGGATACACGCCCACTTATGGGGAGATGTGGGCGACTCTGTACAGGCCTCGAGACGAGTCTCCTGCTTCAGATGAGGTTGAGGAGATGGGGGTAAGTAAGCAATTAAATATTAATATTATATTGCGTTATAAATATTATTTCATACTAATATTTTTATATTAATTTTGATAGGCGTGGATGACTCAGGTCGATGCTGAGCTACGAGAGTCTCAGGGGTCTGCCTTGGATCCACCACCTCACTTTTAACGGGCCGTGGTCGAGCGCAGCACCCTGGTCGAGTTAGCAGGCTTGGTCTTGGACCCACACCAACTAGGTTGCCCCGCTCAGGTTGCACTGGCCTATCATACATTGCGGGGAGCTCTCAGTTAGCAGCAGCGTCCCATCAGGCGAGCGCAGTAGTGAAATGGTCGAGTTCCTCGTCGTCAGATGAGCTGCAAGAGGAGATCAGGCAAGAGGTGACAGCCATGATGGAGGCCAGGACGCAGGAGCGTGATCTTCAGTTCCACTTATAGCTTGACCAGTTGAAGGCAGCTGCTATGGCTATGAGTGATGTGGTCATCGGTTTCACTCCAAACATCCTGATTTCCGAGATCCCTGACATATGCTTGCCACTAGGCTATCCACTGCATGACCAGCAGCCAGTCCAGCCGTAGGATGATCAGTAGCCTATCCACCCCTAGCAGAACTAGCAGGAGGATCCAACGCCTGACGAACACGATGATGCTGCTTCTGCTCCTCACCCCTGATTTTTCCTATTTTTATTGTATAAGATTTTATTTGGATTTGGACTTTATTATGTTATGTTTTATGTGAATATTTATTTAAATTTTATATTTATTTGTTTACTTTTATTATTTATTTCTATAATTTTATTTATAACTTTTAATACCTATTTCTTATTTTGTCATTTTTGTAAAATTTAATTTAATAAATATCAATTTATTACATGAAACTAAAAATTAAATTGGGTTAAAAAGATTTGGGCAAAAATAATTAGATTTAAATGAATAAAATTGATGTAACTGTAAAAATATAATTTAGAAATTTCTTAAAGTGAGAAGTAAAATAATAACTAAATTTAATTTTAATATAAATTAAGAAGGATAATTATTTCTAGCAGTCACAAAGCCGCTACAAAAGTCGGAAGAAATTTTTATTCTGACTTACACTTTCTAGCGGTTAAAACTGCTACAAATTTTGGGCAATGTTAAACATTTCTAGTAGTTAATAATCGCTAGAAATTCACACCGTCACATCGAAATTCAAATTTCCCTCTCCTACAAATTTCTAGTGGTTATAAACTGCTAGAAAATTAATAACAACATTTTTAGCGGTTATAATCGCTAGAAAATGAGTAACCGTTGGCAAATTCAAATTTCCCTCCCTCCTTCAAAATTCTAGTGGTTATTGACCGTTAGAAAATGTATAACCGCTAGAAAAGTCTCCTGACTCATTAATTCTATCCGTTGAAACTGCTAGAAAATTTTTGAATCGCTAGAAATTTCTAGCAGTTTTAAACTGCTACAAAAATTTGAACGTTATCTATCCGTTGGTAGCCTCCTTTATAAGCTGAAGAACTCTATTTGAAATTCATTTTAACTTCTCTTTGAGCTTCCCATCTCATCTGTTCATGAAATTTGAGTAACATTAGTAATGGATAGATCGTGGATCAACTTGCATCGGTCTACTCCGCAATACGTGGCTAGTCTAAACTATTTCTTGGATTTTGCTTTCTCCAATGCTGCCATAAACAGTAAGATTCAATGTCCATGTCCTAAATGTAATTTTAAGAAGTGGCATCCCAGAGATATTGTTAGAGAACATTTGATCTTTAGGCCCTTCCCGCAAGAGTATGTATTTTGGCAACTACATAGGGAACGACCAAAAATGGTTGCTGAGTCAATTCTAGTAGTTTCACAGATGGGAGTTCAGGTGAAAGAAGCCGATGCCGTGAAAGATGCTGTGCGTGATGCTTTTGGCATTTACGAAAGTGAGGATCCCAATGAAGATGAAATAGAGGGGCCTCAATCGGAGTTTCTTAGAAACAAAACTGCCCAAGAATTTTTTGACCTCATGAGCGAAGCTAATAACCCTCTTTATTCTGGGTGCACAAAGTATTCTAAGTTGTCATTCTTGGTGAAGTTGTATCATATCAAATGCTTGTGTGGTATGACTAACAAGGCAATGTCCATGCTACTGGAATTACTGGGAGATGCTTTCCCTCAAGCTGAATTCCCTCCATCTTTTTATGAAGCAAAGAAGATTATTAACAAGCTTGACTTGAACTACCTGAAGATAGATGCATGCCCAAATGACTATATGTTGTACTGGGGAGATGATGCAAACAAGAAAATTTATATGAGATGTAAGACGTCTCGCTATAACTCGATACGAAAGGGGAAAAAGCAGAAGAAGAAATCAGCCAAAATTCTCAAGTACAATTCATTATAATGTGTTACTTATTCCGTCTCTAAATATTCGATATTTGAAATTCTCAATACAATTGATTATAATATGTTACTTGTTTAGTCTTTAAATACTCAATATTTGAAATTTTTAATACATTATTTCCTTAGATATTTTCCTTTGAAACCACAATTGCAAAGAATGTATATGTCATCAAAAATGGCTCAGCACATGAGGTAGCACGAAAGTGAGGAAAATCCAGATGGTAGGTTAAGGCACCCACGAGATTCGGAGGCGTGAAAAACATTTGATGCGAAATTTCCAGACTTTGCCAGTGATCCTAGAAATGTACGTCTTGCGTTGGTAACCAATGGTTTTAATCCTTTCGGAAAGAAAGCACCGGGATGTGTATGAAGTAGAGCTCCTTTTTGCTTTCCATGATCATTCCTGGCAAGAAAGCACCGGGAAATGATATAGACATACACCTATAATCGTTGATACACGAATTGATCGATCTGTGGATGAATGCTATTAAGACATGTGACTCATATAACAAGCAACTATTCAATCTCCGCGCAGCCTTGATGTGGACAATAAGTGATTTTCCTAGCTTGGAAACTTTGTCCGGCTGGAACATGTACACTGGGTTGGCCTGTCCTGAGTGCAATTTTGATGCCGTATCATGTCGCCTTCCATATAGTCGTAAGTGGTGCTTCATAGGACATCGACGGTTCCTTGATTCCAAGCACAGATTTAGATTGCAACAGATTCGCTTTGATGGAAAATAGGAGAAGAGAGATCCTCTTGTTACTTTGTCTGGCGTGGATATTTTGTGGCAGTTAGAAGATGTTGATGTCGAGTTTGGCAAGAATGTGGATCCCGAATGATTGGGACGACAGTCTCGTGGGACATCTGATACGCAACCTATGCAATGGCAGAAGAGAAGCATCTTTTTCACTCTTATTGGGAATCTAATTTGCTACGACACAGTTTGGATGTTATGTACATTGAAAAAATGTGTGCGATAATGTGCTATATACATTGCTCAACGAAGCTGGAAAGTCCAAAGACCATATCGCAGCTAGAAAATATTTACGGGCCTAAAGAATTCGTGAAGAGGCTTGGCCTGATGAAAATGACAAGTTTCAACTAGCTAAATTCGCCTTGACGAAGCAGAATAAGGATATCTTCCTTTCGACGCTGAAGAACATAAAAGTACCTGATGGATATTCTAGCAATATCTCAAGATATATTGAATTGCAGGCATGAAAGTTTACTGGGCTAAAAAGTCATGACTCCCATGTTCTTATGCAACAGTTACTTCCATTGGCTTTGAGAAACACACTTCCTTCTGATGTATCAATGGTTTTGGTGGAATTGTGTTCATTTTTCAAGAAGCTGTGTGCGAAGGTCTTGATAGCAGATAAGCTTGATCAGCTGCAAAATAAAATAATTTTTACACTTTGTCACTTGGAGATGATATTTCCTCCATCATTCTTCACTGTTATGGTTCACTTGATTGTCCACCTTGTTCGAGAAGTAAAGGTTGCTGGCCCAGTTCACTATTGATGGATGTACCTTATAGAGAGGTACTAGATTATCTTTTATCCCTGCCTCTTTAAATTTGACAATGTTGTTTCATTTGCTCGTAATTATTAATGGATATTAACCTGTAGGTACTTGGGAAAATTAAAATCATATGTTAGGAATAAGGCGTGGTCTAAGGGGTCAATAGCAGAAGGTTATTCCAGAGATGAGGTCTTAACTTTCTGTTCAAGGTATTTTGATGACATGGAGACATCTTTTAACGGCCCATGTCGTGTAGATGATTCTCCTCCTGCTCCTTCCATATCAACTTTATTTCCTTTTGTCAGGAAATCAGTTGGAGGATATGAATTCTTCAGGCTCACTCCCGCAGAGAAACTCCAGGCACACAGACATGTTTTGATAAATTGCAGCCAAGTTGAATCCTTTATGTAGTAAGTATTATATAAGCTCACTAACTTTTACACTTTATATTTGTTAACACTAACTATTCTAACAAATTACACTTCACTATAGTGAGTTTAGAAGTTACCTCAGGCGGCAGCTAAGGGGATGTTTGCGTTCCACTGACATTGATAAAAGAGTCCACAAAGAGTTTCTCGATTGGTTTACACGTCGAATACGTAATGACAATAGCCCATACACAGATGACTTCAAAGCTCTTTCCCTCAGTCCGTTAGACCATGCACGAAGGTTTACCGGGTATAATGTCAACGGCTTCAAGTTCTGTATGGTTGGACGTGATCAGGGATTACTCACACAAAACTCTGAAGTTTGAGGGACATTCGGGACGAGATGTTACGCTAGCAGCAGTGACAGCAATATGCACTTTAAAGGCTTTACGTACTATGGAAAGCTAATTGACATCATTGAGTTAAGTTACCAGCTTTTCACCGTAACTCTGTTCAAGTGCTCCTGGGCAAATACGACAACTTCATGGGGACTCGCTACTGACCACTTGGGCATCACCTCTGTTAATTTCTCTAGACTTATTCATATGGAGGAATCTGAAGATAATGAGCCATATATTCTTACCTCCGAGGCACACCAGATTTATTATGTCGAGGACCAGAAGCATAGGGACTGGAATATGGTTGTCCACCTCAAGCCACAAGATCTTTATGATATGGGTGATAGTGACATTACTTACGACAGCGAATCGTTCCAACCCACGAATTTTAAAAACTTCTTTCCTCAAGGAGACGATAATTTGGCCATTATAAGGTATATGTCTTTAATTAAATTAGTTAAATAATTAACTACTAATTACTAAATTTTTTCTAAATATATTATAATTCTAACAATAACTTTTTTAACATTTCCTTTCAAGCAGGACGATGTTCAAGAATAGTATTTTCAAAATTTTTTATCATTTAGATAATTTTTTTTATAAATAATTAATACAAATTAAAATTAGCTCAGTTTTTTAAAAATTAAAAATTTGTAATTTCTAGCGGTTTAAATTGCAAATAAATAAATTTTTTTATCATTTAAAAATTTTTATCATTCAAATAATTTATTTTTCATAAATAAATATTTACAAATTAAAATTATTTCAGTTTTTTAAAATTAGCACTTCGCAATTTCTAGTGGTTATACAACCGCTAGAAAATTAATCAAATTTCCAGTGGTTTCATAACCGCTAGAAAACAAATGCTACAAAATCAATAAAACCGCTGCAAATAGTGAGAAACCGCTAGAAATGTCTCGCTGATCTCTATAAATACCATATCACCTCCTCATTCATTTACCCCATCTCTTTTCCTTCCTCTCCTCTTCTTCTTTATAATTCTCTCTTTTCTTCTTACTTTCTCATATGATGATTTCTTCCTCTTCTTTATACAGTAAGATGGTATTCATTTTATAGATCTTACTTTCTTTTATTTATCTTTATTTATAATTTACTAACATATTTATTTATCCTCTTCTTTCAGATTTTTCTTTTCCACATTTGTCGTGCCCTTGTCAACCGATTCAACATAAGAGTGAAGGTTCAATATTATAAATTATCTCATATCTAATTCAACTATCTTATCAAATTAAATTAAATTCAATCCAATTCATTTAACACAATCATAATTTAGTCGCCTATTATTTATCACAAAATTAAAATAAATAACATCTAATACATTGGTAAATATACATATTAATAAAAATTCTCTAATATAACCTATTTATGAAATAATTTGATTTTATTTTTTTCACCATCCATGAACTTTTAGCAGTTCAGAAACCGCTAGAAAATAAAAAAAACAGGGAAAATTTCACAAAATTCAAATTTGGTTGCACCTGGCACCAAATTTCTAGCGGTTAGGAGCCGCTACAAATTTTTGGCGCCAATTTGAAAATTTTGTTCCCCGACAAAAGTGGATTTTTGTACCAAACTTTCTAGTGGTTTTCAACCACTAGAAATTTTGGCACCAATATGAAAAATTTTGTTTCCTGGCAAAAAGCAATTTCGTCTCAAACTTTCTAGTGGTTTCCTTAATAGCTAGAAATATTTTGCAAAATTTTCTAGCGGTTAATAACTGTTAGAAATGTTGTCTCACCTACTTGTTTTTTCTAACCGCTAAAAATTTTCTAGTGTTTTGACCACGTTGCGTAGCAGTTTCCATAACTGCTAGAAAACTGTTCCTTACACTTGATTTTCTAGCGGTTAGACAAACCGCTACAAATGGTGTTTCTTGCAGGTGAAACCGCTAGAAACGTCATAATTTAACCGCTATAAAATACATGTTTTTTTGTAGTGGCTGCGGTTGGCAAAGGTATGGAGACTGATGAACATAAACTTTTCATCAAGGTTGCCAGGATCAATGAAATTCTTGTAAAGGTACCTAATTACGCAAACAAAAATATCAATATAATAAATATTCTAAGTAATTAAGTATTTAATTATGGTTTGAGAAATATCTTATATAAAAGTTACAGGTATTTGTTCCAGCCATTTCATAAGCTAGAATTTCTTTCAATTGATCATTTGTGACATATCAGATATGGCTGTATCATAAATATTTATCCTACAAAGATTTATAGCATAAGAAACACAGGGTGCTCAACCCAACCCATAAGTCATACACATAATCAATCCATAAGAGCAACATATGCGACAACATCTTGTGGCCGCTAGCCATTCTAACAGCACTTCATCAAATAGAGTCATCCAACATTCAAACAAAAGTAAGTATATGTCAATAAAATATGAGCCTTAAGATGGCAATATGCATAACATTACATGCCTAAACCAAAAGAGGGCTACTAGGCTATCCTCGCTTATACATCTAGTTGCTTCCCTTTATGCCGAGCCAAACTAGATGCTCTCTTAAAAAGCTTTGATGAATAATGGGTTGAGACAATTAAGTCACAGTAACCAAGTATTAATTTATAACATACACAAGTAGGATGGCAAGTTAGTGAAGTAGTGCTTAAATATAATTTAAGTAATAAATGATGTTTTAATAGATATAACTACATGAAAGGAGTATGTCTTGCCATCCACAACACAATTCATACAGAAGTACACTTATGCAATAACACCATGAAATATGCCCTCCTATCATCCTACTCCTCCTTATGACTCCTTGACAAGGACCCGAACTTTTTGTGCTGAGTAACCTGGCCAAAGGTCACCTCATTCACATCAAGCAACAGGCCCCCTCTTATGCCTATACTGCCCAAGAATGGACTAGGGTACAAGAGGTATCTACCCAAGAGCTCGTTCTCAATTCCGGGTCATGGAAAAGGAAGAACTACAGGGGTCTAACAAAAGGCCAAGCACTATAATCAATAGTGTAGGCATGCCGCGCAGACTTCAAGAACAATTATCCTCTACATAACATAATCCCAACCTCCACATTTGAACCCTATGCATAGTCACAATATAGATTAAAAATGTCATAATTTTTCAAAGTAAGATGGTATAATTCCAAACAAAGTACAACACATTTCCATTTTATTTAATAACATAATATTAGTACATCAAATTTAGCACTACAAGAAAACATAATTAACAATAAAATACAACTCATGCATAATTAAATCAACATATTTTCCACTCAACCAAAATTTATGATATAAGAAAATACATACTTTATTTATAGACATACTCTGACAAATTAATTTGAGAAAATAAAAGCATAGTACACACTTTACAATCTAAAACATGTATATAAATAAATTAACTTCGGTTATCTCTACTCCAAGCTTAACCTCATAATTTAAGGAATAAGAGCACAAATGACAGACTTCGAAATACAAGATAATATACAAATAATGTAAATACAATTTAATATGCATACAAATAAATAACTTAAATTACATAGAATTTATTATTATTAATATATATACATATATTTATTACCCAAAAAATTCTTGCTTTAAATAGCATTTTTCCTCCACCCAATTAACTCATTCAAATTATAAATAAGTATTGATTTTATTTAATTTTGTAAAATTCTCAATTTATAACTTAAGTTTTCAATTTTAAAATTTTCTAATAATATATCCTTAATCTATTTCACATTTTAAACCGATTAAAATCTCAGTGATATATTAAATAACCTAATTAAGTTATTTAACTCAAATCTAATTAGTAAAAACATTCTATATGTCTTAAATAATACATTTTTTAGCTAAAATCTTAGTTTAAAATTCTCAAAAAAATAAATAAATAGAAACCGATTAAAATTTCTTAATAATGTATCTTTAAATTTTTGCAGTTATATATTGTCAAAACTCACTACTTACTCTGTACTCAAATTGCAAAATTTTCTTTAAACATTATAATGATACTATTAATATAAAGCTCTAAATATATAGAAAATGTTCATAAAAAATTTTAATAAAAAGAAGTATTTTTATGTACCTAAATGATCCTCAAAGCATATCATGTACTTTCCAGCTTAGTACGCTCACTCTCTCTTTTCCTCTCTGCCTCTTGCTCTCTCTTTCTCTTCTGTCTATCGCCTCTCCTCCTACCATTATCCTTCCTACTCAATCATCTCTTCATTTTTCTTTTTCATTTATTAACCACACACCTCAAATTTCTTTCTTCAATAGATGACCCCTTCCCCTAAATTCTTCTTCTTCTTAAATGCCCTCAGCTTTTCCGCCGAATCCCGTGGAAAAGTTGTGTGTTTTTTTAATAAAATATTATTGTTTTACATTATTTTATTGTTATTTTGAAATAATAATAAATTTTTTAATATTAAGATAATATTTTGGATGTTATAGTGAACACAACAACGACTGATTTTCCAATAGACTCTTTTTTCCTTTAGACTAACAAACATATAGTTAGCAATTAAAACAGAATTTATAAATTATTTTAAATTAGCTAAAGGTTTCAACATATATATATACACACCTTTTTAGACAGTTCTGACATAATAAAACGTCCAGGCCAAGCAACAAAGCTACCCACTACTTGGGCTACTGTCTCTGCATCTGGGATGGACTAGGAAGGGCATGGTTGCCATTTATCATAGAATTCAACAGTGTGCTTACATGATCAGTAGGGCGAGCCACATTATGAATCATAGTCTCTCTCGGTAAGTTGAACATGCAACCTGTGGTGATGATATGATGTTTAGGGCTATCTGCCCCACACTGGATGTCCGTTTCACCCTAAGTAAACATATACATTTTACTTACTTTATTTTGAAAATAATTGAATGTGATAATATAAACGTAAGCAGTATTATACCTCAGATAGAGAGGGGAATGTGCAGCTGTCTTTCCCACTCAGGTTGAGACTCAAAGCTGGCTATGGTGCTTAGCCCTTGATCAATTGATCAATCAGGAGCCCTTATGCTTTGACCTGCTCTTTTAACTAACACGTTTCCTCCTTCAACTCCATAAACTCTACTGAAGAAGGCGCATTTGATGTTAAGGGCTTTTTCCTAGCCCTAAAATAAGCTTACTTCGTGACTTTGAAGCTAACACCACGAGGATGCCAGGAGTGGTCAGGAGTCCCCAGTGCTATCCTTAATACATCTTGATCATCTGATGGATTGCTTCTTTCTTGGGAAACCTCTTAGGACATAGTTTTCTATGCAGCAAACATTGTTAGTATTACGACTCTAAGGTATTAATTAAACAAGAACGCATATTAAAACTTACCATCCTATCGATAATCTCCTTCACTCGAGGATTATTAATTTGTCCGTCTTTATCTTGCTTGGACAATGCCTATAGCATTTGACGGGATATAGTAACATCTGATCTCTCCTTTTCTGTTACTTCTTTCTCGAGGCCTACATACCCCAAGTGCCCTTTCTGATAGAGATATTCATTCTTCTTCACCCTCTCCTTATTTTCGGTACTTAATTCCTATGAAAACAAAGAAGATTTAGGTGAATACATTAAATATTAAATACAATTCATTTTAGAATGGAGAATAAATGTTACTTGAAATTTCTTTTCACGATGTAACTGAATAAAAGAAGGTCAATCCTCTTGTTTGACCACTTTCTGTACTCGTCAGCTGAGAAAGGATCCTTCAAATATTTCTTTGTAACGAAATATCTAAATGAGTGTAGTACTGTCCCAGCCTTTCTCAAAACATGCTTCTTTTTACTCTCATCAATGTGAAATCCTGACTACAAAACGCAAAAATCAAACCATTAGTTCGAAGTATCTTATGAAAAAAGCAAATTTGAACTATCATAATATCTTACCAATACATCTTGCCAGATAGCATCCCATACTGCACGATGTACCTTCCTCTAGTGCTGTATAGTGATCGGCATGGTGTTTCTTGCCATAGCACCAATATAACTGATAAACTTATTAGCTTTCACAACTTGTCCTCTCTTATTTCACTGCATAGCAAACTTTTTCCGGTTTGCCACTTTTTTCATGACACAAAGCTCTTTCTGTATATGTTGTGCCTCTTCCTACAACTACTGCTCTTGTTTAGTGGCATTAGTGGATTGAGATGGATTATCAGTGCTAGATCTACTATCATCTGCCATCTGTAACAAATTAAAGCATAAAGGATTAAATGAGTGAATAAAATAAAGTCATTAGTAACATAAATAAATCAAACGTAATCAAATCAAGTAAAAGTGTAGTCAAACAATAAAAAAGAGAATATATATAGTCAACTAGCTCTTTTCCTCTTTTCACTTTTAGCTTTTTGTATGTTCTTCTTAATTTGAGTTGTTTTTATCTTTTTCTGAAGTACTTTTCCTTTCTTTGAAATCCATGTTCCTTTATTGTCATCATGCCTGACGTATATGGATTCATCTTTATTTGAAACATCTTTAAGTGATGTCTCTTGAAATGGATCATCTTCACTTATCCCGTCTCCCCATTCATTTGTTTGGTTAATCAGACAATAGACCATCTTTTTGTAGCATGATCTGGAACATAAAAAACTTGTCTAGCATGAGAAGCCAAAATGAAAAGCTCTTCTTTATACCCTTATTCAAATTTAACTATATGAATCCTAAGTCATCAACCCTCAGTGCATTATTATTGTCCACCTACTTGCAATTGAATACTGCAACCTTAAATCCAACATAATCCAACTCTCAAATATACTCAATCACCCTAAAGTATGACTTATTTGCATAGATAGGAATTTTATCTTTGGCAGTTGATATATGCATGGTATTAGCTACAAGGGTTACACCAATGTTTTGCATTTTACTTTGATAATCTTACTTTTTAGTATAGAAAGCGAACCCATTAATGAGGTATCTTATCGAAAAAAGTACATGTTTGCTCTGTTTATTTTCCAAGAACTTTGTTTTCTCAAAAATTGAACTAGGATCTGCATTATAATTGTAACGCACGTGCTCTTTCAACCATGATATAAATGGTTTATTATGTGCTTTGGCATACCAACTTTCCAGTTGTCACACTTCTCTTTATAATCTATTATATGTCAATTGGAACCAATATAAGTCTTTTGGTAATGTTTCCGGATGAAAATTTTTGAATTTCAGGATTTCACTGTTCATCCTGTCCGTACACTATTCATCCGAAAATGGGTCAACTTTGAAAATTCATAACTAAATCTAGAAAAATCGAAACGAAGTGATTTAAATTTTCACATGAAGCTTGCTAAGAGTTCTATGGATGAAAAATAATCATTAGGTCCAATTCAATCCAGAATAATTCCAGAAAATTCATCAAAGTGTACTGTTTATTTGGTAAATTTTCGAATTTCTAGTAATTTTGCCCAACTTTATAAGGGCATAACTCTTAGCACACAACTCCGAATTTAAAAAATTACCACTTGTTTTAAAGATAAAAAGGAGAACTATTTGTTTGTAAAATTTCAAGCCCAGATTTCCACAGGTGCTCATTATTTTATGTGCCATAAGTTTGGCACTTTTTAGTGAATTTCTATCCCCTAATTGTCACTTTCTTTGATTTATTTCCCCTTTTCCTTTTTCCACATTCATTCCATAATATACCATGCATAATTCCCACAATAGGGCATGAGAATAAAGTAATACACATCATAACATCATCCATAACTAGATACAACCATAACTAGATACAACTATTACATAAAGTTCAATGATACCTTACACAACATAACATAACAACATTAATTACATATTGCTCCACTATCCCAATACCAATTCCTTGCCTTGATCCATGCTTGGTCCACTTCCTAATTAGTGCATAAAATGACATAGGATGAATGAAATTTCAAAGAAATCTCAGTAGTATATGAATTATAATTATCATGTAAATCATTGCAAGTTAAATTGTGATATGTCATGCAATCCAATTCATTCCCAACTCATAGGAATTCATGCCAAATATCATGCAAGGAGAGGAACATTATATCATCCACATTGACATACCACAAAGCATTTGGCCAAAGCATAACTAATGTCAATCAACAATCAAAGTCACCACTAAATTCCTCCAAATCCAAGCAACAACAAGTCACAACAAACAAGCAAGATAAACAATCAAATTATAATTCAAAGCTACCTTTGCAAAGCTCGTCCAATTAATTCCTCCAAGGAGCAATGCTTCTCCTTAATTCCTCCTCTCAATGCCTATTAAACCAAGCATAAACATAGGCCATATTAATCACAAGATAACTTAGTTCCAACACTTTAACATTACTTAACAATTTCCCCCCTTTTGTCTTTGATTTTTAACAAATTGATTCCTCCTTTAGAATCAACCATCTCATGACTCAATCCTACACAATTTTTCATGAGGAATCCAATGGTGAAATCAGAATTTTAAAATTCAAACTCCTTCCCCATGAACTCCTCTTGGCCGAATAGGGGGCTGTATGCTTCCAAAAATTCTATTTTTGATTCCAATGATTTTAAACACTTTCCAACATTATATCCCTACACAAAAACATGTTTTAAAGCCATTGGAATCATCAAATCAAGCAAAATTAAATTGCTTCTGCATGAACAGTGCTGAACGAAATTCCTTCCCTTAAACCCTAACTTTGTTTTCATCCAAAAATCAATCCATACACCACTCAATCTTCCTTATTCCACTTGATTATTAAGGTTTCTATATTTTCCTAGGCATCACACATCCAAACTGAATTTTTCAGAATTTTCCAGTATTTTTCCAGCATTTTCCCAAGCAAAAATCCTTGTTTAATCAATGTAAAACTTAGAGATATTGATGCTTGGACATACCTTAGTGTTTCCTTGGAGTAAGGTGGATGATCTCTTGCCTAAAACACCTCAAAATTTCGTGCAAGGGTGGCTGGATGAACAGTGATAGAGTTTCCCCTTATTTTTCCCAAATTTCTAGCAATTTTCTTGTATTTTCAAGGGGTATTTACAGAAAAAATCCATATGCCCTCACCCTCCTGATTTGCACAAAATTGGACACCTAAGGAGGTGTATGTGGCAGCCATCAAATGTTCAAAATATTCAGATCACTTCATGTGGCATTTCTCTAGATTTTTTCACAAAAATATCTCTTAATTTCACATTTTATTTAATAAAAATGGTGGAATCTGGAAAGTGCACAAAATTGGGCTTTTAATGGGTTCATTGTGGGCCTCAAAAATGGTTTGGGTTGGCCCAAAAATATGGCCCACAAACCAAATCACTATCCCAAACCGATTTGAAACTTTATCAGTTACTATTCACTAGTAACATTTCATAATTTTTTCAGACCTCCAAAAATTTATTTCTCTCCATGATAATTCACCTTTTAATATGGGAGCATGATCTGGAAATTTTCATAATTTTTTACCATCTCTAGGTATTTATTTTGAATTTTCTCTGATTAGGTCTTTATCGGTAAATCTAAGAGAAAATAAATTCTCTAAAATTAATTCTTAAGCCTCCAAGACCTAAAACTAATTTTACAAATTCAAAAACACATTTAGATAAATTTTTCATCAATCTCCCAACTTTATTGAGGCTTCTAACTTATTAAAATAATTATTTTCCTTTATTTCCCCAATAATTTCTCGAAAAACCTCTGTTTACAGAAAATTCCGTAATAATTCATTTTCACTGAAATTCCACCTTTCGTGCCTCAACTGAGTTTCCAAAACCTCTAATCTATACTTTTTCTATTTTTTGGGGATTTTCTGGAATTTTTCTCAAATTTTCCCGTTTTGCCCTTCCTAGACCGATAATTACGAAAATGCCAGCTCGGACCTTTTCGGGGTTTCATATCAAAAGTTGTTTCATCTCCCCGTCTAGCTTCTATATTGACCCTCATCCTAATTTTTTTATCCTTTATTTCCAAATGAAAATTTTTATGATGTGACACCAGTTTATTGGGATTATCTCTCTTAGGTTCATCAAAATGCTTATCCACATAATCCTCAATCTCTTCAGAGTTGTGTAATGCATAGAGATGTGCTTGCTTCCACTATTGATCTGAGATAATAACAACTTTCCTCCTCATAATCCCTTCTCTGCCTATTTTTTTGTCATACCGAGATACTGGTATCCTAATATTACTCATATTTTTAAGTACTAGGCAGAAAATTTAGCAGCCTCTTCACAAATATAGCATTCTACAATACGACCCTCTGTTTGACTCTGATTTTTCACATACCCTTTACATATCTTCATGTAACACTCAACTGGGTACATCCATCTCAAATAAGATGGACCACACAGTTGCACTTCTCTAACTAAGTGAATAGTTAGGTTGACCATGATGTCAAAAAATGTAGGAGGAAAATACATTTCAAGCTCATACTACGTTACTATAATTCGAGTTTGCAATCTCAGCAATTTATTGGGATTAATCACTTTAACAAAAAGAGACTAAAAAAACATAACTTTACAATCATACCTTGTACCTTATCAGGTAAAATAGCTCATATTGCGACTAGAATAAAGTTTTCCAACAACACATGGTAAACATGAGATTTTAAACCTTTCAGTTTCAAATCCTTAATTGAAACAATGTTGCTAATTTAGAAAAGTAACATTCCGGCACTTTAACTGTAGTAAAAAACTCACAAAAACTAGTTTTCTCTTTTTAGATAGTGTGTGAGCGGCCGAATAAAGAAATGTACAGGTTCTCTTATCCTCTGGTGGCAATTCCTCCCTTAACCCCATCTCAATCATGTCTAACCTCGCTTTTATGCCATCCTTGGTCTTTCCTGGAATATACAGTAACATCCCAAAAAGAGTTTTATATACATTTTTCTCGATATGCATAAAATTAAGTAAATGCCTCACATCCAGCATCTTCCAATATGGCAACACAAAGAAAATAGAATTCTTCTTCCACCTGCTTGTCCCAACATGCTTGGCAAAAGGTTTGCCAAATTTACACTCTATATCTTTTACCTTATTAAAAATATCCTCCTCAATCAACAGTGTAGGTGCCTTACTTTCTTCTGAATTCCCATTGAAATATTTTTTGAAATGCCAGTAAGGACGATCACGATGCAACTATTTGCAATGTCCCACATAGGAATTTTTCATACCATGTTTCAAC
Organism: Neltuma alba; assembly: GCF_004799145.2. Classification (NCBI taxonomy): domain Eukaryota; kingdom Viridiplantae; phylum Streptophyta; class Magnoliopsida; order Fabales; family Fabaceae; genus Neltuma; species Neltuma alba. Next base: position 380,287 of record NW_021636384.1, read on the forward strand.
CTTATTGAATCTGTGCCCTCTTCATAAATGGGACATCCAAGTTGCCCCTTAATGCTATACCTAACAAATTACTATATGTGGGAAAGTCATTGATTATGCCAAACAACAGGACTCTCAACTTGAATATTTCTTCCTTATACGTATCATATACATCAACTACACTCTCCCACAATAGCTTCAAGTCTTCAATTAGTGGAGTTAGGTATATATCTATGTAGTTCCCTGGTTGCTTTCACCTAGAGATTATTATAGACATCATGGAATAGTTGCGCTTCATGTATAGCTATAGAGGAAGGTTGTATATAAACAAAATCACTGGCCATGTACTGTGGGTAGTGGTTTGCATGCCATGTGGGTTCATTCTGTTAGTAGCTAATATAAGGCGTAGATTCCTCTCTTCTTTTCTAAGTTCAGGATACTTAATGTTAAACTTCTTCCATTCTAGAGAATTAGCAGGATGACGAAGCATGCCGTCTTTAATCTTTTCATCCGCAAGCCACCTTAGATTTCTTGCATCTTCTTCACTGCTATACAAGCTTATGAATCTTGGTATAATGGGAAAATACCATAATGCTTTCTTTGGACTCTTCCTGTTGTCTTAGTAGCGTGAGGCATTACACTTAGGACACTCGATTAGTGGCTTATATTCCTTCCTGAAAAAAATACAATCATTGGGACAAGCGTGTATCTTCTCATAACTCAGGCCGACAAAGTGCAACACCTATTTTGCTTTATATGTTTTGCTTAGAAGCTCATTTTTCTTTGGTAGCATTTGTTTCAGAAGTGAAAGTAATTCTATGAAGCTTGTGTCACTCCAGCCATTTTTTGCCTTCAAGTTATACAATTTTAAAAATACAGACAATTTTGTGAACTTAGTACAACCTTCATATAGAGGTGTCTCCACGTCACTCTTCAACCTTTAAAACATTTCTGGACAATCCTCTAGCTCCCCTTCAATTGTGTTGGTCATATCTTCAAGACGGTCAGCTTCACATGTACTTGTGTCAAAATTAGTTGATCAATTGCTTTCACTTTGCCCTCGACTACTATTACCCACATCTCTTGTCTCCCCATGCTTTGTTTAGCACTTATAAATTTGACCAATTCCATTAATAATGATGTGGCTCTCACAAACAGATGATGGAACACTCTTGAGAAAGCAACACTTAACACAAAGGAAAATAATACTATTGTGATTATGGGCATGCTCAATTGTGAACTTAATAAAATATTCTATGCCCTCCTAATATTTCCTTTGATAGGTGGTTGATAGACATCCATTTCTTATCTATGGTCCCTATCTAACATTAACCATTTGGAGGGAAATATGATGAGTGACTCAAACATGTTGAGTGGATTAAACAAAGATAGGAAATCAATGAGTCACAATTGATCACATGTTATCCTCTTTAATTTTAATTGTACTATTCCAACTGTTAACAACTAGTAATTCTAACGAATGGGGGTTGGGTCTAGTAGAAGGGGCTAGTCTCTCACAACTTGACGAACCAAGGCTCGAATCCCTACTGGGAGAGATGCCCACATTTAGTGCCTGACAGTACCTTGAATAGGATTGCTTCTAATAGAAGGATACCTATGGTTTAGCCAAAAAAAACTAGTAATTCTAGTCATTAACAACTAGTAATTCAAATAAATTAAATCATGTGCCATTCCATTTGAAAAGAAAATTTGGCAGCATAACAGCTTAAAAATGAGCATTTCCCAAGCTTTATGTGCTATATTTAAACTACATTAACTTCAAAAAAAAATTAATAAATAGCAAACTAGCAACATGACAATATCATAACTAATAACAACATTCATGAAAAAAAAAAAATAAAGCCACTGAATTCCAACTAGCTTGTATGAAAGTTTAATTCTTCATGTTAAAAACAAATTTCATTGAATTTAGAAACAATGCCATCTAAATTCAATCATGTCCCATTGCAATTGGAAAAAATTCGGTAGTATAATAGCTTAGAATGAGCACTTTTGAGGCCTTATGCCTTCTCTTTCCACCATTTTAATTTCAAAAAATAAATCTTTCAATACCAAACCAGCAAGACAATTATTCATAAAAGTTTAATTTAGTCTAAATAATATTATGTAAAATGTAATCATTCAAACCATTAGGAATAATGCTTTAACAGAACCGAAATGATTCCATTCAACTAGAAATCAAACCTCACAAACCATAATGAGAATATGTAACCCACAATTCGGATAATGTAATAAAACTTGTAAATGACATATAACCCACTCAAATGAACCAACATTGAAACAAAAAATAGCTAACAAATTAACCCGTCAATCAACATTGAAATGAAGAAGAAGAAGAATAAGAAGAGATGAACCAAAACAAATGGCATTCACTATAAACCCAAAACATTTTTAAAACACTATAGAAGAAGAAGAAATGTGACAAACCTGGAATACAAAGCAGAACCACCTCCTACATTGTCCTAAAATGCGAGCACGATTGTAGTAGTGAACAGCAAACTCGAGGGCATTGAAGGGGTGAAGAGGAAAATGATGGTGGAGAAGCACAAAATCATAGGGAAAAGTGCAAAACTTAGGTAGGGAATGAAGATTTGAATCTTCAAAGGCTAAGGGAGAGCACGCGGCAGAGAAAGGACAATAAAAATTTCAAATAAGTCTGGGCGAAATAAACAGATTAGGGATTTAAAAAAGGGAATATTTGAGAGTTATTCCTAATAACAGTCAAGTTTTCTCTTAAAATACTTGACAGTTCTATTAAAAAACTGTCAAACATTCCTCCACAAAAATATACTTCATGTTTTTTCTTTAAAACCGTTAAGTATTTGAAAACAATACTTAACAATTATTTAAAACCATCAAGTATTTGAATACAATACTTAATGGTTATTAGTCATAACCATCAAGTATTTCTCGTGCGCCTCTTATTTGACCAGCGAGGCTAAAATAGGTTATTTTGGAAAAAATTAAGATGGGTTAGATGAGCTTGTCAACCTACAATTTGAGATGGTTTGCCTCCTTTAACCTGTCTAACTCATATTAATGGTCCTTATGGAGCATTCATTATTAATATTTCTAAATTTTGAAAATTTGAAAAGCACTAAGGTCCTAAACAATAACAAACAATTACTACAACAATAAGTTTTATCTCACTAGATGTGATTGGCTATACCAATTACATGACATTATTGTGTACTATTAATAACCAAATCTTTGATTTTGTATACCACTCCCTATGTTCCTTTTTATAAGAGCATGATAACTAAATTACATGGTTTAAGAAAACAGGTAAAATTAGTTAAAAGTAATAAACATATAAAAATGAACTTTTTTTCAATTATACTCCTTTGCTCCTATATATAGGGTAGAGAGAGAAGATCTTTTTTTGTCTTATTTATAGGGTATGGAGAGAAATTTTTTGTATGGATATACAATTTTACCCTTCATTTATTATTGTATTGACTTTGTTTACATGAGATATAATGAATATTAAATAGGGATAAAATTGGAAAGTTATTAAATTTTAAATGAGAGTTAATAAAATTTAAAGTTTTTCTTGGTCTGTGTGAAACATGCTGGAAGTGTCCTATAAATATGATTAAAAAATATCCTTTATTTATGAGGGGATAAGTAAGAGAGAGAAATAGAATAATAATGAGAGAAAGTATGAAAAAGAAGATAATATGCCAAGTTGTCAATCTTTCAATTAATGCAACCTATAAAATCAATTAGAGGCAAAAATAATAAAAACACATTAAATGACAACTTGGCATATTTGATCTTTTCAATACTCTTTTTTTTTTAATAAATATTTTAAGTACTGCTAATTGATAGTTTTTTTTTTTTTGCCAGTCTATTATTTGATAGCTTAGTACTCAATATTTTATTGTTTTAGTGCTGGGAAAAAAAATTAAAGGTTATTGCTAAACGAACATGAAAACGAGTATTAAACATATAAAAGATGAAAAACTTTTAAAATGAGTACTGAAAATGTTATATGTAGATGACTAAGTAATTTCTACGTTAGTAAATAACCGATTTAAAAAAAATTATTTTTGTATTTAAAAGCTTTATTTTTATCTTCTGCCCTAGGTATACTATTGATGACTAAGTAATTTATTTTAAATTCAAAGTTAAAAGAAATGACTTAATAATCATCAATAATATACTTTGTGTAACTGGAAAAAAAAAAAGCACTGAATAAAATGCTTGAACGTAGTGAAATTCCTTTATTACTATTGCATAATCAAATTTGAAGCATATAATGTTCCCTTCATTTCATTCCAAAAACAATATCCTAAAGGCCTATTTGATACACAGCATTGGAAGAGTTGGCACTAACATTGGCACTGGAGTTATTCATTTTGTCGTGTTTAATATATATGACAACTCCAGCAATCCTAAGCAACTTTTATCAATTCAAAACATATTTAATGATTTAACTAACATTCTTTAATTTGTGAAAAAAAAAATTATATGGACTGGAAGGATTTTTTTTTCCTAATTTTTATATAATATCAATACAAACACTTTATTCAGTGATTTAACTAATATTCTTTAGTTGGTGGAACAAATTATATGATGGACAGGATTTTTTTTCCTACTAATTTTTATATAACATCAATACAAACGTTTTATCTAAAAACTCCTGACTAAATGCTACTTAAACTTTAAAGGCATCAATCCCATTCTCACTTATAATCTCTATCTCAATCCTAATTCATCAAATGTCAATGCTGTGAACCAAACAAGGCGCCAAGGTCTTCGTCTAGGGAGTGACCATTACGCAGTTTGTGCTGCCATTTTATGTCCTAACGACGTCTCCCCTTATAATACGGCCTCTCTCTCGCTAATTAAAACGGCCTTTCCATTTCAATATATTGGCCCAAATGCTTCTATCATTTTTAATTAAAATGGTCCATCCGCTCCTACTTTTCAAAGTTTTTCATTTTGTTTTCTATAGCAACATAATTACCTGGTAAGCTGGTTTCTTACTAAGTGGCTCCAACTTGCAAGTTACAAGAAAAGTCCACAATTAGCTTGACTACATGTACAGTCAAATGGCCCTCCATTCCAACACATTGGCCCAAATGCTTCTATCATTAATTAAAATGGTCCATCCACTCCTACTTTTTAAAGTCTTTCACTTTTGTTTTCTACTGCAACATGATTACCTGGTGAGCTGGTTTCTTGCTAGGTGGCTCCAACTTGCAAGTTACAAGAAAAGTCCACAATTAGCTTGACTACATGCACAGTCGCACACGTTGATTTGTCTATCATATGTTGTTTTGGCAAATGAATCAGAATCATTATAAATAATTTAATGTCTTAAATATCTTAATCAACCAGTTTGCATACAGAGGCCCGTAGTTTTGACAAATGTCAAGTCACATCAGTTACGCACCCACTTGCTGGTAAGGATCCTCAATGAACAAATGCTGTTAATTCATCTCTACACCATTCTCAATTTGCTTAAAATTTCCTTAATAGCCATGGGGTTCCTAGTCAGAAACTTTCTTTTGATCATTTGTAAATTGTTCAAATTCATTTTGTCAATTATATTTTGTAGACATATGCATAAAACCTATTAAAATTTACCTATCAAGATTAGTAGAACAATTGTTTTTAGGGAGACACTAAAACAATAAAAGCATTTATATATATATATATATATATATATAGACTCTCTCCTTTAATCCTCAATGTAAGACCTAATTAACTAATTTGAGTAAATTAAAAATATTAGTTAAATTAGTTAACATGATATATTTTTTTATTAAAAAAAAAAAACCCTAAGCATCCTTCTCAATTCCCTTCGTTTTTCTTTTACTTGATCATTATTGAGGGAATATCAATAGGGTTAATTGCAAAAAAAATTGACAAATATATGAAATGAATTCTACATATAGGACTAATATTAACTCTAAAATTAGGCCATATATTAAAGATCAGAGGAGAATATAGTATATAGTTGTAAGTACATAATACATTTTGTTAAAAAAAGTATTGATGTAAATATAAATCCTATGAAAATGGAATATCATTACCTTATTTTATTTTATTTATTATAAAATGATAAATTTAATGTTTTGAGATGTTAAATATTATATTTAAATAAAAATATATATTTGTTAATGAGAAAAAAATTATAAAAAGTCACATTCACAGAAAGTATGACTTTTTGCGATGACAATTGGAGTTGTTGCTAAAAGTTACTTTATTTCAGTGGCGACTTTAATAGTCACTGAAGAAACTCAAACTTTCAGTCACAGCTTTCAGTAGCAATTTCAATTATCATAAAAGAAGGTCACACTTTTAGTGGCGACTTAAATTACCGCCACTAGAAGTCAAGTTTCAAAAGAAATTTTTTAGAATTGTCACTAAAAGTCAGTTTTTTGTAATAAATTTTAATATCATGAAGATCAAAACTAGATATAATTTCACAGTATATGTGAACTATGTATTAAAAACTTAATAAAGAGAGTTACGAATATGATATGTTAGTCATTAAATTGCATTTTCAACATTAGTTTCTTGTCTCAGGGGCAAAAAAAAAAAAAAAGATTAAAAAATGAAGGTAGCAGTTTATGTCGTGGCCTACTGAGATCATGCGGTTTGAACTGGTTCTATTAGGATGAAGTCTCCCTTGTAATACGGCCCAGATGTGTCTATCACTACTTAAAATGGCCCCTCCACTACTACATTTCAAAGTCTTCCACTTAGAAAATATAAGTTGCCCGAGCTTGTAAGTTACGGGAAGTCGCCACTTAGCGTATAATTTCTTCTACATGAACAGTCACACACGATGTTGGATATTTCTTGCGGTTAAAATAAAAATCTAGCTATTTACTCCATTGATCCTTTCACTGTGTTTCTTAAAGAACATGTCTAACAAAGCAAAGTTAAATGATGATTTAATAAAAAAAAATGTACATGTGCCAAATTAAAAATTGAGAAAAAGTATACATACTTGTAAAATGGTTTTCCCCTTAAAATTCATATGTAGATTAGGCTTAACTATTCAAATTAAATGTGAACACATCATTAATTAGCTATGAGAAAAGTGCAGATTTGGGCATCAGTTTCTCGAGATGTACCATCGACCATTACTTAATTCAAGGGGCCCCTAACTCCCACACACATTAGTTGATTTTTCCAAGAGTTATTTTTCAAGTCGTCGAAGGCGCAAGCTGAAAATAAAGTCTCAGAAGACCAAGTCTTTCTCAGAGCACCATCACTCTTTCTCTTCTTCCCTTTCCACACGTAATTTTTCTTTTTGCCCGTCCTTTCTACACGTAAATGGAATTTAAGAGAAGTGCTTGATTAGCTAAATATTTGGGGGGGGGGGGACAAATTGAGATTTTATATTTGAGATCAAAACAAATTTCTGAACTAGTTTTTATATGCAAGATTATAGGGAGTTTATTTTTAGTTTAGTTTTTAATATGAATTTATCATAAATAATTTTTCTATATATTGTGTGACTAGTAATTGAATAGGACCGGGGGAGTATTATTTTAAAGTTAATATCATGAAGATCAATATGAAATATGATTTCAGACCATATGTTATTTCAAGCTTATAATAAGGACTGGATGGAGTATTAATTACTCCCTTTTGTCCTATATATAAGTTTCAAATAACTAATTCTTAAATAACGAATAATAAGTTAAAATTAGTTAAAAGTAATAAATAAGTTAAAATATAATCTTGTTTTCAAATATGCTCTTATAATAAATGAGAACAAAGAAGAAAAAGATATATGAAAAAATGTGATGAGATATTATGATAAAAGAGAGAGAATAAATAATTAAAGGCAAAAATTTTTTAAAAAAATGCATTAAATATCAAGACAAACCCAAATTGAAGCTTATAAATTGAACCACACGCCTCCTTAAATTTGAAGCTTATATATAAGACTGGAATGTTAATTTTTTCTTTAATTTAACCCTTCTAGTAAATCAGGTTTTATTTTTCTTTTTTACCTGCTAGACTGAAATAGGTTAATTTGGAAAAAATTAAAATGGGTTAGATGAGCTTGTCAACCCACAATTTGAGATGGTTTGCCTCCTTTAACCTATCTAACTCATATCATCAATGGCCCTTATGGAGCATTGATTATTAAGAGTTCTAAATTTCAAAAATTTGAAAAGCACTAAGGTGCTAAACGATAAAAAACAATTACTACAACAATAAGTTTTATCTCACTAGATGGGACTGGTTATACCAATTATATGGCATTATTGTGCTCTATTAATAACTAAATCTTTGATTTTGTATATTACTCCCTATGGTCGTTTTTATAAGAGCATGATAATTGAATTATACGGTTTAAGAAAATAGTTAAATTTAGTTAAAAAATAAATAGGCAAAAAATGAACCTTTTTTCTTTTCAAGTATACCCTTTATTTATGAGGGGGTTAAATAAGAGAGAGAAATAGAATAATAATGACAGAAAGTATGAAAAAAAAAGATAATATGCCAAGTTGTCAACCTTTCAATTAATGCAATGTATAAAATCAATTAGGGGCAAAAATGATAAAAACACATTAAATGACAACTTGGCATATTTGATCTTTTCAATACTCTTGTTTTTTAATATTTTAAGTACTGCTAATTGATAGCTTTCTTTTTTTTTTTTTTTTTGCCAGTCTAATATTTGATAGCTTGGTACTCCTTATTTTATTGTTTTAGTACTGAAAAAAAAATTAAACGTTATTGCTAAACGAACATGAAAACGAGTATTAAATATATAAATGATGAAAAAAATTTTAAAATGAGTACTGAAATTGTTATATATGGATGATGAGTACTAAAAACAAAAAGTTGATGATTAATAAAAACATGAAGGAATTGTTTCACCGAAAAAATTAACAACATGAAGGAATTAAATTACATCATAAAATTCATATGTAGATTAAGCTTAATTATTCAAATAAATTGTGAACACTTTTGTTTTTTGCCAACAATTGTGAACACATTATTATCTATGAGTAAAGTGCAGATTTGGGCATCCTCAATGAAGCATATCAGTGATAAATTGATTGAAGAGGCCCCGCTCTCTCACAGACATCGGTTGATTTTTCCATCTTTGAAGAGTCTCTCTTATAAATGGCCCATCCACTACTCACGTATTAATGCTTAATTTTCATGTCGTCCGAGTCGCAGGTTGAGAGTAAAGTCCTCGGAGCACGCAGAGGCTCGGAATTATTGACCATATTCTTGTACTTTTCAGTCAATATTTTTTTTTTTGGTATTGGAGAGATTAAGTGAGCTGGCCCTGTGGACTCACTAGGATGAAGACGTATCTTCACATTTAAAGAGTGCTTACGAATATATTTATGAATTATTCACTAATAAGGTCATCACATCAGCAGCAGGATTTGAACAACTCAGAATCTTATGAATTATAAGCCACTTTCTTATTAACTAGACCAATTCTTGTTCACTAATCTTTAGTCAATATATACACAGCACCATCATCATTTCTCTTCTTGGCTTAGCTGCACGTAAAAATATGGACTTCAAGAGGAGTGATTGATTAGCTCAAAAAGAAAGAAAGCCTTTTTAAAACAGTTAAAACCTATTATTAAAAATCAACAAATAGTTTCTCTCTCTTAATTTGTAGTCTTGAAATTAATAATAAAAAAACTAATAGTTGAGTTATATATATATATATATATATATATATAAATCATAGATTCCTCAATTCCTAGGATTTTCTCTCCGCCAAATATCTGATCTTTTTCCATAAGTAATGACCTTGTTGATATCTCCTTGAATGGGAGAGTTCTTGTGAAGTGGCAAGGCTGATCAGGGTTCCTTCAGTATATGTCTTCCACATATCTGTCATTATTTTTGACAAACTATCAAATGCCATAAATAAATAAACAATAAAATAAATTAAAGTAACAAATTTCATAAATATAGATGTTCATAATAAAAGCTCTGATATTATTTTTAAGAATGATTTGTTACATTAATTTTGGGACAAGTGAAACAATTTTAACATCAATTAGGAAGAATTATATTTTTAACATCATTTCAAGGGAGACATGTAATCCAGTGATGTAGTTTTTTAAATTTCTACGTTAGTAAATAACCGAATTAGAAAAAATTTATTTTTGTATTTAAAAGCATTATTTTTACCTTCTGCCCTAGGTATACTATTGATGACTAAGTAATTTATTTTGAATTCAAAGTTAAAAGAAATGACTTAATAATCATCAATAATATACTTTGTGTAACTGGAATAAAAAGCACTGAATAAAGTGCTTGAATGTAGTGAAATTCTTTTATTACAATTGCATAATCAAAATTGAAGCATATAATGTTCCCTTCATTTCATTCCAAAAACAGTATCATAAGGGCCTTTTTGATACACAGCATTGGAAGAGTTGGCACTAACATTGGCTCTGGAGTTATTCATTTTGTCGTGTTTAATATATATGACAGCTTCAGCAATCCTAAGCAACTTTTATCAATTCAAAACATATTTAATGATTTAACTAATATTCTTTAGTTTGTGGAAAAAATTATATTATGGACTGGAAGGATTTTTTTTTAAACTAATTTTTAGATAATATCAATACAAACATTTTATCTAAAAACTCCTAACTAAATGCTACTTAAACTTTAAAGGCATCAATCCCATTTTCACTTATAATCTCAATCTCAATCCTAATTCATCAAATGTCAATGCTGTGAACCAAACAAGGCGCCAAGGTCTTTGTCTGGGGAGTGACAGTACCCCATATTGTGTTGCTATTTTATGTTCTAACGAAGTCTCCTCCTATAATACGGCCTGTCTCGCACTAATTAAAATGGCCCCTCCATTCTAATACATTGGCCCAAATGCTTCTATCATTAATTAAAATGGTCCATCCACGCCTACTTTTCAAAGTCTTTCACTTTTGTTTTCTATAGCAACATGATTACCTAGTGAGCTGGTTTTTTTTGCTAAGTGGCTTCAAGTTGCAAGTTACAAGAAAAGTCCACAGTTAGCTTGACTACATGTACAGTCACACACGTTGTTGATTTGACTATCGAAGACTCCTCTTATAATACGGCTCCTCCATTCCAATACATTGGCCCAAATGCTTCTATCACTAATTAAAATGGTCCATCTACTCCTACGTTCAAAGTCTTTCACTTTTATTTTCTATAACAACATGATTACCTGGTGAGCTGGTTTCTTGCTAAGTGGCTCCAACTTGCAAGTTACAAGAAAAGTCTACAATTAGCTTGACTACATGTACAGTCGCACACGTTGATTTGTCTACCATAGGCTGTTTTGGCAAATGAATCGAAATCATTATAAATAATTTAATGTCTTAAATATCTTAATCAGCTAGTTTGCATACAGAGGCGCGTAGTTTTGAGAAACGTCATGCCGCATCAATTACGCACCCACTTGCTGGTAAGGATATTCAATAAACAAATGTTGTTAATTCATCTCTACACCATTCTCGATTTGGTTAAAACTTCCTTAATGGCTATGTGGTTCCTAGTCAAAAAACTTTCTTTTGATCATTTGTAAAATTGTTAAAATTCATTTTGTCAATTTATTTTATAGACATATACATACAATATATTAAAATTTATCTATCAAAATTAGTAGAACAATTGTTTTTAGGTAGACACTAAAGCAATAAAATCATTTATACATATACTCTCTCCTTTAATCCTTAATGTAAGACCTAATTAATTAATTTGAGTAAATTAAAAATATTAGTTAAATTAGTTAATATGATATTTTAAAAAAAAAAAAGAAAAACACCCTAAGCATCCTTCTCAATTCCCCTCCTACTTGATCATTATTGAGGGAATATCAATAGGGTTAATTGCAAAAAAATTAATAAACATATGAAATAAGTTCTGCATATAGGACTAATATTAACTCTAAAATTAGATCATATATTAAAGATCAGAGGAGTATATAGTGTATAGTTGTAAGTGCATAATACATTTTATTAAGAAAAGTATTGATTTAAATATAAATCCTATGAAAATAGAATATCATTACCTTATTTTATTTTTTTATTATAAAATGATACATTTAATGTTTTGAGATGTTAAATATTATATTTAAATAATATATATTTGTTAGTGAGAAAGAAATATAAAAAGTCACACTAGCCGAAAGTATGACTTTTTGCGATGACAATTGAAGTTGTTGCTGAAAGTCACTTTATTTAAGTGGCCAATTTAATAGTTACCGGAGAAACTCAAACTTCCAGTCACAACTTTCAGTAGCAACTTCAATTATCATCACAGAAGGTCATACTTTTAGTTGCGACTTAAATTATCACCACTAAAAGTCAAGTTTCAAAGACAACTTTTTAGAATCGTCACTGAAAGCCAATTTTTTTAGTATATTTTAATATCATGAAGATCAAAATTAGATATAATTTCATAGTATATGTGAAGCATGTATTAAAAACTTAATAAAAAAAGTTACGAATATGATATGTTAGTCATTAAATTGCATTTTCAACAGTAGTTTCCTGTCTCAGGCAAAAAAAAAAAAAAAAGATTAAAAAATGCAGGTAGTAGTTTATGTTGGGGCCTACTGAGATCATGCTGTTTGAACTAGTTCTATTAGGATGAAGTCTCCCTTGTAATACGGCCCAAATGTGTCTATCACCAATTAAAATGGCCCCTCCACTACTACATTTCAAAGTCTTCCACTTGGAAAATATAAGTTGCCCGAGCTTGTAAGTTACGGGAAGTCGCCACTTAGCTTATAATTTCTTCTACATTCACAGCCACACACGATGTTGGATTTTTTTTGCAGTTAAAATCAAAATCTAGCTATTTCCTCCATTCATCCTTTCACTGTGTTTGTTAAAGTACACGGCTCACAAAGCAAAGTTAAATGATGATTTAATAAAAAATGTACATGTGCCAAATTAAAAATTGAGAAAAAGTACACATACTTGTAAAATGGTTTCCCCCTTAAAATTCATATGCAGATTGGGCTTAACTACTCAAATTAACTGCGAACACATAATTAACTAACTATGAGAAAAGTACAGATTTGGGCATCACTCTCTCGAGATGTACTATCGATCATTAACTAATTCAAGAGGCCCCTAACTCCCACACACATTAGTTGATTTTTCCAAGAGTTATTTTTCAAGTTGTCGAAAGCGCAAGCTGAAAATAAAGCCTCAGAAGACCAAGTCTTTCTTAGAGCACCATCACTCTTTCTCTTCTTTCCTTTCTACACGTAATTTTTCTTTTTGCCAGTCCTTTCTACACATAAATGGAATTTAAGAGGAGTGCTTGATTAGCTAAATAGTTGGGGAAAAAAACAAATTGAGATTTTATATTTGAGATCAAAACAAATTTCTGAACTAGTTTTTATATGCAAGATTATAGGGAGTTTATTTTTAGTTTAGTTTTTAATATGAATTTATCATAAATAATTTTTCTATATATTGTGTGACTAGTAATTGAATAGGACCGGGGGAGTATTATTTTAAAGTTAATATCAAAAAGATCAATATGAAATATGATTTCAGACTATATGTAAAGTATGTATTAAAAACTTAACAGAGAAGCTTAAAATACTAAGCGAGAAAGAAAGTTAAAATGCTATGATACTTTTTTTCAAAAAAAAAAAATTGAGGAGGCAAACCACAAAGTTTAGGATGGAAGGGGCTCACTAGAAAGATCAATTTTAAGTTCGCTCGGTTTTATTTAAATTTTAATTGTTTTCGTGTAAATTAAATTTGTAACTAAGATTGCTCATTTTGATCCCAAATGGCAAATGGACCTTTGGGGATTGTTTTTTTGGGCAAAAATAAAATATTTTTATCCATTAAAAGATTTAAGTTTTAATAAATATATGACACATTTTCGTGCCAACATATATAATACTTTTCATGTCATGTAAATTAAGTATTACATTCTTTCACACCATAATATTTGTTAACAAATAAATTTATGCCGAATTTAAACACACAAGAACATATGATAAGAAGTAAAAAAGCCAACAAAAAAGGATGCACAGTAATGCCATTGTGGAAATAAAGAATTCTATATAAATTTATATAATTTGCTTATAAGATAGAGAAAAAATATTTTTCTTGATTTTATTTATAAGTCACCTCATTAAATTGTTATAATAAATGTAATATTTTCTTCTTAATTTATTATATTGTATATAATTATTCTTTTTGTAAGGTGTATATATTAAATAAGGGTAAAGTTAAACAAATTGTTATATTTTAATTGAGAGTTAATGTAGTTTAAAGTTTTTCTTAATCTCTGCGAAATATGTTAGAAATGTTTAATAAATAGGATCATACCATACGTAAGTTATTTATAAATATATCTCACGTATTTGCCAATTTAATATTATTTCTGAAACTCTATAATTTTGTCGACAGAGAAACTTCTTTGATTGACAAGGAAACTATCGATTTAATAACAAATGAACTTATTAGAATTATAAATCAACGTTTTTCAAATATTGATACTTAGTAATTACAGCTCAAACTTTGCCAATTTACAAGTTAACCTCCAAGAATTTCTCTTCAAATGAGGTCTCTCTCGAATGGCCCAAATGTTTCAACTGTTAAATAAAATGGCCCCTCCACCCTAACTCATTGGCCCTATAGTAAATTAAAATGGTCCATCCACTCTTACTTTTCATAGTCTTTAACTTTTGTTTTCTATGGCAACATGATTAGCTGTTAAGCTGGTTTCTTGATAAGTTGCTCCAACTTGCAGGTCACAAGAAAAGTTCACAATTAGCTTGACTATATGTACAGTCACGCATGTTGTTGATTTGTCCATCATATGCTATTTTGGCAAATGAATCTGAATCATTGTAAATAATTTACTGTTTAAAATATCTTAATTAGCTAGTTTACACGCATGCAAGCGTAGTTTTCAGGATGTCAAGTCAGTGAATAAATGACTGTTAATTCATCTCCTTATATATATCTCTCACTATATGTTGCATTTACACCATTCTCAATTTGTTTAAAATTTCCTTCATAGCCATGGGGTTCCCAGTCAAAAAATCTCAATTTTTTGAGAAGTTAACACTTTGGTGGGTGCTATTAGTTGGTTTTTTAACATTGCTCCCATCTCCTGTTTCCTCTTTCATGATCTCACTAAACAGTGAAGCAAATGCTTTGCTTAAGTGGAAAGCCAGCCTTGACCACCAAAGCCAAACTGTGTTATCGTCGTGGAAAGATAATAGCAGTCATCCTTGCAACTGGGTTGGAATCGCATGCAATGAGCTCAACTCCATTTCCAATATATCTCTTCTAGATTTTGGACTAAGAGGTACGCTTGATAGTCTCAATTTCTCATCTTTGTCCAATCTCCAATTCTTAGATATAAAAAACAACTCATTTCATGGGACCATCCCTCCCCAGATTGGTCAACTCTCTAAACTTAGTTATATAGATTTTTCCTTTAATGAGTTCTCTGGTAGCATTCCAACAAGTATTGCCAACCTCTCCTCACTCATCTTTCTTTATTTTGGTCGCAACAATTTTTCTGGAGCATTTCCAAGTTGGATCACAGAGTTGACTAGGATTGGTGCTCTAGGCTTAAATGATAATCATTTCAGTGGCCATATTCCTGAAGCTATAGCAAATTTGACCAACTTATCATGGGTTGCCCTAGAAAACAACAATTTTTCTGGTTCTATCCCCCATGGGATGGGAATGATCAAGGGACTTGTGCAACTTGACATGTCAAATAACCATCTCTCTGGCAGCATCCCTATTGCTATCGGAAACTTGTCCAATTTAGTACTACTTTATCTTTATTCTAATCAAATCTCAGGATCTATTCCTTCAAGCATTGGAAACTTGACAAAGCTCTACACGCTAGATTTAGGACCAAACAACCTCTCTAGATCCATTCCTTCTAGCATTGGCAACATGACTGAGCTCTCCTTACTATATCTACTTCAAAACAAACTTAGCGGCAATCTTCCACCAGAAATGAATAACCTTAGGAAGTTGAGAAACTTACAACTTGGATACAATAATTTCAAAGGTCATTTGCCTCAAGACATTTGCCTTGGAGGATTACTTACAAATATCTCTATAACTAGTAATCAATTCACTGGTCCAATTCCAAGAAGTTTGAAGAATTGCTCTAACCTTATCAGAGTCAGGCTAGACAGTAATCAACTTACAGGGAATGTCACGGAAGCTTTTGGTATATATGCATACTTGGACTATGTTAATTTAAGTAGCAATGCACTTTATGGCCACTTGTCACCCATGTGGGGGCAGTGCCATAACCTTGAAAACCTTGAGATCTCTTATAATAACTTGTCGGGAGGCATACCACCAGAACTAGGTCAAGCAAAAAAGTTACAACGACTTAATTTTTCATCAAATCACTTGACAGGAAATATTCCAAAGGAATTGAGCCACTTGTCATTATTGAGTGAACTTAGTCTGAGCAACAATCAACTTTCAAGAAACATTCCTATTGAGATAGGATTATTGACGAAACTTGAAAAATTAAGTCTAGCTAACAATTACTTAAGTGGCTCAATTCCAGAACAACTGGGAGGGTTGACCCGATTATGGGAGCTGAACTTAAGTGGAAATAAGTTCTCCAGCATTCCCATTAGTTTTGGTCAATTGCAACATCTTCAGTTTCTTGATCTTAGTGAAAATTCATTTACCGACAGAATCCCAGCAATGCTTGGAGAGCTACAACAACTGGAGACATTGAACCTCTCATGTAACAATTTCTCTGGAATAATTCCTTCAACTTTTGATAATTTGAAAGGCTTGACTATGGTTGACATATCACACAATAAATTAGAAGGTCCACTTCCAAATATTTCAGCCTTTCGTACAGCTACAATGGAGAGATTAATAGGCAACAAAGGCTTATGTGGTAGTCTATCTGGCCTACCAATTTGCCCAACAACAAATTTTGACTCAAGCCATTCCAAGAGCAGGAAAGTGGTTATCTATGTTGTATCCTTTAGTTTGGGAGCTGTGATGCTAGCAACATTTTTCACCATGATTTCATATATTATTTTCCATCACAAAGCAAGGACAACAAAAAGTCAAGAAAGAGAAGTGCAAACTCAAAATTTATTTGCCATATGGAGTTATGATGGGAAATTAGTATATGAAAATATTATTGAAGCCACAGAGGAGTTCAATGAAAAATATCTCATTGGAGAGGGAGGATCTGGAAGTGTCTACAAAGCAGAATTATCCACAAGTCAAGTTGTGGCTGTGAAGAAGCTTCATTCAGTACCAGACAGGGATATGCGCCACCAGAAAGCTTTTATTAGTGAGATTAGGGCCTTAACAGAAACTAGGCATCATAATATCGTCAAGCTATATGGGTTTTGTTGGCATTCGAAGGTCTCATTTTTGGTTTATGAATTCCTAGAAGGAGGCAGCTTGGACAAGATACTATGGACAAGATACTAAGTGAAGAGACACAAGCAATTGCATTGGATTGGACAAAAAGAATCAAAGTTGTTGAAGGTGTGGCTAATGCTTCATACTATCTTCATCATGGATGCTCACCTTCGATAGTTCATCGTGACCTATCAAGCAAAAATGTTATTTTAGACTCGAATTATGAGGCTCATATCTCTGACTTTGGGACAGCCAAGCTTTTGTACCCAGATTCTACCAATTGGACCTCATTTGCTGGCACCTTTGGCTATGCTGCTCCAGGTTAAGGATCTTTTATGTTATGTGATTTTCATTACTTTTAGTTTGCATGGTGTTATATTTCATGTTTCCATTTTTGAACAATTAAAAATTTATCATTTACAACGTTTTTTTTTTCATGATAATCTTTTTGGTTTTGGTATAGAACTTGCTTACACAATGGAAGTTACCGAGAAATGTGACGTTTATAGTTTTGGAGTGTTGGCTCTGGAAATAATTATGGGAAAGCATCCAAGGGATCTCATAATGTCATGTTTCTCGTCAACATCTTCCGGTGCAGTGCCAACAACTATTGCTCATGATTTGGATTTGAAGGAAGTGTTAGACCAAAGGCTACCTTATCCTCGAGGCTCAATGGTTGAGAAGGTGATGTTGATTGCAAGAATAGCTTTTACTTGCTTGAATGAAAATCCACATACTCGCCCAACCATGGAGCAAGTATGTAAGGAGCTTGCCATGCCAAAATCACATGTTTCTAGTTCCATTCCATAGCTTTGTATAAGTTATGTTGGAGATGTCAACTGAAAATAAGATCATCACGATATGATGATGTGTGGTGTATTATAGTCTTCGTACTTAATGTGTTCCCCTAGTCTACTTCTGTTTTACCTTTTGAATAAACACAAACTCAAAACAATAAGTAAATATTGCGTAATTAAGTTAATTAGTGATGTGTTTATCAATTTATAGTTTTCGTCACATATTTTTCTATGCCTTGATTTAATAAGACCAATGTTGCACATCATCATTAAGAACTCCAATATGACTACGCAAGAGAGCAAATGAGATTACTGCATATAGATATGTGTGTGTGTGCATTTACTCCTCTGATCCTTATCTAGAAGAAAATTTTGGTCCTTATTATAAGGGATCAACAGGGTTATTAATGAATTTTTTTTTCCTAATGTACCCCCAATTACTAATTATTATTGCTCATGTAAATAATTTTTCATTGGCCCCTCGAAGTTTATTACAAGGGTCAGTTTGGAAAATTTTATATGTTTTGAAACACATTCAATGATATAACTATTATTTCTTGATCTATGTAAATTAGCTTGTTGAAAGAGCAGGGGAACTATAAATATATATATATATATATATATATAACCATTAAAGCAATTAATTCATATTCATGGAAGTGTCAGTTAGAATTGATTTGTTTAGCAATTTTATAATTTTAGGAAACTTATTTTTTCTAACACATAGTAAATCTATTTGTTTAGCCTCCCAGATCTTCAGCTATTTGCCAGTGCAATCCAAGTACTAGAAGATCTTCATCTTTAACATCATGATCTATATCTATCATTGCAAATTAACGATAAAAATTTTTCAAACACATTGTAAAGTTTTAAACCATCTAAACAGCAGTGATATATAATGAAATTTTTATTTTTAGTGCAATAAAAAACTTCTCTTTTTATATAAGTAAGCAAATGATTATTGCTTCACCATTTATGTCCAATACTGTTTTGCTTCAGGTTCTTGATGATATTTATAATCGAAAAAGATCTTTTAAATTTGTTGCCATATAGATAGTATCAACTTCTAATTTCTTGTTGCAATAATTATTTTGTGAAAAAAAAAATTCAAATTGACTATTTACTGCCAACAGTTCTAAGTGAGACAATTCCGAAGAACAAAATTGAGCAGAAAAAATTAGATTATATTCTTATCCAATGTAAAAAAAAAAAAAATCTTAAATGCATGCTCATGCCAAAAAAGAAGTGTTCAAGTCATATCTAAAATAAACCTAGTCAATCACCAAGGATTAAATAAAATAAATAATGCCAAATACAAACATCTGATGTGCAAATTAAATACATGATATGTAAATTAAAATACTTAATATATAATTGTATATCTTTTATATATATATATATATATATGCACACATATATGTGAAAAATTTAGGTGACATACAAATTGAAAATAATAAGAAAAATGAAGAAAGGATAAAAAAAAAATTTTTTGGGGGGAGGAGGGAAGAAAAAAGAAATCAATAACATCCAATCTTCTTTAGAATAAACACATATGTGAGATGTTCAAAAGTTGGGGGCCAACAAGCACACCAGCAAACTTAAAGATCAATTAAAAAAAAAATCAAATCAGGTTTCCCACATTGTTCCTCACGTTTCAAATTTCGTCTTAATCATGCATGTTGGGAGCTTAAAGATAGTAAAAAGGAATGTAATAATAAAAAGACTTACCTATTATGCTTTTATTATTACTAAAAAGTGTCTCTCTCTTTTTATTACATAACTATAGGGACGCAAGGTTATTATATTACTTATACTTTTAAGATACTTAGCATGATTTGTGTTGAAAGCATCAAAATTATGCTTTAACTTGGATAATAATGTGGAATGACTAATGATTTGTGATTTCGAGCACGGATCCATATGATTTGGTTGTTGTCGAGCACGGATCCATATGAAGCCATCTATTTTGATGATTGGACTTTATTCGAGAATTTGTGATATATTGTGTGTGACAGCCTATTCCTCGTGGGCTAGATGGTTTGACTTGAGTATATGTCCTGGACTTTGAATGGGTCCAAAGTTCGTCCGTCATGTATAAACATAAATACATACACACTAACTGCCCGACATAAATATAAGAGCTAATTAAATATTTAATTTAATTATAAATGTAATATCTCAATTTATTTTTTTCATATTTATTTTTTTTAAAAAGTAGTTTTATGGTAATTACACATATTAAAGAGTTCTCGTTCGAATGTACATGATTAACGAAATCAATTCAAGTACTCATCAATGTGATGAGCACTTAAACTCATCAGATTTAAACCGTCCAAATCTTATCTACACGGTCCGCATTTAAAATTTTAATTAACTATTTTAAGTAGAAAAAATTATTTTTTTAAAGAAAATGATAGTTGAGATATTATTTTTATTTTAGATTCTATACCTATTAAAATAATTATTTTAAACAAATAAAAACAAAGAAGAAATCAAATCTGGACTATCCAAATTAGATATGAACGGTCGAGGTCTGATGAACTTGGGGTACTCATCAAAGTAATGAGCATTTAAACCGGGTCCCATGATTAACAATGGTATTTTAGAGAAGAAAATACTCATTTATTATAAATAACTAAATTAACTAATTTTTTTAATATTTATAAATTAATTATCTAGCTTTTACATTAGGAATTAGTATTAAAATTTATTTTGGAGTTTGAATTGTTTGAATCATGGTGGATCTTTGAGTGATGAGCTTGTTATTTTCTCATGGTAACGTATGTTTTAATGCAAAAAAACTGTACAACTTACTATTCAAAAGAACAAGGCGATCATGTATTTCAATAGTCATGATAGAGCTATTTTTGAAGTGTCCAGGTGTTAAAAAGTGGTGATACGGTTAGCTTATGACTCCAGTTAATAGAATGGGGAGAATATAAAAGAAGCTTGGCGCATCAACATTTTTATGCTTGTATTTTGTGAAGTTTATCTTCCAAGAATTTTATTGATGAACTAATACATGTTTTAAATCAATTTACCAATACAAAATTGAATTATCATTTTCGTTTTTTGAACTTCAAATCTCATCCATGTTACTTTGTTATTATAAGTTTCAAATAACTAATTCATGAATAATAAATAATTAGTTAAAAATAATAAATAAACTAGAAATATATTTTTGTTTTTAAATATGTCCTTATAATAAATGAGAAAAATATGAAAGGGACTATGTGAAAAAATGTGACATGAGAAAACATGACAAATGAGAGAAAATAAATAATTAAGAGTAAAATTAAAAGATATATTATATATTAAGACAAATCTAAATTAAAACTGATAAAATAGACCATATTTCTTCTTAAGAAGCTTATAAACAGGACTATGGGAAGCATTTTACAATCTTCAGGTGAGGGCTTCTTTAGGGATCAAGAGGGAAGGCATAAGAAAATTGAGTAGAGGCTCCTTAATTTATGACTTTTGACGTGAGTGCACACACACATATATACTTTTTCAGTTCTTAGTATAAGATTTAATTGGGAAGTTAATATTAGTTTTATACATAAAACCTATTTAATATGTTTATCAATTTTTTGAAATTAACCTTATTAATATTCTTCAACAATAATCAAGTAGGAGAAGAAGGAAATGAATTAAGAAAGATGTTTAGGGTGGTCTGGAAAAAATATGTCGTATTAACTAATTTAATTAGCATATTTAATCAACTCAAATTAGTTAATTAAGTCTTATATTAAAAGTCGGAGAAATATTATATTTTTCCAAGGATTTTTTGTGACGAACACATGGATGAGAGCCTAACAAATAAATCTGAACTAGTGCCTCAGTTTGGTCCGTTTGGTTTTTAGAACATTTTGTCCTTAAGTTCGTAGCCACATCCACTTCCACCTATTTTTTATTTTATTACTACTTTTTTGCACATACAATGACATTACAAGGATAAAAAATTAATTACGGGTCATTTTCATGGAGGTTGCGCCAATACCATCTGCCTTTTACCTTTCCGCTTTCGCCTTTCGGGTAGCTAAATGCTCGAGTTCGTCAAATTTGAAGTTCATTACCAAACATTTATATGTGCGTTTGACTCTTTTGCTATTGATTTAATATTACTTAGTATTTTAATTTTATTCTATTTTTCGTTTTGCTTTATTATATTTTATACTTATCCCTGAATTTGGTATGTTCTTCTCATCCTTAATTATCAAAGTTAAGCATTCTTTGAGCTAAATTAGATGTAATTGGCAAAAAGAAAAAGAGCTAAATAAGATCTAAATGTCTCTTTAAATATTTGTTGAGTTGTAAGACTTAATCTAAATTAATATTGAAAAAAGTGAACCATATAAATGACATAAAAAGTAATTTTTCAATACCAATCAAAATGAGTCGACAACGGAGTTAAGCGAAAAAAATATATATATAATTAAGATGACAGATTGCAATCGAATTAAGTAAAAAATAAAGATAAATTAAAAAATTAAATCATAAGCACGTTTTGACTTATTTTATTTGAGAAGTTTTTTTTTTTTTTGGGTTTGGGAAAGGAATTAAAAATTGATTTGTTGATATGGACATCCTACTTATATCTTCAGGTGGATTTCACCAAACGTTTTATATAGAAGTACGGGAAAATTAGTTTACCAGTTTTTAAAATTTTATCAAATTTTGAATAAAGTCGTTATAGTTTTTTTTCTTTTTATTCCATCCTTAATATTTATTCCGCCAGTAGTCCTTCTTTCAAATAACCTTGCAAACGCCATTTGAGTTAGCAAGGATGGATGAAGTGGCCTAAATAAAATATGATTAAGCACCCTCATGTGATCTTGGTCTGCCTTCCCGCCCGCAATATCAATGGGTTCTGCGCTGCGGGTCAGTTTCGGGGCAAAGGAACTATTGAACTTCCAACCCAATCGATTTTAGAAAGTCTCTTGCAGGGCCACTCACTGCCCTGTTTTCTGCTTCAAAAAATAGAGTAACATTTTCTGGAGCATTTGTCCGGTTGGAGAAGACAGGCCCATCTTATGTGTGAATACCATGTTTACTAACTTGACCCCTAAAAAGCTGGAGTTCTCAAGAGTTACTCTATCATGATTTTTAAGATTATTTCTCCAGTTGCTTTTCCATTACAATTTTATTATATATTCATTCATGAGTGAGAACCAAAAAGCATGTGTGTGCACAATATACAACCCGATCCTGAGATATATAAAAAGTGAACGACACATAAGTACACATTCTTCATCTTTCTCTGCTTCTCCAGAGAGTTCGAGGAACAAACTATTGAGAGTTTCCAAAAGATCATATATATAAATCAAATGCAGAGGCAGAGCATTTTTTTCTTCTTCTTTTAGCACTGAGGAAGTGTATACGTTGAACTCAATGTATATGTATAATTTGTTAGAGATTTGGCGTCACTAAGGAGTAGGGGTGTTCAATTTGTTCCGTCCCGGTCGTCCCGTCCCGGTTCCGGTGAGTTTGGGACGGGACGGGACGGGACAAAAAAAATTTCGGGACGGGACAAGTACGGGACGGGACGGGACAGTGACCGGGACGGGACGGGACGCGGGACGGGGTTGTCCCGTCCCGTCCCGTCCCGGGATATTTTTTTTTTAAAAAATTATTTATTAATAATTATTATTAGATTATTCAATTTACTTATTAATAATAATAATTATTTTTATAGTGATTTTTAACTCTTAAGTTGTAATATTATCTCAACAATATCTCCTTCCTCAATAAAATAATTCATAAAGCCATTATATAGTGTTTTTTTTTATCGTATTTTTTTTTACAGTATTGTTTTTACACCTTTTTTATACTATATAATTGAGTTTTCTACATAATATTTTTTATAATGTTTTTATCTTTAGAAGCCTAACAAAAAATAAGCATTATAATATAAAAAAATTTCATATAAAAAATTATAGTTTTTTTTTTTAAAAAAGGGGGAGGGGAACGGGACGTCCCGTCCCGTCCCGGTTCCGTCCCGGTCCCGACGGGACCGGGACAAAACCGGGACGGGACGGGACACGGGACTAAAACCCTGTCCCGTCCCTGTTCACCGGGACGGGACCGGGACGGGCCTGTCCCGGTCCCGTCCCGTCCCATGAGCACCCCTACTAAGGAGTAAGAAACGGGTCTGGGATGAAGCAATTTAGTGTGGGTTTATGTTAATGGACCTGGTTGCAAATGAAGAAGGAAAAGCGCAAAGTCGCGGGTCATCAGCTTTTGTCTTTTGAGCGTTAAATTGGTCAAAATGAATGAAGAAAATAGGTTAGGATGTTGGAGGCTTGGAGCAGCCCTGACATCCTGGACCAGCTTCATCAGACGTTTTATATAGCAATACCCATACCTATTTATTTGGACCAAAAGTACTGAAATGCCCTTCTTTTTGTGCAGTACAAATTATCATGAAACTGAAACTTGCCGTGTTGAAATAGTACCACGTTAATTCAAGACTTTGAATTGAGAGTTGGCAGCAAATTGGAACCTTTTCACATTCTCTTAGTTGCATCTATTTATTATTTCAATAAATATAGTATCTTTGTCAAAATTATGAAAAGTAAGAAAATTAGTAGTTCCTGAATGCTTTTTTATTTTTATTTTCAAAAATCTACCTCTAATCAAATGTTTCATGATAGTAAAATTATTTATTAGAAATAGGGAAAAATCAATAAATAGGGATACAGATAAAAATGTTTTTAAAAAATATTCTAAAATATAGAACATGGCATTGCAAAAAAGGGATAAAGGCTTAACAGGTACTATATTTTGGGCGGGGGGGTACATGATTTGAGAAATTTTATCGGCACTATATATTAGTTTAATTTAATTTAGTATAAATATAAAATTTTAAAAAAAATATAATAACCCGTTTTCTTCAATTTTAATAACTAAGCATGAAAATTGAACTTCAATGTTTTAAGTCTAATTTAAACCTTAGATAATTTAGTGTATATATTTTTTTTATTTTAGACGTAAACTAAAATAGATAATCTCGAATTAGTAAAAAAAAATCCTTTCAAGGGTGACTGGTCAAACATTATCACATTATTTTTCAGAATTGTCGAAATTCTCATTCTATCTTATAGTAGTATTTTCAAAGCAAAGTCAAGCCCCTTGAGGTCAATGAGAACATTAGAGTGTACATTATAGGAAAAAATTAAACTTATATGGACTTGAGCCTCTAATTTGTCTCTCCCTAACACTCTCTAATATGCTTTGTGTTGTCCCAACTCCAAAATGGTTTTTTCCTTTTGGGCAAAAAAAATGTGTTTTTTTTTAAATTTTTCTTTTTGTCTTTAGATTATAATAAAATGAGTAACATTATAATATATCACAATGATAAAATGTTTTTAAAGAAAAAAGCCCTAAAAATTGTGCTATTTTAATTTATTTTATTTAAAAATCATAAAAAAATTTAAAATTGTACCATTTCATTAGCATAATATGTCACAATATCACTTATTTTATATAAAATCTAAAAAAATGAATATGGAAAGTTGCGGCGTTTGTTTTCAAGTTTCAACCAAATCAAATCAATATATGTGAATCTTAAAATATCATTAATATTTTAAAATTTAATTGTTCTGTTTTGATTATTGGATAAAGATATATTAAGTATAGAAAGCTAATACCAAAGTCACCCCCCATATATGTTATTTTTTTTTTTCAAATGTTTAAATTTCATTTTTAACCATCTCATGACTTATATCAAAATTTATAACTAACGCTTTCAGAATTTTTATACACAATAATGGAGAAAGCTCTCTTTCCATTAATGTTCTATTAAAAAAAAAAACATTTTACGTAAACTATGCCTTCATTTTCTTTTTGGTAAGACAAGCAATCCATCCTCCTTGTTATTAAAGACTTTTCTATCTCCATTCTCAAGTTAGAAAAGATAATGCCTAAACTTGTTTACAATGAACTTGATTCTGTTTTTTTTTTTTTTAAATATTTTCATGAATATAATTGTAAGCATAATTAAATAATTTATTTCCCAAAAACGAATTCCATGTAAAATAAATAAAAAATTAAATGAATTTTGCTTGCCTAGTTAAGGATTAAATTCTGAAATTAAGGGCTATTTTCCTAAAAAATTTAAGAAAAATAGTTAGGAATTGATTTTTGATCCGAAATTTTTATGAAAATTATTTTTGGGGTCAAGAAAACTATTAGATAAAGAAAATCCACATAAAATATTGTGGATTAATTTTTGAGTTTATTTTACAATTACAGACGAATAGTGACAGGAGGAAAGTGAAGAGAAAAACTCGTTGAAGGGTATAATGGTCATTTCTCACCCTTCTTATTTGATTTAAGCCATCACGTCATCTTCCATCTTCATTTTGCGATCTGCCGCTGGAAAAGAGAGTAAGGAACCGAGAAAGAGAGTCGAGAGAAATAGATAGAGACCGAGAGGTGAGGGTGTGGCCGGAGAAGGTGATTGGAGCTTCTTTCTTTGCATGCAATCAGCGTTTCTGGACGAGATGAGCCCGAAGATTACTCTCCCATCGTTCTTTCCTTTAGTTGCTGTGTGTTTGAAGAGTTGATGATGGAAGAAATTTGGGTTTTAGTGAGAGAAACTCTCGGTTTAAGTTGAAATTTGAGAATTATGAAAGAATGATGTTTATTGATGATAATGCAGTATGATTTGTAGCTTGCATGTATTGTCTCCTTCTCTGTTTTGGCTGCCAAAAACAGGGGTTAATGACTGGGGGGAAAATGGCGTCAGATATAGCTTGTGAAAGTGAGAAACAATGATCAAGCTTGTAGAAATTGATTTAAAGGATTGCATGTGATGGTTTGAATTATTGTTGGGTGTATCTCAGATCTGAAAATTCTAGATTTCATTGATTAAAGGTGTTTGAGAGTCCCTAAGAGGCTAAGTGCATGAATGAGAAGAATGAAGCATTGTGGAGATGTGTGCATATATATAGAGATATATTCGGTTGCATGTGTAATGTTGTTGGATGTTGAATATTACTGTGGAAAGGATGATTTTTTTTTTTCATTCTTCATTTTGCCGTCAGAAGGAGTCATTCGAATTTCCAATGAGAATCTTATCGACATATCCAAATTCTTGAGTAATTGATGTGTCTGTGTTATATGATGGTCTGTTATTGGACACACATCAATGAATCTGAAATTTGGAAGCTGAAAGTTGAAATTAGTTACTGTTTAATGCTTCCAAATGTTATATAATCATTTTAGAAGATTGATCCAAGTAGGAAGACTCTAAAGTGATGATCTAAACACTATTCTTGAAGTTGGAATTTTTAGATTTGTGGTGATGATGCTGTCCGAATTCTGATGAAGAGCAAACATGATGCTTAGAAGTTAGTAATATTATAGTAAATAGTATTTGTATAAAATACATACCGAATATGATTAAAATCTGATTAGTTGCGTTGTACTAAATCTGAAAATTTTTTCCTGGATTCAACATATGGCTACCCGAAACATTAATGGAGAATAAAAGAGGTGCTGCCATGGATTAAGCTTGTGCAAGGATTATGGGGCTCTGTGAGAATATAGGCATGTGTGATGACGTTATGATTTGAGATGTACCCGCAAGTTACAAGCATGTTTGAAAGCAACAAAATACTCGGAGATCTCGCACCAGTAATTAGAATACTCGGAGATTTCGCAACAGTAATTAGAATACAAGCACGCTTGAGAAAAAGATTCAACCACAATTCGAATAATCTAAACATTACACACACATTTGAAATCCAAATCACACACCCACATAAATAAATAAATATATATGGGAATTGCAAGTTAAAAATATGAATAACCATAATATCTCTATGATTTAATTATTATAATTAACAAGGAATTAAACTAGTATTAATATTAATTATTGTATTAATTAATCAATAATGTAAATAACAAATGAAACGAAATGTATGTTAAATCACACTAAAAAAATTCAGAATACACATAACATATAATTATGTAATTCAGTCTTGCATAATTCAATAGATAACCAACAAGGTACAATCACACACTATCAACATGTATATGGAGAATTTTTGTAGTTACTTGTTACTTCAGTTTACAAATAGTTACAACAAAGTTATTCTAAATTTACCAAAAAAAAATTATTCTAAAAATTTCAATGATAATTTACAATAATCATAAACATAAATATTTATCAACAGACTACTAACAACTACTCTAGAGCTACTTTTAAAATTATTCTAAAGCTACTGTGAAGTGTTTTTGTCACATCCTGGGATTTGGGCCTAGAAGTACTGAAATTAGCCTGAATTGGCTAGACTACCAGACCCCTTTTTGGCAGAGATCCTGGAGATTTCTTGGAGGGACAGAGGGATTCTCAGGGACTAAATTGCAAAGGAAAAGTTTTCTGGGACTGAGGAAAGAGAAAGTTGGAGACTCAGAAAAAGTCTCGAGACCCAGGAATGAGAAATAGAGATAAATATAGGCCAAATGTTATGTTGAAGCCTCAATGAGGTGAATTTTGAGGTTAAACCAAACTATGGGTAAAATTGTAATTTTTTAAAATTTTGGGTTGATAAGCGCAAAAATAGAAATTATGCCCAAAAATCCCAGAAAATAGGAAATGGTAGGTTAAGGCCTAAATGGCTCAGAAAAATTTCAAAAAAATAGGAATAAGATTCAGAGGCCTATATGAGGCTAAAAAAGACGAAAATGGCCCTGGAAGAAATTTGTGGAATTCCTAGGGTTTGGACTGATTTTGAATATCACTAAAAATGAATTATTTAAAGTACACGGAGGCCTCAGATAATTGGAAGAAAATGGGAGAAAATACTGGAGGGAATTATCACAGGTTTTAAAAATAATTCCGTCCCTAGAAAGCGAAGAGGTTGGCTTTAATAGAATTTAAAGCCTATTTACATACTATCCGGAGAAAGTCAAAGTCAAATTTCTAGAGGTTGACTTTTGACTTAAGAAAATTTAGAGGAATTCCCTGTGATGACTAAATAGTATTGGTACCTGGAGACAGATTCTTGGAGTCATAGACCAGTATAAAGAATTCGGTCAAGTTCAATTCGAAATAAATATTATTAATTATTTAATTATTTTAATGGAAGAACAAGGGAAGAGTATCATTCCCTCTTTAGGCATGTTATATAATGCCATGTGGATTTATTTGAGGTGAGAAAATGGTGCCAGAACATGTCCCAGTGGGCCCAGGTAAGTCAGGACTCGAAAAAGTACCCTACACGGTGTAGAATGGTAAGATAGGTAGAGGAATACCTAAGGGTTGTATTTTGCACGAATTTTATATTAATTTCCTTCCTATTTTAATGCCAAAATGATGAAAGAATATGGAGGAGACAAGTGTATAGTTAGATGGGAAAAGAAGGTATTACATGTATAGCTGGATGCAAGACACGTGTACGGTCGGATGCAAGACTCGTGTACGGTTGGATTAAAAACATGTGGATTGATGATATAAAGCATGATGTCATCAAGATGATATAAGCATGATGTCATGGGACACTTGTCACCATAAGATTAAAAGAGAAAATGGACGGTCCAAATCAAGCCACATATTTTTAAGATCAACAGCACAAATTCAGTCTTATTTTCCATAAATACCCCCTCCCCTCCCTCATTTTCGTCCAACCTAGAGGAAACCTTAGGAAAGCTTTGGTAAAATGGTTTCTAGAGAGAGAAAGAAGAGGGAGAAAGAAAGGCCAAGTGGTCCCATGCAATATCAAGCTCTCAAACAAGGTATGTTTATAGTTTTTGATGTAGTTTTCACTACTCTTGTTGTTGAGCTTGGTTATGGATTTTAATGATTTTTAGGCGCTTGGAACCCTTGGGGGAGGTACTGCACAAAATTCTTAAGAATAGGAGAAGATGAAATTGATGTTAGAATAATATTCAAAGCCTTTAAAGGAACATGAATCAAGTAGTTTTATGCTGAAATTGGTTGGATTTCATAATTGTGTAACTTGAGGAAATGTTTTGCCTAGATCTTGTTGTTGTGCCTAGGATGTGATTTTGATGATTTTGATGCTTCCAATGTGTTTAAAATGAAAAATTGTGTGGGGATAAGATGAAAAAATGAAGTTGAAAGTATTGGAATCAAAACTAGAAAATTAAGTGGCAGATTTCAGTTTGGGCCTAAGACTAGGGGAAGGAGCTAGATTTTGATGAATCTAAGCTCATATTTGGATTCCTTGGACAAAATTGTGTAGTATTGGCCTAAGTGAACAATTTTTACAAAACTAGAATACTATATTATAAATTAAGGAAAATGGATTAAGTTTAAGGATATAAGTCTTCCACATTGTGTAATTCTTAGTCCTAATGAGTAATGTGACCCTTGTGGCTGTGATTAGGACCTTGAGGCATCCAAGAGAAGGTTTGGATACGGTTGAGCAAGCAACCTTAATGGTTGGAAGCAAAAAGGAGTAAGAAGAAAGCTTAAGGACACAAAGTAGCAAACTTTATCTTACTCTTATGTGCTTAGTATTTGCTTACATCTATGACATGTTCTGTGTTATATGGTTTTATGAACTCATGCATTGTGATTTTGAATATGTTTGAAATGTGTTATAGGCCTATGTGTTTTATGGTTAATGCATGATAATTTCCAAACATATCACTATGTTACAGAAATGTTAAGTTGCAAGCATGTTATGAATGTCAAGCTTGCCAAGTATGTTTGGGTAGTTATTGTTTGCTACTGAGATTCTCCCGAATCTCACCCCTCTCTAACCAACTATTTAGGTCAATCAATAATGCAAATGATTGCATGAAGGAGAGCATGAGAAGGAAGGAGAAGAAAGTGAAGAATTATTGATGTTAATAATTGGTTAAGGATTTATGTATAATTCTCCTATTATGTAAATTATGTATATGAATACCAATGATGCAATATATTTGTTTAGAATGTTTATGGCATGAATGGAAATGTATGAGAATGAATGGGAAAGAATAAAGCCAAGCTATGCATGCCAAAACAATAAAAGGAATTAAAGCAAGAATTATATAAGAGATAAAACGTAGGTCTTAGAGCAGTCAGCTTCTAGCTCCAGTTTGACCTATCAAATGTATGAGTTAAGTCATGAAACTAGGCAGACATATTATACACATCCAAATATTTTAAATGATAGGTATATCATCTCAATTGGATGTTTATACTAAGATATACGAATTTCTAAAGTTGAGGCACAGAATCTGGAAGTTCCAGAACAGACAAAATAAACAGTAGCGTTTAATGAAACTATATGAATTGGGTAAGGATAAGTCTAGTTTCATATTTTTTCCTTGTGGAGAATTGAAAGAGCTTCAAATAGAATTTTGAACCACTTTAATAAGATTTTTATAGAATTAGTTATGATTTTTTAAAATTGGACCTGTAATCTTAAAATTAATCAATGAACAGTAACCCGAGAACCTAATGTAAATTTTCAATCTACGGGCTTATTTCATGAAACACTTGCACCATAACGCTTCCAAGCGCGTACTCTAAGAGGTTAAAGGAAGGATGATTCAGTTTTAGTCATCCTCTATAAACCAACATATTATATATATATATATATATATGTTTATGTATCTATTTAATTACTGTAGAGATTAAGGTGGGGAGAATCTCAATTAAATCAAGCAAAAATATCAAAATTTTAAATTTAAGCTTACACTTTTAACAAATTCCTAATTAAACCAGAAGACCTAATTAAGAATTTTAGAAAGTTGTTAAATGACTAGAATATCCCTCTATAGTTAACAAGTAAAATTGAAGGAAGGTATTTTAGTTAGATTTAATTGAGTTTTTTTATCTTTAATGTTTTGATATAATTTTCATTAACATATATACATATATATATGTATATATTTGAGACTAAAAATTTGATTTAGAGTATTTTATAGTTTAAAATTAAAATTAATTTTAAAGTTTGAAATACTTTTTCATTTTGTTAAAGAACTATATAATCTCAAAAGATAAAAATATTTGTGCAATTCAAATAAAAAACATTTACGTCATGTTATCAAAATTTAATTTAAATTTTGAGATAAGTATAGACCCAACAAACTATAGGGTGAAGTATGTGGGAAGGAATAAACTAGGCCTTCTCTGTTTCCATCCGGATTCAATTCTCCTAGATATCCATTTGACCATTTGAACTATCCAGATATCAAGGATTTCTATAGAAGGTGGAAAAATTACGCCTTAAGTAGCTATGTTAACATAAACTTTCTTTTTATTCCCTTTTTCTCTCAATTTTCCATCAATAAGTCCCTTGCTGGTCAAAAAGTCGATTGAGTTAATCGAAGAAGAATTTTAAGAATTTATCTATTTTCCTCATCTAATGTCCTCTCCTTGCCTCTCTTAGAGGTCCTACCTCTAAATTTTCTTATGAAAGATTACGAGTTTATCGGGTCTATAATCATATCTGAAATTTTAAATTAAATTATGATAATATGCATGACGTAAATCTTTTTTATTTAAACTGCACAACTATTTTTTTTAATTCTTAAGATTATATAATTCCTTATGTCTTCTACTAACATTTATTAAAAATACAAATTTTTAAACGTCTGTTAAATTTTTATAATAATAAAATTGATCAAGCAAAGTATAATTGCCTTAATACTACCTAAATAACTATCAAGAAAAGTCTTCATTCAGTTAGTCTGTATACAATGGCACAGGCACATGCATATATGTATAAGTATCAAAAATGTCAAATCACATCGTCAATAAATGAGTGCTAGTTCATATGCTTATATATATCTCTTAGCATCCATTGCGTTTACTACAGCATTCTCATTTTGTCTGAAATTTCCTTCACAGTCATGGGATTCCTCTTCAAAAAGCCTTAATTTCCTGAGAACCTAACACTTTGGTGGATGCTGCTAGTTGGCTATTTAACATTGTTCCCACTATCTCCTGTTTCCCCTTTCACAACTTCACTAAATAGTGAAGCAAATGCTTTGCTGAAGTGGAAAGCCAGCCTTAACAATCATAGCCAAACTGTGTTATCTTCATGGAAGGATAATAGCAGTCGTACTTGCAAATGGGTTGGAATCTCATGCAATGAGCTCATCTTAATTTCCAGTATATCTCTTCCAAATTTCAAATTAAGAGGTGCACTTGATAGTCTCAATTTCACATCTTTCCCTAATATGCAATTCTTAGTACTTGGAGGTAATCAACTTATTGGTTCCATTCCTAGTGAAATTGGAATGTTAAAGGAAGTAGTTGAACTTGACTTGTCAAGAAACAATCTCTCTGGTAAGATCCCTACCACTATAGGAAATATGACCAATGCACCATATTTACCTTTCTTCCGATCAAATCTCAAGACCAATTCCATGGTAAGTAGGGAAACTCTACTCTATGGAGACATTGTATTTGTTAGAGGACAATATATCAGGTTCAATCCTACCATCTATTTGGAACTTGGCTAATTTAAGCAACTTCTCTGATTATCAAAATAAACTTTCTGGATACATTCCTTCTAGCATTGGAAACTTGACAAGGCTCTCCATACTATCATTAGGATGAAAAACTCTTTTAGGATTTGTTCCTTCCAGTATTGGAAATTTGACAAAGCTCACCTATCTAAATTTGTGTGGAAACAAACTTAGTGGCAACCCTACATCAGAAATGAATAACTTGAGGAAATTAGGATCCTTGCATATTGGAGAAAATGATTTCACAGGTCATTTCCCTCAAGATATCTGCGTGGGAGGATTACTAGCTAACATCACTACACATAAGAATCATTTCACTAGTCCAATTCCCAGAAGTTTGAAGAACTGCTCTAACCTTGTCAGAGTTAGGTTTGAAAGTAATCAACTGACAGGAAATGTCACAGATGCTTTTGGCTTATGCCCACACTTAAACTACATTGATTTGAGTAACAATGCATTTTATGGCCACTTATCACCTACATGGAGGCAATACCGTAACCTTGCAACCCTCAAGATTTCAAATAATAACTTATCTGGGGGAATGCCATTAGAACTAAGTGAGGCAACCAAGTTACGGAGTCTTGATTTTTCATCAAATTACTTGATAGGAAGTATTCCAAAGGAATTGAGTCACTTATCATTAAAGATTGAACTTACATTGAGCAACAATCAACTTTCAAGAAACATTCCTATTGATATAGGATTGTTGACTAACCTTAAACAGTTGAGTCTAGCTAATAATCATTTAAGTGGCTCAATTCCAGAACAACTAGGAGGGTTGACCAAATTATGGGAATTGAATATAAGTGGAAACAAGTTCTTTAGCATTCCTATTAGTTTTGGTCAATTACAACAACTTTAGTCTCTTGATCTTAGTGAAAATTTATTTACTGGGAGAATCCCAGCAATGCTTGGAGAGCTACATCGATTGGAATTGTTGAATCTCTCACACAACAATTTCTCAGGGGCTATTCCGTCACTTTTTGTTGATATGAATAGCTTGGTTGTGATTGACATATCAAACAATCAATTAGAAGGCCCACTTCCAAATATTTCAGCCTTTCGCATAGCTATAATGGAGAGATTAACAAGCAACAAAGGCTTATGTGGTGATCTATCCGGCCTACCAATTTGCGCAACAACAAATTTTGACTCAAGCCATTCTAAGAGTAGGGAAGTGTTGATTTATGTTGTATCCTTTAGTTTCAAAGTTGTGATGCTAGCAACATTTTTCATAGGGATTTCACATGTTATTTGCCATCACAAAAAACAAAACATCAAGAAACAAAAGTGCAAACTCAAAATTTGTTTGCTATCTGGAGTTATGATGAGAAATTAGTATATGAAAACATTATTGAAGTCACAGAAGAGTTTGATGAAAAATACCTCATTAGGAAAGGAGTATCTAGAAGTGTCTACAAAGCAAAATTATCCACAAGTCAAGTTGTAGCAGTGAAGAAGCTTCATTAAGTACTAGACAAGGATATGTGTCATTAGAAAGCTTTTATGAGTGAGATTAGAACCTTAACAGAAACTAGGCATCATAATATCATCAAGCTATATGGGTTTTATTGGCATTTAGAGGTCTCTTTTTTGGTTTATGAATTCTTGGAAGGAGGCAGCTTGGACAAGATACTAAGTGAAGAGACACAAACAGTTGTATTAAGATTGGAGTAAAAGAATCAAAGTTGTTGAAGGCATGGCTAATGCTTCATACTATCTTCATTATAGATACTCACCTCTAATAGTTCATCGTGACATATCAAGTAAAAATGTTATTTTAGACTCAAATTATAAGGTTCATATCTTTGACTTCAGGACAGCCAAGCTGTTGTATCCAGATTCTAACAATTGGATCTCATTTGCTAGTACCTTTAGCTATGCTGTTCCAAGTGAAGAATCTTTTATGCTATGATTTTCATTACTTTTGAGTTTGCATGATGTTATGTTTCATGTTTGCATTACTTAACAATTAAAAATTTATCATTCACAATGTTTCTTTCATGATAATTTTTTTGGTTTTGTTATGGAACTTGCTTACACAATGGAAGTGATGAAAAAATATGATGTTTATAGCTTTGGAGTGTTTGCTTTGGAAATAATTATGGGAAAGCATCCAAGAGATCTCATAATGTTGTATTTCTCATCAGCATCTTCTAGTACAACACTGACAATAGTTGCTCATGATTTGGATTTGAAGGAAGTATTAGACCAAAGGCTATCTTATCCTCGAGGCTCAGTGGCTGAGAAGGTGATGTTGATTGCAAGAATAGCTTCTACTTGTTTGAATGAAAATCCACGTGCTCACCCAACCATGGAGCAAGTATGTAAAGAGCCTGCCATGCCAAAATCACATATTTCTGGTTCCATCCAGGGCTTCATATAAGTTATGTTGGAGATCTCAACTGAAAATAAGATCATCATGATGTGATGATGTGTGATGTATTATTGTCTTCATACTTAAGCATTTTCTTATGCTACTCATGTGTAAAAATATAAATACTTGACAGTTATTTTTGACCATACTTGATAGTTTATAATCATTAAATATGGAGGTGTCAAATATTTGCATAGGTAATGTTTGAAGGTAAATAACTATCAAATATTCGATACAATACTTGACGGTTTTAACTAAAAACCGTCAAGTATTACGGCCAAATGCTTGATAGTTATTGGTCAAAACCATCAAGTATAAACATATTTGACGGTTTTGATCAATAACCATCAAGTATGTTTTCAACATACTCGACAGTTATTTACTATAACCATAAGATATATTGTATATTTGATGGTTATTAGATACAACTATAAAATATACCCATAATACTCGATGGTTATATCAAATAATTGTCAAATATTGTAGACCTATTTTTTGAAAAAATGAGGTGGCTGTTGGCTACTATTTTAGCAGCCCCCCTATGTTTTGAAAACAGAAGGGAGCAACAGAACAAAAAACATATATACATCAATCAAGCTAGTAAATTAGAAATTGAAATTGACATTATATTTTAAGAAATCAAAAGTCATACAATGTATATAAAAAGAAACTTGGACAAGAAGAAGCAAAACAAAATTTGTCAAGTACTAAACCAAAACCAAAATTAGCTATTTACAAAAATCATAACAAATTGTTCAAGTATCAAAACCAAAAGCACAAGATATTGAACCATGATAAATATAACAAAAAAAAAGTAGATAAATACCAATCTCATTGTCTATCTATTTTGTGCCCATTGATGGTATAATGCCATTACCAACTCTTCCACAACTTCTTCCACATGACTGGACAAATATTGAATGCAATATGTATCCGTAAAGTACTGTATGCAAGAAACAAAGAAATTGATGATGTTAGGTATAAATGTATAATTAATGTACGTATAAATTTAATTTTGAATAAATATATGTTACCTTAATAGGGATTATGTCAGCACTGAACTTCATGACACAATATCCACAATTTGAGCTATTGTCTAGTTACAATGGGCACTACAAAGAAAGAGAAAGGAAAATATATTAATGATGATATAATGATAAACTATATTTAGTTGAATAGTTAATGGTGATGAATACCTTTACTTTTTTCTATGGAAACACGGAATCGAATAGGCTGCCTTTGATTAGGGGGCATGGTAAGCCTTAATATGTGCTGAATAGCCATAGAGCTTTGAGAATACAATGAAATTAAATGTTAGTGATTGTCAAAAATTAGATAAAAAAGAAATTAAATTCAATATAATAAAATATGTTTAAGATACCTGTTAAACAGTGATTATATAAATGGTTGGTTGGTCAAATATTAAGAGAATCAAAATACCAAATTTTTGGCTTAAAGAGATTGACCACAATTAGCATCCAGTATCCCCTAAGTACAATAAAGATAATAAGAACAATTAGAAAGTATTATAAAATGAAAAAATTTAAGAAAATTTAGTATACTTACCCATAGCAGTAAGGTGCAAAGTGTCCCTATTTTTTTACTGCCCTTGAAATGAATATATCGGTTAAATCCCTCGATAAGTCTTGCTTCGTATCAGGGCTGTAGTCGGCAAAGGTATAGGGATTGACAAATCTAAACTTTTCATCAAGGTTGCCAGGAACAATGAAATTCTTGTAAAGGTACCTAATTACCTAAACAAAAATATCAATATAATAAATGTTCTAAGTAATTAAGTATTTAATTATGGTTTGAGAAATACCTTATATAAAAGTTACAGGCATTCATCCCAACTATTTCATAAGCTAAAATTTCTTTCAATAGATCATTTGTGACATACTCAGATACAACTGTATCATAAATATTTATCCCATAAAGACTTGGGGCACAAGAAATACAGGGTGCTCAACCTTGCCCACAAGTCATACACATAATCTGTCCATAAAAGTAACACATGCAACAAAGTCTTGTGGCCTCCAGCCATTCTTATAGCACTTCATCAAATATAGTCATCCAACAACCAAACAAAAGTAAGTATATGTCAATGAAATATGGGCCTTAAGATGGCAATATGCATAACATGCCCAAACCAAAAGAGGGCTACTATGATATCCACACCTATGCCTCCAGTTGCTTCCTTTCATGCCGAGCCAAACTAGATATTTCTCTTGAAAAGCATTGATGAATAACAGGATGAGACAATTAAGTCCCAGTAACTAACTATTAATTTATGACATACACAAGTAGGATAGCAAGTTGGTGAAGTAATGCTTAAATATAATTTAAAGTAATAAATGATGCTTTAATAGATACAACTACATGAAAAGAGTATGTCTCACCATCCACAACACAATTCATACAAAAGTACACTTATGCAATAACACCATGAAATATGCCTTCCCATCACCCTGCTCCTCCTTATGACTCCTTGATAAGGACCCAGACTTTCTGTGCTGCGTAACTTGGCCAAAGGTCACCCCATTCACATCTAGCAATAGACCCCCTCCTATGTCTACACCGCCTAAGAATGGACTATAGTGCAA
This sequence comes from Neltuma alba, assembly GCF_004799145.2. Taxonomy (NCBI): domain Eukaryota; kingdom Viridiplantae; phylum Streptophyta; class Magnoliopsida; order Fabales; family Fabaceae; genus Neltuma; species Neltuma alba. The sequence goes on from NW_021636384.1 coordinate 418,871, forward strand.
GAGGTATCTATCCAAGAGTTCATTCTCAAATTGGGCCCATGGAAAAGGAAGAACTATAAGGGTTTGACAAAAGGCCAAGCACTATGATCAATGGTGTAGGCATGCCGTGCGGATTTCAAGAACAATTATCCTCCACATAACATAATCCCAACCTCCACATATGAACCCTATGCATAGTCACAATATAAATTAAAAATATCATAAATTTTCAAAGTAAGATGATATAATTCCAAACAAAGCACAACGCATTTCCCTTTTATTTAATAACATAATATTAGTGTATCAAATTTAGCACTTCAAGAAAACATAATTGCTAATAAAATACAACTCATACATAATTAAATCGACATACTTCCCCCTCTACCAAAATTTGTGATATAAGAAAATACATACTTTATTTATAGATATACTTTCACAAATTAATTTGAGAAAATAAAAGCATAATAAACACCTTACAATCTAAAGTATGTATATAAAATAAATTAACCCTGGTTATCTCTACTCCAAGCTTAACCTCATAGCTTGAAGAATAAGAGCACAAATGACAGACTTCAAAGTACAAGATAATCTACAAATAATATAGATACAATTTAATTTACATACAAATAAATAACTTAAATTATATATAATTTATTATTATTAATATATATATATTTATTACCCAAAAAACTCTTGCTTTAAATAACATTTTTCCTCCACCCAAATAACTCATTCAAATTATAAATAAGTATTGATTTTATTTAATTTTGTAAAATACTCAATTTATAACTTAAGTTTTCAACTTGAAAATTTTCCAATAATATATCCTTAATTTAGTTCACATTTTAAATCGATTAAAATCTCAGTTATATATTAAATAACCTAATTAAGTTATTTAACTCAAATCTAATTAGTAAAAACATTCTATATGCCTTGAATAATACATTTTAAGCTAAAATCTTAGTTTAAAATTCTCAAAACAATCAATGAATAAATATAAACTGATTAAAATTTCTCAGTAATGTATCTTTAAATTTCTATGGTCATATATTGTCAAAACTCACTACTTACTCCGTACTCAAACCGCAAAATTTTATTTAAGCATTATAATGATACTATTAATATAAAGCTCTAAATATATAGGAAATATTTATAAAGAAAATCTAATAAAAAGAAGTATTTTTATGTACCTAAATGATCCTCAAAGCTTATATGTACTTTCCAGCTCAGTATCCTCACTCTCTCTTTTCCTGTCCGCCTCTCGCTCTCTCTTTCTCTTCTATCTATCATTTCTCCTCCTCCCATTTATCCTTCCTACTCAACCGTCTCTTCTTCATTTTCCTTCTTCATTTATTAACCACATGCCTCAAATTTCTTTCTTCAATAGATGACCCCTTCCCCCAAATTCTTCTTCTTCTTAAATACCCTCAGCTTTTCCACTGAATTCGGTGGAAAAGCTGGGTGTTTTTTCTGGGTGTTTTTTAAATAAAATATTATTATTTTATATTATTTTATTATTATTTTTGAAATAATAATAAATTTTTAATATTAAGATAATATTTTGGATGTTATAGTGAACACGATAATGACTGATTTTCCAATAGACTCTTCTTTCCCTTAGACTAACAAATATATAATTACAATTAAAACAGATTTATAAATTATTTTAAATTAGCTAAAGGTTTCAACATATACACACACACACACCCCTTTTTTAAATGGTTCTAATGTAATAAGACATCCAGGCCAAGCAACAAAGCTACCCATCGCTTAGGCCACTGTCTCTACATCTGGGGTAGACACAGGAAGGGCATGGTTGCCATCTATCATGGAATTCAACTGTATCCTTACATGATCAGTAGGGAGAGCCACATTATGAATCATAGTTTCTCTCAGTAAGTTGAACATGCGACCTGTGGTGATGGTGTGATGTCTAGGGCTATCTGCCCTACACTAGATGTCCGTTTCACCCTAAGTAAACATATACATTTTACTTACTTTGTTTTGAAAATAATTAAGTGTTATAATATAAACATAAGTAGTATTATACCTTAGATAGAGAGGGGAATATGTAGCTGTCTTTTCCACTTAGGCTAAGACTCAAAGCCGGCTGTGGTGCTTAGCCCTTGATCAATTGATCAATCAGGAACCCTTGTACTTTGACCAGCTCTTTCAACCAACGCGTTTCCTCCTTCAACTCCATAAACTCTATTGAAGAAGGTGCGTTTGATGTTGAGAGCTTTTCCTTAGCCCCAAAATAAGCTTGCTTCGTGACTTTGAAGCCAACACCACTAAGATGACAGGAGTGGTCAGGATTCCCCAGTGCTATCCTTAATACATCTTGATCATTTGATGGATTGCTTCTTTCTTAGGAAACCTCTTGGGACATAGCTTTCTATGCAGCAAACATTGTTAGTATTGCTACTCTAAGGTATTAATTAAACAAGAACGTATATTAAAACTTACCATCCTATCGATGATCTCCTTCACGTGAGGATTATTAGTTTATCCATCTTTATTTTGCTTGGACAATGCCCATAGCGTTTAACGAGATACAGTAACTTTTGATCTCTTCTTTTCTGTTACTTCTTTCTCAAGGCCTACATACCCTAAGTGTCCTTTCTGATAGAGATATTCATTCTTCTTCACCCTCTCCTTATGTTGGGTTTTTAATTCCTATGAAAACAAAGAAGATTTAGGTGAATACATTAAATATTAAATATAATTCATTTTAGAATTGAGAATAAATGTTACTTGAAATTTCTTTTTATGACGTAACTGAACAAAAGAAGGTCAATCCTCTTGTTTGACCACTTTCTATACTCGTTGGCTAAGAAAGGATCCTTCAAATATTTTTTTGTAACAAAATATCTAAATGAGTGTAGTACTGTCCCAACCTTCCTCAAAACATGCTTCTTTTTGCTCTCATCAATGTGAAATCCTGACCACAAAACATAGAAATCAAACCATTAGTTTGAAGTATCTTATGAAAAAATCAAATTTGAACTATCATAATAATATCTTACCAATACATCTTGCTAGATAGCATCCTATACTGCACGGTATACCTTTCTCCAATGCTGTATAGTGATTAGCATGGTGTTTCTTGCCATAGCACCAATATAACTGATGAACTTATTGGATTTCACAACTTGTCCCCTCTTATTCTACTACATAACAAACTTTTTTCCCTATGACCTCACTTTGACCACTTTTTTCATGACACAAAGCCCTTTCTATCTATGTTGTGCCTCTTCCTGCAACTGCTGCTCTTATTCAGTGGCATTGGTGGACTGAGATGGATTATCAGTGCTAGATCTACTATCATATGCTATCTGTAACAAATTAAAGCATATAGGATTGAATGAGTGAATAAAATAAAGTCATTAGTAACATAAATGAATCAAACATAATCAAATCAAGTAACAATGTAGTCAAACAATAAAAAAGAGAATATATATAGTCAACTAGCTCTTTTCCTCTTTTTAATTTTAGCTTTTTGTATGTTCTTCTTAATTTGAATTGTTTTTATCTTTCTCTAAAGTACTTTTCCTTTCTTTGAAATCCATATTCCTTTATTATCATCATGCCTGACGTATATGGATTCATCTATATTTGAAAGATCTTCAAGTGATGTCCCTTGAAATGGATCATCTTCATATGTGTTGCCTTCATATCCCATCTCCTCATTTGATTGGTCAACAAGATAATAGACCATCCTTTTGTAGCATGATTTGGAACATAAAAAACTTGTCTAGCCTGAGAAGCCAAAATGAAAAACTCTTCTTTATACCCTTATTCAAATTTAACTGTATGAATCCTAAGTCATCAACCCTTAGTGCATTATCATTGTCCACCCACTTGCAATTGAATACTGCAACCCTAAATCCAATGTAATCCAACTCTCAAATATGCCCAATCACCCCAAATTATGATATACTTGTATAGATAGGAATTTTATCTTTGGTAGTCGATATACGCATGGTATTAGCTATAATGGTTACACTAATGTTTTGCATGTTACTTTGATCATCCTGCTCTTTAGTATAGAAAGTGAACCCATTGATGAGGTATCTTGTGAAAAAAAGGTACATGTTTACTTGGTTCATTTGCCAAGAACTTGTTTTCTCATAAATTAAACTAGGATCAGCATTATAATTGTAATGCACGTGCTCTTTCAACCATGATATAAATCGTTTATTGTATGTTTTGGCATACTAACTTTCCAATTTATTAGGATTATCTCTCTTAAGCTCATTAAAATGCTGGTCCATGTAGTCCTTAATCTCTTTAGTGTTGTGTAATGCATAGAGATGTGCTTGCTCCCACTATTGATATGAGATAATAACAACTTTTCTCCCCATAATCCCTTTTCTACCTATTTTTCCGTCGTACCGAGATACTGGTATCCCAATATCACTTGTATTTTTTAAGTACTAGGTAGAAAATTCAACAACCTCTTCACAAATATAGCATTCTATGATACAACCCTTTGGTCAACTCTGATTTTTCACATACCCTTTACATATCTTCATGTAACGCTCAACTAGATACATCCATTTCAAATAAGCTAGGCCACACAGTTGCACTTATCTAACTAAGTGAACAGCTAGGTTGACCATGATGTCAAAAAATATTGGAGGAAAATACATTTCAAGCTCATACAATGTTACTATGATTCGATTTTACAACCTCAGCAATTTATTGGGATTAATCACTTTACCGAAAAGAGAATTTAAAAAAACATAACTTTGTGATTGTACCTTGCACCTTATCAGGTCAAATAGTTAATATTATGACTAGAATAAAGTTTTCCAATAACACATGGCAATCATCAGATTTTAAACCCTTCAGCTTCAAATCCTTAATTAAAACAATGTTGTTAATGTTAGAAAAGTAACATTGCAGCATTTCAATTGTAGCAAAAAACTCACAAAAACTAGTTTTCCCTTTTAGATACTATGTGAGTAGCCGGAAGAAGAAATATACAAGTTCTCTTATCCTCTAGTGGCAATTCCTCCCTTAACCCCATCTCAATCATGTCTAACCTCGCTTTTATACCATCCTTGGTCTTCCCTGGAATATAGAGTAACATCCCAAAAAGAGTTTCATATACATTTTTTTGAATATGTATAACTTCAGGAAAATGCCTCACATCCAGGGTCTTCCAATATGGCAACACAAAGAAAATAGAAATCTTCTTCCACTTACTCATCCCAACATGCTTAGCAAAGGGTTTGCCAAATTCACACTCTATATCTTTCACCTTATAAAAAATATCCTCCCCAGTCAACAGTGTAGGTGCCTTACTTTCTTTTGAATTCTCATTAAAATATTTTTTGAAATGCCAATAAGAACGATCACGATGCAACCATCTACGGTGTCCCATATAGGAATTTTTCATACCATGTTTCAACCTTATTGAATTTATGCCCTCTTTACAAACGGGACATCCAAGTTGCCTCTTAACGCTATACCTTAACAAATTACCATATATGGGAAAGTCGTTGATTGTGCCAAACAACAGGGCTCTCAGCTTGAATATTTCTTCCTTATATATATATATATATATATCATATACATCAACTCCACTCTCCCATAATAGCTTCAAGTCTTCAATCAGTGGAGTTAACTATATATCTATACCATTCCTTGGTTGCTTTCACCTAGAGATTATCATAGACATCATGGAATACTTGCACTTCATGTATAGCCATGGAGGAAGGTTGTATATAAACAAAATCACTGGCCATATACTGTGGGTACTGGTTTGCATGCCATATAGGTTCATTCTGTTAGTAGCTAATGCAAGGCATAGATTCCTCTCTTCTTTTCTAAGTTCAAGATACTTAATGTCAAACTTCTTCTATTTTGGAGAATTAGCAGGATGCCGAAGCATGCCATCTTTAAATTTGACCAATTCTATTAATAATTATGTGGCTTTCACAAACAGACGGTGGAACACTCTTAAGAAACCAACACTTAACACATAGGTAAATAATACTATTGTGATTATCAGCATACTCAACTGTGAATTTAATAAAATATTCTATGTCCTCCCAATATTCCTTTGATAGGTAGTTGATAAACATCCATTTCTTATCTATGGTCCCTATATAACATTAACCATTGGGAGGGAAATATGATCAGTGACTCAAACATGTTGAGCAAATTAAACAAAGATAGGAAATCAATGAGTCACAATTAATCAACATGTTACCCTCTTTAATTTTAATTCTATTATTTCAACTGTTAACAACTAGTAATTTTAACTAACTGGGGTTGGGTCTAGTGGAAGGGGTTAGTCCCTTACAACCTGACGAATCAATGTTTAAATCCCCATTGGGAGAGGTGCCCACATTTAATACCCGACAGTACCTCGAATAGGATTGCCTCTAATAGGAGGATACATATGCTTTAGCAAAAAAAACTAGTAATTCTAATCATTAACAACTAGTAATTGAAATAAATAAACTCATGTGCCATTCCATTTGGGAAAAAAAAAAGTCAACAGCATAACAACTTAAAAATGAACATTTCTAGGCTTTATGCCCTATATTTAAACTATATTAACTTCAAAAAAAATTAATAAATAGCAAACTAGCAACATGACAATATCATAACTAATAACAACATTCATGAAAGAAAAATAAAGCCACTAAATTCCAACTAGCTTGTATGAAAGTTTAATTCTTCATGCTAAAAACAAATTTCATTGAATTTAGAAACAATGCCATCTAAATTCAATCATGTGCCATTGTAATTGGAAAAAATTTGGCAGTATAATAGCTTAGAATGAGCACTTTTTAGGCCTTATGCCTTCTCTTTCCACTATTTTAATTTCAAAAAATAAATCTTTCCATACCAAACTAGCAAGACAATTATTCATGGAAGTTTAATTTAGTCTAAATAATATCTCATGTAAAATGTAATCATTCAAACCATTAGGAATAATGCTTTAACATAACCGAAACGATTTCATTCAACTAGAAATCAAACCTCACAAACCATAACATGTAACTCACAATTCGGATAACGTAATAAAACTTGTAAACGACATATAACCCACTCAAATGAACCAATATTGAAGCGAAGAACAGTTAACAAATTAACCCGTCAATCAACAATGAAATGAAGAAGAAGAATAAAAAGAAGAGATGAACCAAAGCAAATGGCATTCATTATAAACCCAAAACATTTTTAAAACACTATAGAGGAAGAAGAAATGTGACAAACCAATAATTCGAAGTAGAACCACCTCCTATATTGTCCTAAAATGCGAGCACGATTGTAGCAGCGAACAACAAACTCGATGGCAGTAAAGGGGTGAAGAGGAAAATGACAGTTATATTTATGGTTTGTGAGGTTTTAAAAAAGGAAATATTTGATAGTTATTCCTAATAACGGTCAAGTTTTATCTTAAAATACTTGACAGTTATATTGAAAAACCGTCAAATATTCCTCCACAAAAATATACTTCACGGTTTTTCTTCAAAACTGTCAAGTATTTGAAAACAATACTTAATGGTTATTTAAAACCATCAAGTATTTGAATACAATACTTAAAAGTTATTAGTAATAACCATCAAGTATTTCTCATGTGCCTCTTATTTGATAGTTTTTAGAATAACCGTCAAGTATCTAGCGTCAAATATTTGTAAATCTGTAGTAGTGTGTGTGTGTTGACTTATTTTATTTGTTAGCATTAACTTGCAGTTAACCTTTGGTTTATAAATCTGTGGACATCCCTAGAAAAGTTTCATCCATCCAATCCTTAATATAAGAGCTAATTTGACTTTTAATTTGGTCCTAAGACTCCAATCCTCTTGATCTATCATATTTAATTTTCTTTTTTAAGGTAGTCCTTGTAATAGTTGTACATGTTAAAATTTTCATTAAATGTTAAAACTAATACATTTGATTAGTAATGGTATTTTAGAAAAGACATCACGTATTTAATACAAATAACTAATTTAACAAACTCTCTTAATATACTCAAATCAGTTAACTAGCTCTTATATTAAATAGTGGAGGTAATATGACTTTATATATATAAAACGAGGGTATTTACGGCCATTTTGATAGATCATGTACTTATATCCAAGTTTAAGTTAAAGTGTTCTTTGATAGTTTTTTTTTGGGGCCGAACGTTCTTCCGATGGTTGTTTCACAATTTATTTTTCTTTTTGTATAAAATAGGGCTTAGCCCAAAAAAAAAAACTAGACTAAATGGGGATTAAATCTCAAGGGCTCCTTGTCCGCAAGGCCCCTGAGATTAGTAGGGCAATCATGTTTGATTTACTCGCTTTTCTTAGAAAGACATTAAAAAGTCAAATATTGAAGTACATGCACATTATTACACCTCCGATTCTATTTATAAGCTTTAAATTTGGCAAAAAGTGTGATCTATTTTATAAGCTTCAATTTGAGTTGATTTTAACATTTAATGTATTTTTTTCAATGTTGCCATTAATTATTTCTCTCTTATCATATTTTTTCACATATTCTCTTTCATCCTTTTTTTCCATTTATTATACGAGTATATTTGAAAGAAAAAATATATTTTTAATATATTTATTATTTTTAACTAATTTTAACTAATTATTCATTATGCGTAAATTAGTTATTTCAAGCTTATAATAAGGACCGAAGGGAGTATTAATTACTCCCTCTAGTCCTATATATAAACTTCAAATAACTAATTCTTAAATAACGAATAATAAGTTAAAATTAGTCAAAAACAATAAATAAGTTAGAAATATAATCTTGTTTTCAAATATACCCTTATAATAAATAAGAAAAAAGAAGAAAGAGAATATGTAAAGAAACATGATAAGAGATATCATGATAAAAGAGAGAGAATAAATAATTAAAGGTAAAATTTTTAAAGAACTGCATTAAATATTAAGACAAACCCAAATTGAAACTTATAAATTGAACCACATGCCTCCTTAAATTTGAAACTATATATAAGACCGGAATGTTAATTTTTTCTTTAATTTAACCCTTCTAGTGAATCAGTTTTTTTTTTTTACCAGCTAGACTAAAATAGGTTATTTTGAAAAAAATTAAATGGGTTAGATGAGCTTGTCAACCTACAATTTGAGATGGTTTGCCTCCTTTAACCTGTCTAACTCATATTAATGGTCCTTATAGTGCACTGATTATTAAGAATTCTAAATTTTGAAAATTTGAAAAGCACTAAGGTCCTAAACGATAACAAACAATTACTACAACAATAAGTTTTATCTTAGTAGATGAGATTGGCTATACCAATTACATGACATTATTGTGTTTTATTAATTACCAAATCTTTGATTGTGTATATTACTCCCTATGGTCCTTTTTATAAGAGCATGATAACTAAATTACATAGTTTAAGAAAACAATTAAAATTAGTTAAAAGTAATAAATATGTAAAAAATAATTTCTTTTTAAATATACCCTTTATTTATGAGTGGGTAAGTAAGAGAGAAAAATAGAATAATAATGAGAGAAAGTATGAAAAAGAAGATAATATGCCAAGTTGTCAACCTTTCAATTAATTCAATCTATAAAATCAATTAGAGGCAAAAATGATAAAAACACATTAAATGACAACTCGGCATATTCGATCTTTTCAATACTCTTTTTTTAAAAAAAAAATATTTTAAGTACTGCTAATTGATAGCTTTTTTTTTTTGCCAGTCTATTATTTGATAGCTTAGTACTCCTTATTTTATTGTTTTAGTACTGAAAAAAAAATTAAAGGTTATTGCTAAACGAACATGAAAACGAATATTAAATATATAAAAGATGAAAAACTTTTAAAATGAGCACTGAAAATGTTATATATAGATGATGAGTACTAAAAATAAAAAGTTGATTATTACTAAAAACATGAAGGAATTGTTTCACCGAAAAAATGAAAGCATGAAGGAATTAAATTACATCATATAAGTCATATGTAGATTAAGCTTAATTATTCAAACAAATTGTGAACACATTATTATCTATGAGTAAAGTGCAGATTTGGGCATCCTCAATGAAGCATATCAGTGATAAATTTCTCCACATGTATGATTAATTGAAGAGACCCCACTCTCTCACAGACATCAGTTGATTTTTCCATCTTTGAAGAGTCTTTCTCTTATAAATGGCCCATCCACTACTCACGTATTAATGCTTAATTTTCATGCCGTCCAAGTCGCACGTTGAGAATAAAGTCCTTGGAGGACGCAGAGGCTCAGAATTATTGACCATATTCTTCTACTCTTCAGTCAATTTTTTTTTTTGGGCATTGGAGAGATTAAGTAAGTTGGCCCTGTGAACTCACTAGGATGAGGACATATTTTCATATTTAGAGAGCACTTACAAATATGCTTTTAGATTACTCACTAATAAGGTCATCACATCAGTAGCAAGATTTGAACAACCTATGATCTTGTGAATTATGAGCCACTTTCTTACCAACTAGCTAGTTGGTAAACAGAATAGTACACTATTTTCGTCTGTTAAATTGAACAAACGAATATGACATCTCATATTCGTCTGTTCAATTTAACAGACAAATATATTACATTATATTCGTCTGTTGGTAAACAGACGAATATTCAGTTTCTATCTACATCTCCTTCATCTACGTACCCCTCAAAACAGATGAGAAAGGACCTTCAGAACAGGCGAAAATGACCTTTTTTCTAGTAGTGTAGGTCAATTCTTGTTAGCTAATTTTCAGTCAATATTCACACAGCACCATCATTATTTCTCTTCTCGGGTTTCGGGTTTCTACACGTAAAAATATGGACTTCAAGAAGAGTGCTTGATTAGCTTAAAAAGAAAGAAAGCCTTTTTAAAACAGTTAAAACCCGATTATTAAAAATCAACAAATAATTTCTCTCTCTTAATTTGTAGTCTTCAAATTAATAATAAAAAAACTAATAGTTGGGTTATATATTATATTAATCATAAATTCCTCAATTCCTAGGATTTTCTCTCCGCCAAATATCTGATCTTTTTCCATAAGTAATACACCTGTTGATATCCCCATCAATGGGAGAGAGTTCTTGTGAAGTGGCAAGGCTGATCAGGGTTCCTTCACTATATTTCTTCCACATATCTGTCATTATTTTTGACAAACTATCAAATGCCATAAATAAAAAAACAATAAAATAAATTAAAGTAACAAATTTCATAAATATAGATGTTCATAATAAAAGCTCTGATATTACTTTTAAGAAAGATTTTTTACATTAATTTTGGGACAAGTGTAACAATTTTAACATCAATTAGGAAGAATTATATTTTTAACATCATTTCAAGGGAGACATGTAATCCAGTGATGTAGTTTTTTAAACGTTTAACAACATAGAAGATAATTTCTACGTTATTAGTAAATAACCGATTTAAAAAAAATTATTTTTGTATTTAAAAGCATTATTTTTATCTTCTGCCCTAGATATACTATTGATGGCTAAGTAATTTATTTTAAATTCAAAGTTAAAAGAAATGACTTAATAATCATCAATAATATACTTTGTGTAACTGGAATAAAAAGCACTGAATAAAGTGCTTGAATGTACTGAAATTCCTTTATTACTATTGCATAATCAAAATTGAAGCATATAATGTTCCCTTCATTTCATTCCAAAAACAATATCATAAGGGCCTATTTGATACACAGCATTGGAAGAGTTGGTACTAACATTGGCACTGGAGTTATTCATTTTGTCGTGTTTAATATATATGACAACTTCAGCAATCCTAAGCAACTTTTATCAATTCAAAACATATTTAATGATTGAACTAATATTCTTTAGTTTGTGGAAAAAATTATATTATGGACTGGAAGGATTTTTTTTAAACTAATTTTTATATAATATCAATACAAACATTTTATCTAAAAACTCCTGACTAAATGCTATTTAAACGTTAAAGGCATCAATCCCATTTTTACTTATAATCTCTATCTCAATCCTAATTCATCAAATGTCAATGCTGTGAACCAAACAAGGCGCCAAGGTCTTCATCTAGGGAGTGACCATTACGCAGTTTGTACTACTATTTTACGTTTTAACGAAGTCTCCTCTTATAATACGGCCTGTCTCGTGCTAATTAAAAAGGCCCCTCCAGACATTGGCCCAAATGCTTCTATCATTAATTAAAATGGTCCATCCACTCCTACTTTTCAAAGTCTACTTTTCAAAGTCTTTCACTTTTGTTTTCTATAGCAACATGATTACCTGGTGAGTTGGTTTCTTGCTAAGTAGCTCCAACTTGCCAGTTACAAGAAAAGTCCACAATTAGCTTGACTACATGTATAGCCACACATGTTGTTGATTTGTCTATCGAAGTCTCCTCTTATAATACGGCCTGTCCCTCACTAATTAAAACAGCCCCTCCATTCCAATACATTGGCCCAAATGCTTCTATCATTAATTAAAATGGTCCATCCACTCCTACTTTTCACACTACAAAAAAAAATTTGATTAGCAACGGAAAAAAAATTCCATTGCTAATTTCTGATGGAAACAAATTCCGTTGCTAGTTTTTGACAGAATTACGACAGAAATTGTGTGGCTAATTTTGTTGACGGATTAGCGACGGAATTTCTGTCCGTCACTAAATTTCGTCGCTAATCTGTCAGAAAATCCATCAATAAATATTTAGGGACGGAATTTTTTCCATCAAAAATTTCGGTCGCTAATTCCATCACTAAATTGTTTGTCATAGAAGTTTTTGTTACTAATGTCGTCGATAATTCTATTTCGTCGCAATTCTGTCGCTAGTCACTAATTTTAAATTTCATTATTTTAAATTATAATCTTACAAAAATTTATATAATGACAATTAAGAATATAATGATTTAAAAAAATTTTAATTATAAAATAAATTGATATATTGTCGAGTTGGTGTTAATAAAGATATCGTCATCATTCATGTCATCATTAGGTATATACTGAAAATAGAAAGACAATTTTTTAGAAAACTTGTTTATATTTCATTAAAATAAATTCCTATTGATTATTAATAATAGTTAAAAAATATAATAAGAATATTAATAACTTTTTTATACAAACTGATATAAAAAAGAAATAATTTTATCATATGTACAATATATTGAAATATATAATATATGATAGAAATTCAAAACCAAAAAATGAATTTATATGAACGCAAACTAATATTGAAGTGAATTTTGAATTTCAATCATTAAACAATAAAATTTAATCATGATATAATTAATACCCATGAGATAGATTGTTTTTTGTCTTCAATACAAAAACAAATGGTATATACAAAGAATTTTAAGAAAATAAATTACATAGGATATATATATACAAGTAGGAGAATACTGTTTATCATAATCTATTCGAATCATTAATTTTTATATAAAATAATTTATTAGATTTTATTATAGCAGTTATTTTTTGAATAATAAGATTTTTTGACTAATTGTAAATGATTTTCTTCAAATATATAAAACACATATAGATAATTTAATATAATGTAGTATAATACATATATAATTAAATTGTGTATCTTATCAATGTTAATTAAAAATAAATTTAAAAAAATATTTATAAAAAATTTATTTATGATTTAAAATTCAAATTAGTGTCGTTAGAAATTAAAATTATATTAAAAATATTTTTTAAAAAAATAAAACATTATAAAACAAATAGTAAACAAATATTTAAAAAAATTTTGTTATGAAAATAATTATGATTAAAATTATCATATAGTATATTTTTAGTTTTTAATAATATATATGTATATATAATTGTTTTTGTAAAATAATATTATATATGTATATATTTAATTTTACATAGTAAGTTAACAGGTTCATTATAGCTCAACGGGTAAAGCCGCACATGCGCACAGATGAGGTCCGGGGTTTGACCCATGGAGAAGTCACTTTGAGGAGGGAATTATCTGGTAGCGACACGTGGCAGGCAAAGGTGACATATGATGTGGCATGTAAAGGTGAGGTGGCAATGACATGTGGAGATAGTCATCGGTGATGACATGGTGATTGTTAGAGATGCCGTGTGGTGTTTTATTTTTTTTTTCAAAAATCGGATTAGTGATGGAACAAATTCCGTCACTAATTCCGTCACAAATCCGTCGCTAATTCCATCGCTAAAAGTATTTTTTTTTGTGGTGTCAAAGTCTTTCACTTTTGTTTTCTATACCAACATGATTACTCGGTGAGTTGGTTTCTTGCTAAGTGGCTCTCACTTGCAAGTAACAAGAAAAGTCCACAATTAGCTTAACTAGATGTACAGTCACACATGTTGTTGATTTGTCTATCGAAGTCTCCTCTTATAATACATCCTGTCCCTCACTAATTAAAACGGACCTCCATTCAATACATTGGCCCAAATGCTTCTATCATTAATTAAAATGGTCCTCTACTCCTACTTTTCAAAGTCTTTCACTTTTGTTTTCTGTAGCAACATGATTGCTTGGTAAGCTGGTTTCTTGCTAAGTGGCTCCAACTTGCCAGTTACAAGAAAAGTCCACAATTAGCTTGACTACATGTACATTCACACACATTACTGATTTGTCTATCAAAGTCTCCTCTTATAATACTGCCTGTCCCTCACTAATTAAAACAGCCCCTCCATTCCAATACGTTGGCCCAAAAAATGGTTCTATCATTAATTAAAATGGTCCATCCACTCCTACTTTTCAAAGTCTTCCACTTTTGTTTTCTATAGCAACATGATTACTTGGTGAGATGGTTTTGCTAAGTGGCACCAACTTGCAAGTTACAAGAAAAGTCTACAATTAGCTTGACTACATGTACAGTCGCACACACTGTTGATTTGTCTACCATAGGCTGTTTTGGCAAATAAATCGAAATCATTATAAATAATCTAATGTCTTAAATATCTTAATTAGCTAGTTTGCATACAGAGGCACGTAGTTTTGAGAAATGTCATGTCACATCAGTTACGCACCCACTTGCTAGTAGGATACTCAATAAACAAATGCTATAATTCATCTCTACACCATTCTCGATTTGCTTAAAATTTCCTTAATGGCCATGGGGTTCCTGGTCAAAAAACTTTCTTTTGATCATTTGTAAATTGTTAAAATTCATTTTGTCAATTTATTTTATAGACATATACATACAACATATTAAAATTTATCTATCAAAATCAGTAGAACAATTGTTTTTAGGTAGACACTAAAGCAATAAAAGCATTTATATATATAACTCTCTCCTTTAATCCTCAATGTAAGACCTAATTAACTAATTTAAGTAAATTAAAAATATTAGTTAAATTAGTTAATATGATATGTTTTTTTTTAAAAAAAATACCCTAAGTATCCTTCTCAATTCCCTCCTTTTTTTTCTCCTACTTGATCATTACTGAGAGAATATCAATATGGTTAATTGGAAAAAATTTGATAAACATATGAAATAGTTCTACATATAGGACTAATATTAACTCTAAAATTAGGTCATATATTAAAGATTAAAGAAGTATATAGTATATAGTTGTAAGTGCATAATACATTTAAAGTATTGATTTAAATATAAATCCTATGAAAATGGATATCATTACCTTATTTTATTTTTTATTATAAAATGATACATTTAATGTTTTGAGATGTTAAATATTATATTTAATCATATATATTTGTTAGTGAGAAAAAAATATAAAAAGTCACACTAGCTGAAAGTATGACTTTTTACGACGACAATTGAACTTGTTGTTGAAAGTCACTTTATTTAAGTGGCGACTTTAATAGTTACCGGAGAAACTCAAACTTTTAGTCAGTAACAACTTCAATTATCATCGCAGAAGGTCACACTTTTGGTGGCGACTTAAATTATCGCCACTAAAAGTCAAGTTTCAAAGACAACTTTTTAGAATCGTCACTGAAAGCCAGTTTTTTGTAATATATTTTAATATCATGAAGATCAAAATTAGATATAATTTCATAGTATATGTGAAGTATGTATTAAAAACTTAATAAAGTTACGAATATGATATGTTAGTCATTAAATTGCATTTTCAACAGTAGTTTCTTGTCTTAGACAAAAAAAAAAAAAGAAGATTAAAAAATGAAGGTAGTAGTTTATGTCGTGGCCTACTGAGATCATGCAGTTTGAACTGGTTCTATTAGAATGAAGACTCCCTTGTAATACGCCCCAAATGTGTCCATCACTAATTAAAATGGCCCCGCCACTTCTACATTTCAAAGTCTTCCACTTAGAAAATATAAGTTGCCCGAGCTTGTAAGTTACGGGAAGTCACCACTTAGCTTATAATTTCTTCTCATGCACAGTCACACAAGATGTTTTGGATATTTCTGTGGTTGAAATCAAAAATCTAGCTATTTCCTCCATTGATCCTTTCACTGTGTTTCTTAAAGTACATGGCTAACAAAGCAAAGTTAAATGATGATTTAATAAAAAAATGTACATGTGCCAAATTCAAAATTGAGAAAAAGTACGCATACTTGTAAAATGGCTTCCCCCCTTAAAATTCATATGGAGATTAAGCTCAACTATTCAAATTAAATGCGAACACATCATTAATTATCTATGAGAAAAGTACAGATTTCGGCATTACTTTCTCAAGATGTACTATCAATCATCAATTAATTCAAGAGGCCCCTAACTCCCACACACATTAACTGATTTTTCCATCTTTCAAGAGTTATTTTCAAGTCGTCCAAGGCGCAAACTGGAAATAAAGAGAAGACCAGTCTTTCTTAGAGCACTATCACTATTTCTCTCCCTTTCTACACGTAATATTTCTTTTTCAGTCCTTTCTACACGTAAATGGAATTTAAGAAAAGTGGCTTGATTAGCTAAATATTTGGGAGGAAAAACAAATTGAGATTTTATATTGAGATCAAAACAAATTTCTGAACTAGTTTTCATATGCAAGATTGTAGGGAGTGTATGTTTAGTTTAGTTTTTAATATGAATTTATTATAAATAATTTTTCTATATATTGTGCGGCTAGCAATTGAATAGGACCGGGGGAGTATTATTTTAAAGTTATATCATGAAGATTAATATGAAATATGATTTCAGACCATATGCAAAGTTTGTATTAAAAAATTAATAGAGAAGGTTAAAATGCTAAGCCAAAAAAGAAAGTTAAAAATATGATAATTTTTTTAAAAAAAAATTGAGGAGGCTAATCACAAAGTTTAAGATCGATCAGCGAAATATAAATTTTAAGGGTTTCACTTGAAGGATCAAATTTTAAGTTGGTTTGGTTTTTTCAAATTTCAATTGTTTTCGTATAAATTGAGTTTGTAACTAAGATTGCTCATTTTGATCCCAAATGGCAAATGGACCTTTGGGATTTTTTTTTGGCAAAAATATTTTTATCTGTTAAAAGATTTAAGTACTAATAAATATAGGGAAAATGACATAAAAATGACATTTAAACTTGAAAATCCCAAATGGTTACTTGAATAAGTAAAATTCAAATTCTTTTTTTAAAAAAAGAATAAAAAATAAAAGGTAATATGGTCATTTCAAAAAATTTGTAAATCTCAAATTGGTCACATGTACTTAAATTAGAATTTACTTATTCAAATAACTATTTTGGGGTTTCAAAGTTTAAGTGTCATTTTTGTCCTTTTCTCATAAATATATGACACTTTTTTGGGCCAATATATAAATACTTTTCATATCATGTAAGTTAAGTATTACATTCTTTCATACTATAATATTTATTAACAAATAAATTAATGAAGTCTCAGCGATAATATTCTTCAAATGTCATTATTAGAATTGCACATCCACTCCACTTTTCAATGTCTTTCACTTTTGCTTGATAAAATGATCACTAATAAGCTGTTCTCTTCTTCTTTAGTTGCCCAGCTTGCAAGTTAGAAGAAAGTCCACAGTTAGCTTGATTACATATACAGTCACGCACATTGTTGATTTCTCTATCATATGCTATTTTGGCAAATGAATCTGAATCATTATAGATAATTTAATGTTTTAAATATCTCAATTAGCTAGTTTGCATACAGAGGCGTTGTTTTGAGAAATGTCAAGTCACATCAGTTACACACCTACTTGCTAGTAAGAATACTCAATGAATAAATAATGACTGTTAATTCATCTCCTTATATATATCTCTCACTATCCCTTCATTTACACCATTCTCGATTTGTTTAAAATTTCTTTCATAGCCATAGGGTTCCTCGTCGTTAGAGAATCTCAATTTTCTGAGAAGCTAACACTTTGGTGGGTGCTATTAGTTGGCTTTTTAATATTGTTCCCATTTCCTATTTCCTCTTTCATGACCTCATCATTAAACAATGAAGTAAATGCTTTGCTCAAGTGGAAGGCCAGCCTTGACCACCAAAACCAAACTGTGTTATCATCATGGAAGGATAATAGTAGTCCTCCTTGCAAATGGGTTGGAATTGCATGCAATGAGCTCAACTCCATTGCCAATATATCTCTTCCAAATTTTGGACTAAGAGGTACACTTGATAGTCTCAATTTCTCATCCTTTCCTCATCTCCAATTCATACAGTTGCAACATAACTCATTTTATGGGAATATCCCTCCCCAGATTGGCGAACTATCCACACTCATTTGTATAGATTTTTCTTATAATGAGTTCTCCGGTAGCATTCCAACAAGTCTTGCCAACCTTTCCTCAATCACCTTTTTTTATTTTAGTCATAATGAACTTTTTGGAACATTTCTAGATTGGATCACACAGTTGACTAGGATTAGTGCTATGGGCATAGGTTATAATCATTTCAGTGGCCATATTCCTGAAGCTATAGCAAATTTGACTAACCTATCATGGTTTGAGCTAGGAGGCAATAACTTTTCTGGTCATATTCCTCCACAAATTGGTAGATTGATTAACCTCCAATACTTAAGATTTAGTGGCAATCAGTTTACTGGCTCTATCCCCCATGGGATTGGAATGATCAAGGGACTTGTGGAATTTGACATGTCAGAGAACTATCTCTCTAGTAGCATCCCTACTACTATCGGAAACGTGTCCAGTTTACAAGGACTTTATCTTTATAATAATCAAATCTCAGGGTCAATTCCACAGGAAATCAGGAAACTCCATGCTTTGGGAGTATTGCAGTTGTCAGGCAATAAAATATCGGGATCAATCCCACCATCCATAGGGAACTTGACCAATCTAGCCGACCTCAGTCTTTTTCAAAACAACCTTTCTGGATCTATCCCTTCTAGCATTGGAAACTTGACAAAGCTCTCCATGCTAAAGTTGTTTCAAAATAAACTTAGTGGCAATTTTCCATCAGAAATGAATAACCTTACAAAATTAGTAAGCTTGCAAATTGCATACAATAATTTCAAAGGCCATTTGCCCCAAGACATTTGCCTTGGTGGACTGCTTATTGCACTCACTGCAACTAAGAATCAATTCACTGGTCCAATTCCAAGAAGTTTGAAGAACTGCTCTAGCCTTATTAGAGTCAGGCTTGAAAGTAATCAACTTACAGGGAATGTCACAGAAGCTTTTGGTGTATATCCACACTTGGACTATATTGATTTAAGTAATAATGCACTTTATGGCCACTTATCACCCACATGGGGGCACTGCAATAACCTTACAAACCTTGGGATCTCTTATAATAACTTGTCAGGGGGCATACCACCAGAACTAGGTCAGGCAAAAAAGTTACAGCGACTTAATTTTTCATCAAATCACTTGACAGGAAATATTCCAAAGGAATTAAGCCGCTTGTCATTATTGAGTGAACTTGGTCTGAGCAACAATCAACTTTCAGAAAACATTCCTATTGAGATAGGATTGTTGACGAAACTTGAATAGTTAAGTCTAGCTAACAATCACTTAAGTGGCTCGATTCCAGAACGACTGGGAGGGTTGACCAAATTATGGGAATTAAACATAAGTGGAAATAAGTTCTTTGGCATTCCCATTAGTTTTGGTTGATTGCAATAGCTTCAGTTTCTTGATCTTAGTGGAAATTCATTTGCTGAAAGAATCCCAGTAATGCTTGGAGAGCTACGACGACTGGAAATGTTGAACCTCTCATGTAATAATTTCTCTGGAATGATTCCTTCATCTTTTAATGATTTGATAAGCTTGACTATGGTTGACATATCATACAATAAATTAGAAGGTCCACTTCCAAATATTTCAGCCTTTCGTGCAGCTACAATAGAGAGATTAAAGGGCAACAAAGGCTTATGTGGTAATCTATCTGGCCTACCAATTTGCCCAACAACAAATTTTGACTCAAGCCATTCTAAGAGCAGGAAAGTGGTGATCTATGTTGTATCCTTTAGTTCAGGAGTTGTGATGCTAGTAACATTTTTTGTTGGGATTTCATATATTATTTTCCATCACAAAGCAAGGAAAACAGGAAGTCAAGAAAGAGAAGTGCAAACTCAAAATTTGTTTGCCATATGGAGTTATGATGGGAAATTAGTATATGAAAACATTATTGAAGCCACAGAGGATTTTGATGAAAAATATCTCATTGGGAAAGGAGTATCTGGAAGTGTATACAAGGCAGAATTATCCACAGGTCAAGTTGTAGCAGTGAAGAAGCTTCATTCAGTACCAGACAGGGATATGTGCCATCAGAAAGCTTTTATGAGTGAGATTAGAGCCTTAACAGGAACTAGACATCATAATATCATCAAGCTATATGGGTTTTGCTGGCATTCAAAGGTCTCTTTTTTGGTTTATGAATTCTTGGAAGGTGGCAGCTTGGACAAGATACTAAGTGAAGAGACACAAGCAATTGTATTGGATTGGAGTAAAAGAATCAAAGTTGTTGAAGGCGTGGCTAATGCTTTATACTATCTTCATCATGGATGCTCACCTCTGATAGCTCATCGTGATGTGTCAAGCAAAAATGTTATTTTAGACTCAGATTATGAGGCTCACATCTCTGACTTCGGGACAGCCAAGCTTTTGTATCCAGATTCTAACAATTGGACCTCATTTGCTGGTACCTTTGGCTATGCTGCTCCAGGTTAAGGATCTTTTATGTTATGTGATTTTCATTACTTTTGAGTTTGCATAGCGTTATATTTCATGTTTTCATTATTTAACAATTAAAAATTTATCATTCACAATGTTTTTTTAATGATAATCTTTTGGTTTTGTTATAGAACTTGCTTACACAATGGAAGTGACCGAGAAATGTGACATTTATAGCTTTGGAGTATTGGCTCTAGAAATAATTATGGGAAAGCATCCAAGAGATCTCATAATGTCATGTTTCTCATCAACATCTTCTAGTGCAGCACCAACAACAGTTGCTTACGATTTGGATTTGAAGGAAGTGTTAGACCAAAGGCTACCTTATCCTCGAGGTTCAGTGGCTGAGAAGGTGATGTTGATTGCAAGAATAACTTCTACTTGCTTGAATGAAAACCCACGTGCTCGCCCAACTATGGAGCAAGTATGTAAGCAGCTTGCCATGCCAAAATCACATATTTCTAGTTCCATTCCATAGCTTCATATAAGTTTTGTCTGGAGATCTCAACTGAAAATAAGATCATTACGATGTGATGATGTGTGGTGTATTATTGTCTTCATACTTAATGTGTTCCCTTAGTCTACTTGTGTTTTACCTTTTGAATAAAGACCAACCCGAAATAATAATTAAATATTGTGTAATTAAGTTCATTAGTGATGTGTTATTAATTTATAGTTTCTATTACATATTTTTCTAATCCTTGATTTGATAAGATCAATGTTGCACGTCATCATTAACAACTCCAATATATGACTAATGTATGTGTGTATTACCCAGTAAAGTAATTAATTCATATTCAAGGAAGCGTCACCCAGAATTGATTTGTTTAGCAATTTTATAATTTTAAGGAACTTACTTTAAAAACCACATTGTAAATCTATTTATTTATCCTCCATCTTCAGCTATTTGCCAGTCCAATCCAAGTACTAGAAGATCTTCATCTTCATATCCTTCTCTATCATCGCAAACTAACAATAAAAATTTTTCAAACACATTGTAAAATTTTAAACCATCTCTAAACAGCAGTGACGTAGAATGAATTTTTTATTTCTAGTGCAATAAAAAACTTCTCTTTTCATATAAGTAAGCAAATGACTTGTTTAGCAATTTTATAATTTTAGGGAACTTACTTTTAAAAACACATTGTAAATCTATTTGTTTATCCTCCATCTTCAGCTACTTGCCAGTCCAATCCAAGTACTAGAAGATCTCCATCCTCAAATCCGTCTCTATCATTGCAAACTAACAATAAAATTTTTTCAAACACATTGTAAAATTTTAAACCATCTCTAAACAGCAATGACGTAGAATGAATTTTTTATTTCTACTACACTAAAAAACTTCTCTTTTCACATAAGTAAGCAAATAATAATCGCTACGCAGTTATGTCCAATATTGTTTTGCTTTAGGTTCTTGACAATATTTATAATAGAAAAAGCTCTTTTAAACTTGTTGCCATATAGATAGTACTCCTCCGATCCTTAATATAAAACCTATTTAACTAATTTAATTAGATTAAGAAAATTAGGTAGGTTAGTTAGTTACAAGAAATATGACATGTTTCTCTCTTCTACTTGATTATGGTTGAGGGAGTGTCCATAAAGGTAATTTAGAAAAAATTGATAAATATGAAAAATAAGTTTTATATATGGGACCAAAATCAACTCAACAATTAGGTCATGTATTAAGGACCAGAGGAGTATCAACTACTAATTTCTTGTTACCATGATTATTCTGTGAAAAAATTTTCAAATTGACTATTTACTGCCAAAAGTTCTAAGTGAGAGAATTCCGAAGAACAAAATTGAACGAAACAAATTAGATTATATTCTTATCCAATGTTAAAAATCAATAAATTTCTTAAATGCATGCTTGTGCCAAAAAAGAAGTTTTCAAGTTATATCTAAAATAAACGTAGTCAATCACAAAGGATTAAATAAAATAATAAATAATGCTAAATATAGATATGTGATGTGCAAATTAAATACATGATATGTAAACTAAAATACTTAAAGTATAATTGTATATCTTATATATATATATATATATATCTGTGTGAGTGTGCGCACACACATATATGTGAAAAAATTTAGGTGACATGCATATTGAAAACAATAAGAAAAATGAAGAAAGGATAAGAAATAGAAGGGGGAGAAAAAAGAAATCAATAACATCTAAGCATGAAGAGGGAAAATTTATCTCCAGAATGAATACAAATATGAGATGTTCAAAAGTTGGGGGCTAACAAACACATCAGCAAACTTAAAGATCAATTAAAAAAAAATCAAATCAGGTTTCCCATGTTGCTCCTCACATTTTAAATTTCATCTTAATAATGCATGTTGGGAACTTAAAGATAGCTAAAAGCAATGTAATTATGAAAAGACTTGCAATGCCTGTTATGCTTTTATTATTACTAGAAAGTGTCTATCTCTTTTCACTATGTAACTATGAAAAGATTTTCAATACCTGTTATCATATTACTTATACTTTTGAGATACTTAGCATGATTTGTGTTGCAAGCATCAAAGTTATGTTTTAACTTGGATAATAATGTTGAATGACTAATGATTTGTTGTGGAATATAGATCCACATCAAGCTATCTATTTTGATGATTGGCCCTTATTCAAAAACTTGTGATATGTTGTGTATGCTAAACTATTGCCTCTGGTCTTGGTCTTGATGGTTGGACTTGACTATGTGTACTTTTTTTTTTTGGCCAGCTACTTGATTATATGTCTTGGACTTTAAATGGGTCCAAAATCCGTCCGTTATGTATTAACACATACACACACACATAGCATATATATATATATACACAGACTGCCTCCCGACTACATACAAGAACTAATTAATAATTCAATTTAATTATAAATATAATATTTCAATTTATTTCATCTATTATATTTATTTATATATATTTTAAATAATCTTCATGATAATTGCATGTAACATCTTATCTTTATACACCAGTGAAATTATTCTAGATGATTGTAAACCACTAAAAATCAGAGTTCATCTTGAGAATTTTTTTTTCCTTGTGAAAAAATTCCCCAAACACAAGGATTGTTTCTACTTAGGAAATGGGATTTTCTAAAAAAATTTAAATTGGATTTTCTAAAAAAATTTAAAATTTCAAACTTACTTTTTATGAAGTCTGACTAGTGATTTAAGTGTTTGATCTAACTTTGTTTATAAAATTGATAAATTTTCTTAAGACTAAGGCTCTAACATTGTTAAAGCCCCGCACTTGACAAATAAGTCAACACAAAAATTCTTCTCCTTGAGCAACTTCTCTATCCCTGGACATAATGCATACTTACCCTTATATAATAAGATAACTAAATATAATTAATTATTTTCCTCTACTTTACTACCGTACAGCCATCATAGTAGATGGCACTCACTGCTAGCTACAAGAGCCATTACTTTTCTTTTTATAGAGGTTTATATTATAACACACTCCTCTATACACCTAGATGTGAGTAGATTTATTAATCATGACTGAAAGCTTACGTCAAAAAGAGAATTTTTAAAACTTTTCATCGAACTTTGAATCATGACTTGTCATTTCACTTTCTTGAAGATTCATGCTATAAAAATAAGACCTAGATTCATTCTTTATGTACCTAATAGTAGCTTCTATTCATGAGACCTGTACAAATGTCACTTCTAAAAACTCTACCTTTCTATTCCAGCTCCAATAAATCATGCTTTGTAAATTCTAATTCATTCATGCCACAGATATATTATCAACATATATATATACACACTAACTTCTCAGCTAAGCTAAACTACCCTTAATCACTCCTTTTTATGGAGTTACATAGAATCCTATAAGTGAAATCTACATAACTTCTGAAAAGAGAAAGTAAACATCACATATCACAAAAGAAAAGAGGAAAACATAACACAAAATGTATTCAAGATTGATTAACTAACTAAATACTAAGTTCTTCTTTCCTTCCACCTTAGCTACGCTTCCACCACCTTCTCTTTTCCTTTGGATAAATTGGGCCCTCTGGTTAAATAGAAAGGAGGGCTGAGATTCAACGAATCCCAGTAGTAATAATCATATTTCATATATTATGCATGGTATAAAATTGAGCATGCAAAACAAGCCATGGAGAACAGCATCTTGCAAAATAACTGAACTAAATTGAATAACTAACTGAAGCATATTTGGTATCATTTAACTGAATCTCACATAATTGTTGCGCATAACTGAGTAACTAAGTAGCTGCATAACTAATTAACTGAACTGTATAGTTGAGCAGCTGCTAACTGATTATCTGAACTATATAACTAAGCCGCTGCTAACTGATTAACTGATTACTGATCATATGCATAACTGGATAACCGAGCATATGCTTGAGTGAATAATCTAATTAACTAAATAATTAAGCAACTACATAACTGATTAATTGAACTGTATAACCAAGCAGCTGCTATCTAATTATTGGTCATATACATAACTGGATAACTGAACATATGCTTAACTAAATAACTAAGCAACAACATAACTAATTAACTAAACTGTACAGTTGAGTAGCTGCATAACTAGTTAACCGAACTGTATAGTTGAACAGTTACTATCTGATTAACTAAATAATTGCGTAATTGCTAACTGATTAGTTGAATAACTGTGCAGTTGCTAAGTGATTAAATTCAACACATATATTGGACAACGAAATGCATGCACATGGCCATGGCAATAACTAGCAAGGCAATTTTCATGTTCTCATATTTAACTATAGCATTATGGCACAAACAAACATGTAACCAAAACAAAACATACAAAATAATGATTAAAGCTACCATCTGATTGCTCCACCGTGCTAGTACCTTGCTCTGGGTTTCTCCTTGGTAAGCTAGAAAGCCAATTAAATCCTAACATGACAGGTACATATATAAAGTAAATTAAAACTAGGATTATAGTTAACCCATGACTATCTAAATATTAACTGGATTGGTCATCTCATACAAAAATTCTTATATTTAATCTCTATATTTCTAAGGGTCTCTGAAACCTCTCCTTTTCTTATGTTTCCATCGCTTAACTTCTTAATCCATTGGAACTATAGTTGATAAAAAACAAGACAAGAAACAAATGTCATAAATTCGATTCTTGCAAACAAACACAACTTGCATCTGTTTCCCATATATCAGAGCAGCAAATACATATATGTCGAGCATTTAAGACCCTCATTTAACATCAAGAACCATCCAAACAGCAACTTATATTTAATTTTAAGCTTCAACACGTCGCCTTGGCTTTATCACATATATTGATATTAACCAACAAGGAGTTTTTCAGCTTATGACCTCTAAGCATTTAATTTAACATAGACCCCTGATATATAAGGTAATTATTCACTACTTGACAGTGTCAATCATCAACTTGTTCAAAAATATTTCACGATAATAATATTCAATTTCAGCAACTAGAGACATGAATAAGCAAGTCCATTACACGCATTCTCATATACCACTTTGTATTCACTTGCTTTTGTTGGAAGTCAAAGATAGGATATTGCCGGATATTGTGAGATATAATGTGATATGTAAATATTATAGAGAGACAATATAAAATCAGTTAGAGGATAATGTGGGATCCTTGATACGGACTCTCGAATGGGCCCTCGAATATGCTCCTGTATATATATGTTTTCTATCACCGTGAAATAACATACACTTCTTCTGCGCTTTCATATTTTTCATGGTACCAGAGCAGAGGTCCACAAAAAAATACAGAGCTTAGGTTGCTGAGCCGCACAAGATGACGAATTCATCGTCTAAAACCAGTTCGGTCGACGCCATGTCACCATACTTTATCCATGCCTCTGATAGTCTAGGCCATGTCTACGTAGGAGAGCTCCTCAATGAGAGCAACTACAGTGAATGGGTGAACGATATGAGCAATGCCCTCTTCGTGAAAAACAAGATTGGGTTCGTTGATGGAACAATCTCAATGCCAGCTGCGGACTCCGCTGACTTGAACATCTGGCTGCATTGTAATGCCATGGTCATTAAGTGGTTGAAGAGTGCAATGAGCAAGGAGGTCCGAGGCAATGTCAGGTATGCCAAAACTGCATGAGAGATCTGGGTTGATCTTGAGGATAGATTCGGCAAAGGCAATGCACCGCGAGCATATAAACTGCGACGAGCTGTCGCACGCAAGGTGCAGGACAAGCAATCAATGCCCACCTTCTACAACAAGTTGAAGAGCTACTGGGACGAACTCGACTCCATAGCTCCATGGCCGAAGTGCTCCTCGGTGGTTGTAAATGTGATCTGCAAGAACAATTGATAGAGATAAAGGAGCGAGAACATCTTTATGATTTTCTCATGGCTCTTGAGGAATCCTATGCAACCATTAAGACACAGATCTTAAGCATGAAACCCTTGCCACGATTGGGAACAGCATATCATTTGGTTGCAGAGGATGAGCAACAGAGGCAAATCTCTACCACACAAAAGCAGGGCATTAAGGCGGCAGCATTCCAAGTACAAAATAACCATAATGATCGCAAGAAGGATAGACCAAGATGCAACCATTGCAACAAGCTTGGTCACACCGAAGATAAGTGCTATGACTTAGTTGGCTATCCTAGTGATTGGAAGAAAGGGAGCCGAGAGAGGCGGGATCGACAAGGTATACCCAAGGCAGCACAAGTGAGCGATGAAACAAGCCCCATACCAGGTCTTACCGCCGATCAATACGACAAGCTCATCCAATACTTGAGTTTAGACTCCAAGAATACCAAGGTGACAAGCAATCAGGTTCAACCCACGGTAAACATGTTAGGTATGTTGTGGGACAATGGGCCATGGATCTGACACCGGGGCTTCAGTTCACATTACACATGACAAATCTATGTTGACCAGCCTACGGAAGTCTATCTCACCACCAGTAAAGATACCTAATGGACAAAGAGTTCCTGTAAAAGGAATTGGGAGTGTCGTGCTTTCCCCAAAAATGAAAATTGATTATGTCTTATATATTCCAGATTTCAAATGTTCTTTATTCTCAGTTAGCCGATTCACTAAAGACTATAACTGTGTGGTGATTTTTCTTGCTGACTGTAACACCTTATGTTTATACCAAATAACTTATCTTGCAGAAGCATTTGGAATCACTTTTGAAGGCTACAAATGATGAAAAATCAAGTTTGAAAATTTTCATTTACAGGTTACTATTCATTGTCACCTTAAAATGTGACAAACTTTGAAAATTCATAACTAATTGTAGAAAAATTGAAATTGAGTGATTCCAAATTCTACGGAAAGCTCTTTGGATAAAATTTTGAGGAAAAATAGTTTTTGGACTGATTTCCTTGGAATTCGAGCCCAATTTTCTTTGAAAAAGTTACTGTTCATTTGGTCATTTTCGGATTTTACTTGATTTTTCCCTAACTTTGGAAAGGCAAAACTTTCTACTCGGTTATCGGAATCAGGCGAACTACCCCTCCTTTTAAAGATAAAAATAAGATCTCTTTGCTCGCTAAATTTCAAAACCTAACTCACTCGTTTACTCAAATGGTCAATGGTCAAACTTTGATCCCTTTTAGTTGACTTTTTACCCCCTTTGGAAGGGTAACTTAACTTAATTGACCACTTAACATCATAGCATACTCTGCTTAGCTATATTAGCTATTTCTAATCATGCTTGGACCATTCTACTTATGCTTGTATACCTCTAACCTTAATCATACTATTGGAAACATAAAGCATGCTTCATATTACATTCCTCCAAAATAGAAAGGTTCAAAGCCATATAAAGTTACTATGGCTTACTACCTCTTCAAGTAAGAGCCAACTCCTTTCCTTTGCCCTTGGATGTTGAAGGCCCTAGGGTTTGTTTAAATATTGGGGTAAGATTCTTGGGGAATCTTAGTAGCAATTGCATACATTATCAAGGTCACACAATACATTGTAAATCAAGCTACATGCATGCATACTTTAACTTTATGTTCATGCTATGGCAAGGACATATCATCATAAACATTCATAGCACTCAACATAGCATAAGCCAAGGCATAATTTGCATGGAGGCAACATCATATAACATAACATTCTCATCCACCTCATAGCATAACAGATTAGCAAAACACATAGCCATAATCATACAAAGTAAGGTAACACTCTAATATAATGAATTGCAAAAGCCTTGAATGCTTTCCTTCCTTTTGAACTCTTTCCTCTTGACTAGATCTTTACCCCTTTGTTATGTATAGCCTATTAGGCAATCAATGACACAACATTAAGTATCATTGCAACTTCACAACTTAACATAACCCTTTAAACCCCTTTTTCTTGATTTTTAGGGTTTATTTTTCTAGCTTTGATTCTTGAACTTTCTTGGGCCTTTCCTACATAATTTTTCATGTAGAATCCATTTATCATATTAGTTTTATGAAAATCCAATCCCTTCCCATTGACTTAGCTTGGCCGAACCATATATATATTTGTAGGGAAAAGGATTTTCAACCAAACTAACATGTAACCACTTAATCTTTAACCTTTAACCATGCTTAATCTTCATCTAAACCATTCCCTATCATTTTGATAAAATTTGGGCAGCACTTCCCCTTAGGAAAATGACTTTCTACCATCATTAAAATAGCCTAAAACTAACATACCATCATTATAACTTGAAATGGAAGAGTTTTAGAAGCTTACCTTGCTTCAGATGACTTTCTCTCACTAGAATTCTCCTCTTTCTCTCTCTACACGAAAATTGCAAGAGGTTTCCTACTTGAAAGGTCTTGCATGAAATGAACATGTGAGGGGGTATTTATAGGCTTCATATTTCACTAATTCACATATGCCCTTCTTGCATAAGACTTAATCTTAGCCCTCCAATTTTTACCTCTTTCCACATGTACAAATCTTAGGCTAGGTAGCTTAATATGTTGACACTTGGATGATGAGTCATTAGGGCTTATGTCATCTCTTCTTATTCATTAAGATTAATTAGGCTCTAATCAAGGTTTACTCTCTTAATCCCTTGATTAACTTGGCTAATCAACCTTCTAGAAACTTTTGACTTTTCAAAAGTAGATGGTTGAATCCTAGCCATCCAATGAACTATGTTTGCCACATGTCACAATCCTACGGAAGATGACTTAACCCTAATCATCTTACTTAAATCTAATTAGGTTTTAACCTATCTTGATTTATTATTTTCTTTTTCTTTTTCTTTTTCTTTTCTTTTTTCTTTTCTTGGCCAATTTAGGCGTGACATGTGTCCTTGTCCATCTGTAGGAAATTTTATCACCCCTATTGTCCAGACAGTCCACTGAGTCTTAATATAGTACTGGTTTACTTTATCTGATAGCCGAAAAATTCTAGTATCTCAAAATTCTTATATCAACTCACCATTAATTATGTCTCAGTAAAGGGAACTTCTCTGATTAATTTTACAATTTTTCTCCCTCTATAACTCCTTAAATTGTCGTTCCTGTAAAAACAAACAATCTACCGATATTAATTTAGCTTTAAATTCAATTAAAGCTAACCTCCTCATCATTTAGGGTTGGAAATAATTTTATAAATTTCCATAATTCCTAAATGAATTTTTTTTAATTTTTCATAATTTTCTGAGATCTCTAAGTATTTTTAAAAATTAATATTGGCTAATTTTCCTTAATTTAGCCAGAATATTAATAATTAAAATAATTTTTAATAAATTATTTTCAACCTGTATTTACTTTCTAGATCTCAAATACCATTCTACGGCATTAATTCTATTTTCCATGATTTACTGGAAATTTTTAGGATTTCTAGACACTAATTACGATAATGCCCTTTGTAGACCAATCATTTTAAAAATGACAATTTGGTCCTTTTTCAGTTCTCACTTCAATTGTTGTGTTGTTTATCTATCTTTTATCTCACCTGGCCTTGGTCAGCCCTAAATCTTTCATTAATCATACTAAAGATATCAAGGTATGACATATTTCCCTATTTCTAGGTTAGAAATTTTGGGATGTTACACTGACTTTTGTGTTATTCAGGACTTGAGTTTGAGGAACCTGATTGGAGTGGGTAGATGTCGAGATGGACTTTACTACTTGACGCCATTGCAGAATGCGGGGGTGACACTTGTTGCTCAAAATGGTGAAACAAGCAAATTGTGGCATTTAAGGCTTGGTCACGCTTCTCTTGATAAGCTGAAACAAATTCCTTCTTGTTCTCCTTTTTTTTAAGAATAACATTGGTTTTTCTCATTGTGATTCTTGTATTCGAGCCAAACAAACTCGGTTGCCTTTTGGTGAAAGTTTAATAAAATCCAAGTCTTGCTTTGATTTAATTCACTGTGACATATGGGGAGGCTATCACACCCCCTCGCTTAGTGGAGATCATTATTTTCTTACTATAGTTGATGATTACAGTAGAGGTGTCTGGGTTTACCTAATGAAACATAAGTCTAAAACAAGCCATTATCTTCAATCGTTCATCAACATGATTGCCACACAGTTTGAGAAAAGGGTCAAGCAAATTCGTGTTGATAATGGAGTTGAATTTCAATCACATGAAATACGTGTGTTTTATGCAGACAGAGGAATTGTTCTACAGACTACATGTGTTCACACACCTCAGCAGAATGGTGTAGTTGAGCGGAAACATCACCATTTGTTAGAGATTGCATGAGCTTTACATTTTCAGGCTCATTTGCCTATCCGCTTTTGGGGGGAGTGCATCATAACAGCAGCCTACATCATTAACAGGCTGCCCTCGAAAGTCCTCAATGGCAAGACGCCCTATGAAGTCTTATTTCAAAGGCGTCCCAATTATAGTCACATGAGAGTTTTTGGTTGCCTTGTTTATGCATGCCATGCGATATGTATTGACAAAATGGAGGAACGTGGTCGTGGTTGTGTCTTTCTTGGCTACCCAGCTGGGAAGAAAGGATACCTTCTCTATGATCTTAAAGAACATCGGCGCTTTGTGTCTTGGGATGTTATTTTTGTTGAGAATGAATTCCCATTTGCTATGATAGGCGTGTCACCTCCACAGCATATCGGTCCCATTTCTCCCCAGGTTTTTGATGAGCGGGCTGATGCGTCACTTAGTTCTATGAATGCACCATCAGTTGGTGACATGTCATCATGCAGTGACCAACCACATAATGACAATCAAAGCGAACCACTGGTGCCTCTTTGCCGTAGCCAACGAAGTCGCACTCAACCATCACGACTTCAAGATTATATCACTGACTTGCCTGCTTCCATTGCCCCCCCAACTACACCATCTCACACTCCCACTCCATCAAGTGCCTCGGTAACGTACTCCATCTCCCAATACATCACTTATGATCAATTTTCTGCCTCACACAAAGCTTTTCTTTCTGCCATTGATTCCAACGATGAGCCTAAGAACTATTTCCAGGCACGTCGCTATGCTCACTGGCGTGAAGCAATGCAGAAGGAAATCACTGCCCTAGAGGCAAATGGTACGTGGGAGCTGGTTCCTCTCCCACCCGGTCAACATGTTATTGATTCGAAGTGGGTGTTTAAAACCAAATACTTACCTTGTGGAAAGGTAGATCGCTATAAAGCTCGGCTAGTTGCTCGTGGGTTCACTCAAATTGAAGGTCTTGACTTTCATGAAACTTTTGCTCCCGTTGCCAAGTTGGTCACTGTTCGTTGTCTACTCGCTGTGGCATCAAAACGCAGCTGGTTCGCCTGTCAACTAGATGTCAACAATGCTTTTCTTCACGGCGACCTTGATGAAGACATCTATATGCGTATTCCTTAAGGGTTCGCACGTGAGGGGGAGACACATGTGTGTAAATTGAAAAAGTCCTTATATGGGCTTTGACAGGCTTCTCGCAACTGGTATCACAAATTTACTCAGGCACTTATTGGTATAGGCTTCCATCAAAGCAAGGCCGACCACTCATTGTTCCTTTTTCGTACCACCACATCCTATGTTGCTTGCCTCATTTATGTCGACGATGTGCTGTTGGTAGGCAATGACGAAAGGAAAATAGAGGAGACGAAGAAGTATCTTGACCGAAAGTTCAGCATTAAAGACCTTGGCAGACTCAAGTATTTCCTTGGCATTGAAGTTGCACGCTCTCCACAAGGTATCGTCTTGAGCCAGCGAAAATACACTCTGGACATCTTGAGAGAGACAAACATGGTGAATTGCAAACCAAGTGTGTTCCCAATAGAGCAGCACTATAAATTGCAAAGCAGTGAGGATGATCCAAAAGTAGACCCTGGACGCTACAGAAGGCTAGTTGGTAAGCTTCAATACTTGACAGTGACACGCCCAGATATAGTGTATGCTATTAACGTGTTGAGCCAGTTCACATCTGACCCAAAGCATCCACAGATGGTAGCGGTGGAGAGAGTACTGCGTTACTTGAAAAGCACCCCGGGACAAGGCATTGTGCTGCGAGCTGAAGGAAGTCTAGAGCTTAAAGCATACTGTGATGCAGATTGGGGAGGTAGCCCGTTGACGCGACGATCGTGTAGCGGGTACTTCATGACACTAGGAGGGTCACCAGTGTCTTGGAGAACAAAGAAGCAAAATATGGTGGCAAGGTCGTCAGTTGAGGCAAAATATAGAGCAATGGCATGTGCTGTGAGTGAAGTCATTTGGTTATGATGGTTGTTGAGTGATTTAAAAGCACCACAAAAGGGAGCGACACCACTCTACTGTGATAACCAAGCGGCGTTGCATATAGCTATGAACCCAGTTTTCCACGAACAAACCAAGCATGTGGAAATGGACTGTTATTTTGTGAGGGAACGATACCAATCTGGTGAGATAATGCCAAGAAAAATTTGGACCAAGGATCAACTCGCTGATATGTTTACAAAGGCTCTTAGCAAGGAAAGATTGGAAACTCTTACAGGCAAGTTGGGCATCGCCGACTTACATGCACCAACTTGAGGGGGAGTGTTGGAAGTCAAAGATAGGATATTGCCAAATATTGTGAGATATAATGTGATATGTAAATATTATAGAGAGAGAGTATAAAATCAATTAGAGGATAATGTGGGATCCTTGATACGGACTCTCGAATGGGCCCTCGAATATGCTCCTGTATATGTATGTTTTCTATCACCGTGAAATAACATACACTTCTTCTGCGCTTTCATATTTTTCAGCTTTAACCATATTTTTACAAGTTTATAATCAACTTTTAACCATCAAAATGCTTCAAATAGCAGCACTATATAACCTGCAAATTATTTTTCAGTTTCAAAACATGTACATGAACTCACAAAGTTCTTAATCCTGGTACTCTAATACTGACACATCATGTTAACTTCCATAATCAAATCAATGGCTTTTTCATATGCATAATATCTGAAATTTCAGATTATCAAGCATTCATCTTATAAATCGCAAGAGCACTTGCTTTATGTATTTTATTAATATGCAAACATCTTAGCCTCCTTGTATTAAAAGTAAAAAAAATCGCCTCCATTAACTTTCAGCTTCATAAACATTATTTCAAGCCATTTTAACTACCCTCAATTATTGCTTGATAACCAAGGTATTAACAGTACCTTTCACATACCCTTTTTAATTAGTCTCAAAATGTCATCCTTTATTAGCATTTCAGAACCTTAAATCTGATTCAAAGATATAAATATTGTTCATCACATTAGCATACAAGTAATACACACATAAGATTACAGATTCGAAAGTTGTCTCCAGCAACAACAATCGACATATACACATCATGTTCTTCTATTACATTCTTAACTAGATATACAATTAATCATCTTAAGCTCAAGAATTTCTTGGTGGAATTACCGGAGAACAAAAACAAAAGCAATAACCTCAATCTCAGCAACCATGAACCAAATCAAATCAGTACATAAAATATCATAATATGCATCCTCCATAGTATATTATTAACTTCACAGTTTTCAAGTCATTATACATTGTCTAACCATTTTACTCGGAGAATTCAATTCTTCCCATAACAGAACTCATAACAGAATAAAGGGCACGCTACTTTCTTACTGCTGCAACCACACAGAACATGAATGTATATTTAACTATTCAAGCTTCAAACTTCATCAATCAACTATCATCTACAATATTCAAGAATCAATTCAGTTTCAGCAATTCAGGCATCCCAAAAGATCAACTGAGGCGTCCCTACTACAACTTAAACACTCAATCATATTTCAAAAGGCAAAGCTTCAATCTCAACAATATAAATGGCATCTACCATCAGTGTTTAAATATTTTCTTCAGTTTAATCGATATATTATTTTGCTTTAGTTTTAGTCATCCACTCTAACCCAGATCCACGCCCCATCAAAGAAATAGAGTTTAGAGGAAGAGTCAAGATGCTCACCTTGATTCAAAACCAATTTGCATGTGGCTTATCTTCTCCTGAACACCTCCCCTTCCTCTCTGATCTCAAGTTACTTTTCCTCCCTATATTTCTCTCTCACTCTCTCACTCTGTTTCCCCTGCTCTCACTCGGTCTCCCTCTCATCTAAGCAAGTAGCGCGGAAGAGGATGAAATAAAGAGAAGGGAAGCATAGATGTCAGATGGGAATTTTACCATGTGCATTTTGGGTGCTGACTAATGATTTTCAAGCTTACCCAAGAAGCCTACTTGCCTAGCACTCCAATATCCGCCATCGTGCTAGGCTCCTTTTCTAATTAGAATGTGCCTTGCTCCATTTTGAGCTTGGAGTATTAACTATTTTTTGCTCTTTTAATCCAATATTTTCTTAAGAAGCAACTCTCAAAATTAATTTTTAATAAATTATAATAATTGTCTTCTTCATTTAGCTCCCATAGCCCATAAAATGATTTTTCTAAAATTTTCAGGCTAAAAACATTGACCTCTAGTTGGTCTTTTAATTAAATTTTTCAAGAAAATAAGCCGTTAATTTAGGAAATTAGCATTTAAACTATCTTTTTTACCCCCTTTTTGTTTTGGAAAATAAACTCTCATAAACTCTTTTATTTCCCAAAATAATTATCTGGAAATTTTCTTTAATTATTCTGAGCATCCATATTTTTAATAATTATTACTTTTTGATTTTCCTGAATTTCTTACTCAAAAATAGGCTTTTATTGAATAATGATTTTTTTGAGGCCTTAACTAATTATTTAAACCTCTCAGCATCTTATAAATTTCTATTCTAAAATTTGGGATATTACATATACAGCCTACACTCTCTTTATAATCAGTTTTATTTATATATGAAATTATAGCCATACATGCATGGCTGCCAAATACTATAAGCATAAAACAACAAAATAATACTTACATAATAACAACTAAATTTTTTTTTGGAATCTCCATCTTTAGATCTTCTTTATAAGCTTGCCTTTTCCTTGAGGAACTTGCTCCTCTGTTAATACATGGGAGAAGAGGGGTTGAGAATCTCAGTAGCAAAGCATCAACTCAATAATGGACAATGGTAATTAATTAAGCATGTAAATATTCCAAGTTACCTCCTCTTGCTTGAACTCTTCCTCCCTTGTTTTGATAATGATTAATTCATATACACATTTGTAGGAATATTAATACTTAAACTTTGGTGTATTACCATTTCATTAAATAAAGGTTAAAGTGCAATCCACCCTGGACGTTTCTGAATTGTTGCAATTGCTTACCAAATGTATTTTTAGGGGCGATTTTTGGTGCAATGTTTGCCCTTGATGGCGATTCGGCTACGTTGCCCGTTAGTGAGTAACTTTTGACCATTTTTTGTTGTGTTGGAGGGCTAAATGCATTAAGCTAGTGCCAAGTAAGGGCCATGTGGAAGAAGAAGGGGAAAAAAAACTGCCATGGGTATTTCACAAGTCACAGCCTCCAACATCTTCAGCTTCGCCAAGGCGACAACACCAATAGTAAAGGGTAAAACATCAACCCCAACAACATTACCATCAACAACCCACCATCTAGCATCAATAAGCAGCAAGGAAGGGGATTATCGAATTTTCTGGACTCAACCTTCTTGTATATAAAGCTCGATTGAATCCTGAAGCTATCAGAACCTCTTTTGAAAAAAAATTTGTTGCTTTCATCACCATAAATAATCATAAACAGAAACCAACAAACCCAAAAATATGAAAATCGAAACTGAGGGGTGAAACAAAAATCAAAGTCTGAGCACCCATCGGTAGTGTGAAGATTGATGAGTGAGCAAAGATAAGAGGTGAAATTACGAAACTAGAAATGAGGAGTAGTTGTTGATGGCATCAGACCATTGCTAGCACCATCGATGGTGTCACACCGTCACATTTGTACCGAACATAATCGCATCTCTTGCTTCTACTCTTTATACCTCGGCCAAGTCTCCCAAGTCGATCTCCATCTTCTTCCTTTTTTAAACTAAAAATTTCAGAAGAAAGGACACAAATAATGGGTTGCATGAAAGGAAAAGAAAAGGACGACGAGTGGGAGGTTGATCAGAGGGTGACCAGATGGAGGGTGAAGGAACCATGGTCAAGGAAGGAGATTTATGATGATGACACCATCTCAACCTTTGAACCTCCTTCCATTGCACGACGATGCCATCTGTGATGACGGAGACCTCTGCATATAACAACGACAAAGATCTGCAAGGTGGAGCTCAAATGGAGGAAGCATCAAATCCTCGCCGTAGATGTCGCTAATGGAGCTCAAATGTTCGCTGATCTAGAGCTTTGCAGGTGGAGAGTAGATCTAGAACTTCCATTGAACTGGGACAAAGCATGATTTGGAACCATTGGACCTAGTAGCCGCCATCACTTTGCGCAGCCTTGATCTGCGATGGAAGAAAGGAAGAGACTTGTCCATTTGGTTTGCCATGTGGGGAGTACTTTAATGAAGGAAAAAATGTGATAGGGATACCATCTGGCATTAATGTGTGGGACCCTTATGATGATTTTAACACCGTTTAGCATCTCTGATGATGAGGATTCGAATTCAACCAAAATAAAACACCACAAGACAAAAATTACGCCTAAAAATACATTTGGTAAGCAATTGCAACGATGCGGAAACGTCGGGGGTGGGTTGCACTTTAACCCTAAAAAAAATAAATTTCTTAAATGCATGCTCATGCTAAAAAAGAAGTTTTCAAGTTATATCTAAAATAAACCTAGTTAATCACAAAGGATAAAACAAAATAAATAATGCTAAATACAGATATCTAATGTGCAAATTAAATACATGATGTGTAAATTAAAATACTTAACGTATAATTGTATATCTTTTATAAATATATATATGTATATGTATATATGCACACATATATGTGAAAAAATTTAGGTGACATACATATTTAAAACAATAAGAAAAATGAAGAAAGGACAAGAAATAGAAGGGAAAGAGAAAAATGAAATCAATAACATCTAAGCATGAAGAGGGAAAATTCATCTTTAGAATAAACACAAATGTGAGATGTTTGAAAGTTGGGGGCCAACAAACACACCAGCAAACTAAAGATCAATTCAAAAAAAAAAAAAAAAGGGGGTCAAATCAGGTTTCCCATGTTGTTCCTCGCATTACAAATTTCATCTTAATCATGTATGTTGGGAACTTAAAGACAGCAAAAAAGAATGTAATTACAAAAAGACTTGCGATACTTGTTATGCTTTTATTATAACTAAAGAGTGTCTCTCTCTTCTTATTACGTAACTATAGGAACACAAGGTTATTATATTACTTATATTTTTGAGATACTTAGCATGATTGTTGTTGAAAGCATCAAAGTTATGTTTTAAATTGGATAATAATGTTGAATGACTTATGATTTGTAATTTGGAAACCTTGTAGTTATGGCCAAGTGCCTTAGGAATATTTTGGTTGTTGTGGAATGTGGATCCACATGAAGCTATCTATTTTGATGATTGGCCTCTATTCAAGAAGTTGTGATGCGCTTGCTAAAATATTGCTTGTGGGGTTGATGGTTGGACTTGAGTGTCTTGGACTTTGAATGGGTCCAAAGTCCACCCACTATGTATTACCATACACACTACTTCATGTTGTAAATATACAAACTAGTTAGAGATATAATTTAACCATAAATATAAGATTTCAATTTATTTTGTCTTTTATATTTATTTATTTTTGAACGAGATGCTTACAACAAATCATCCTTTAACAGTCTTTACGGTGGTGGCTGTGATTCCAAATCCGGTGGTTCAACCAGTCATCTTTCAAGTGCTGACCATAATATTCCAGTAGGGGTGGCTTTTTTGGAGAATGGCTTTTCTCTGCTGCCCCTCCTGCTTCAAAATGTTGCCATTTAGTGAAAAAATGACAAGGAAAATATACGAGATCGGAGGAAGGCGTGATTGGAAAATTGCTAATTAATTTTTTGTTTGGGAATATGGTTGGGAAATAAAAATGGGAATAGGTGCATCTATATTTTTTTTTACTGTGCATTGAATATCTTAAAGTATTTTGTATTTTTAGGTACCTTTAGCACTATAAAGTATTTTTTTAGTGCTATTTTATACTTAATAATTTAGAATGCCGGATGCACCAAAATAACTAATTTATGAATAATGAACAATTAATTCAAATTGGTTAAAAGCCATAAATATATTAGAAATATATTTTTATTTTCAAATATGCCCTTATAATAAATGAAAGAAAATGTGTGGAAAAATATGATAAGAGAGAGTATGACAAAAGAAAGAGAATAAATAATTAAGGGTAAAACTAAAAACAAAATAGCATTTAAAGTGAAGACAAATCTAAATTGAGACTTATGAAATGAACCACACTCCTCTCCTTTTCAAAATTGAAGTTTATAAATAGGACCGGAGGGAGTATAATTTTTAGGGTATTATATACGCACACACAAAATTATTTCAAAGTGTCAAATGTAGCAAAATATAATTTATAGTGCTAGGTAAACCCCAAAATATTTTATAACACTAGATACACATGAAAAAATATTTATATGTATAAATTAGTTATAAATCACTTATATTTGAAGCTAGATGGAATATGTTTTGTCAGTGTCTTAAAATTGTTAAATTTTTATTAAGTTAAGGTCCATTAGCATCCAAAAGTATTTTTTCAAATACATCTAATATCCTAAAGTATTTTGTGATATATCTGGTATCTTAAATTATATTTTAGTGCATCTAACATTTTGAATATTCTTTCAAGTACATCCAACACCCTAAATTGCTAAGTCTAAAATTGCATTAAAAAATACTTTAAGGTACTAAAAATACTTAAAAATACAAAATATTTATATTGAATGCATTTAAAAAGCACTTCAAAGGCGATAGGTGGTACCTTTATCCATTTTTGTTTTCCGACAATATTCACAAACAGAAAATTAATTAGCAATTTCAATTCACGACCTCCCTCCCATCTCGTTATTTTCTTGTGATTTTCTTCATCAAATGGCAACATTTTGAAGCAAAGGAGGAGCAGCGGATACTAAAGGCAACAGAGAGGAGCCATTTCCACTTTTTGGAAGCTGGACACAAGGATTCACGTCTAAAAGGAGAGGGAGAGGGAGAGAATGAATGAGAGAGGGAGTGTCACATCCCAAAAATTTTCACCTGGCTATAGAGAATCAAAATTTGGGATGAGGGTCAATATAGGAACTAGACAGCGAGATAAAACAACTTTTGATGTGAAATCCTGAAAAGGTCCGGGTTGACATTTTCGTAATTATCGGCCTAGGAAGGACAAAATGAAAAAATTAGAGAAAAATTTTAGAAAATTTCTGAAAATTAAAAAAAGTATGAATTAGATGTCTTGGAAACTCGATTGAGGCCCAAAAGGTAGAATTATGGTAAAAATAAATTATTATGGAATTTTCCATAAAGAGAGATTTTTCAGGAAATTATTGGGAAATCAGAGGAAAATAATTATTTTAATCAGTTAGATGCCTCAATAAATTTGAGAAAAATATGGATAAATCATCTAGATATTTATTTGAATTTATAAAATTATTTTTAGGCTTTGGAACTTCAGGAATTAATTTCAGGCAATTTATTTTCCCGCGGTGGCACCGATAGAGGCCTAATCGAAGAAAATTCAAAACAAATATCTAGAGGTGGTGAAAAATTCTGAAAATTTTTAAATCATATTTTTATATTAAAAGGTGAATTATCATGGAGAGAAATAACTTTTTAGAAGTCTGAAAAAATTATACAATGTTACTAGTGAATAGTAACTGATAAAGTGTTAAAATGGTTTGGGATTTTGAGTTGGTTTGTGGGCCATATTTATGGACCAGCCTAGACCATTTTTAGGGCCCATATTGAGCCCAATAAATGCCCAATCTAGTGCAGCTTCCAGGTCCCTCTATTTTTATTAAATAAAATGTGAAATTAAGGGATATTTGTGTGGAAAAATCTAGAGAAAAACCACATGGTGAGATCTGAAGGTTTGAGGCACTTGATGACTGCCACATACACCCCTTGAGGTGTCCAATTTCGTCCAAATATGGAGGGGTGAGGGCAGATGGAATTTTTCTATAAATACCCTATTAGAAAATACAAATAAATGTTGGAAAAATTGGAAAATAAGTAGAGACTCTGTCACTATAGCTCCAGCCCTGCGTCTTCAAAATTCTTGAGTGTTTTAGGCAAGGAATCATCCAACCTATACTAAGGAAATGCTAAGGTATGTCTAAGCATCACTATCCTTAAGTTTTACATTGATTAGATTAAGGTTTTGGCTTGGAAAATTATGGGAAAATGATGTTAAATTCGGTCCAGTCATGTGATGCTTTGGGAAGGATAGAAACCTTAATAATCCAGTGGAATCAGAAAGATTAAGTAGTGTATGGATTAATTTTTGGATGAAATTAAGGTTAAGATTTAAGGAGAGGAATTTTGGTCAGCACTGTTCATGTAGGAGCTGATTGTTTTGGCTTGATTGGATGATTCCAATGGCTTTAAAACATGTTTTTGTGTAAGGATATGTTGTTGGGAAGTATTTAAAATCATTGGAATCAAAAATAGAATTTTTGGAAATATATAACCCCCTATTCAGCCAGTCACTATTCATGGGGGAGGAGTTTGAATTTCAAAAATCTAATTGTACCATTGAATTCCTAATGAAAAATTGTGTAGGATTGAGTCATGAGGTCATTGATTCTAAAGGAGGAATCATTTTGTTAAAAATGAAAGGAAAATGGGGGAAATTGTGAAGCTAAAGTTTAAGAATTGTATATGAGTTGTTTGGTTATTAATGTGGCCTATTTTATGCTTAGTTTAATAGGCTTTGTGAGGAGGAAGTAAGGAAGATCATTGTCCCTTAAAGTGATCAAATTGGACAAGTAACAAATAGTAGCATTGAATTATGATTAAAGTGCTTTCTTGCTTACATTTATGTGTATGTGTGTATGTGCTATGAATGCCATGATGTGACTAAGCTATGTTACTAAATTATGATTGCAATGTATATTAAGCATGCTTTGGCATTATGTTTTCGTGACTATGAATGAACTAGCTTATTTTTCATGGTATTTTATTATGCATGAGCAATAAAGTTATGTGCACAAAAGCATGTCACATTATGTTTGCATGATTGCATGATAATTATGATTTTTTGCTACTGGGATTTCTTTGAAATCTCATCCCCCTATGTTTAACAACAAGGGCAAGAGCCAGGAAGTGGTAACTGAAGACATGTAAATGCTTAGTAACATTGCCAACGAATATAATGTTATGTTATTTAATGTTTTGGATGTTTTGTATTTGTTGGATAATAGCTCCCTTATGAAGTTGAATATATATGAACATTTGTGAAAATGTCCAAGTATATTAGAATGTATATGCAAGCATGTTATGGGTCCCAAAAGGTTAAGAATGAGAAAAGATAAAAGAAAAGACAAAGTTGAACCTAATTAAGGGATAAGACGTCCCTAAAAATGACCAAACTTGGGACACATAAAATAATAATTGTTTCTTTGAGTCTGGACCTAAGGTTTGGTAAACTTATAGATTATATTCTTAGCTTTAAATCAAGTGGTAGAACATTGAAATTGGAGTTTTTTGTAAGGAGTTATGTCCTTCCAAAATTAGGCTAAAATACTAAAAATTCAAAAATTGACCATATGAACACTATACTTTGTCAAATTTTCTGGTGCTATTCTACATGGAATTGAGTCCAATAGATATTTTTCTTTTGTAGAACTCTTAGCAAGCTTTGCGTGAAAATTGAAAACAATTTGTTTCAATTTTTTTAGAATTAGTTCTGAATTTTCAAAATTTGCCCAATTTCGGATGAACAGTATATGACAAAATTAAAAGCAAAATTTTAAACTTGAAATGTTTCATCTAGAAACGCTACGAAATACGTCATAATGGTTCTAATTGAGAAATAATTGAGCAATGGAGGAGGTGTTACAGGGAGAGGCAACACAGCGTTTAGTTACGTGTTAAAAAGAGAGGGAGAGATAGAATGAGGGGCCACGTGTTATGACAAAAAGAAAGATAATGGACATAGAATGATGGGCCCGTGATTGGAGGGGAGAGCAAGAAAGGATGAGAGGTAGCTAAAGCTGACTCATATGAGAGATAAAATGAGACACGGAGCATTTGACACATAGGCACTAAGTGTGACCCATTTAAAAAAAGTAACCGTCGTTTACAAGATTTAACAAGAATGGCTCAATGGCATTTGGGGTCTGGTTTGAAAAGTTAATAGATATTTTTATGTTTAATATTTTATTATGATGCGTGACTCTTTTTTTTTATAAATATATTACAATGAGTAAATTTGTCACTTCACTTAATTTTAAGCCATCTCCAAACAGCAGTGTGTAGGTATAATGAATTTTCTATTTTTAATACAATAAAAACTTCTCTTTTTATATAAGCAAGCAAACAATCATCGCTCAACCATTTATCTCTAAATGCCATTTTGTTTCAGGTTCTTGATAATATTTATAATAGAAAATGCTCTTTTAAATGTTTTTGTTGCCATATGGATAGTATCAACTATTAATTTCTTGTTGCCATAATTATTTTGTGAAAAACTTTTCAAATTGACTATTTACTGTCAAAAGTTCCAGCCAATTCTGAAGAACAAAATTGGGCAAAACAAATTAGATTATATTCTTATCCAATACCTAAAAAAACAAATTTCTTAAATGAATGCTCATGCAAAAAAAGAAGTTTTCAAGTTATATATCTAAAATAAACCTAGCCAATCACAAAGGATTAAATAAAATAAATAATGCTAAATATAGAAATTTGACGGGCGAATTAAATACATGATATGTAAATTAAAATACTTAATGTATAATTGTATATCTTATATATATGCATACATATATGTGAAAAAATTTAGGTGACATACATATTGAAAATAATAAGAATAATGAAGAAAGGATAAGAATTTTTTTTTGGGGGGGGGGGGGACAAGATCACATCTAAGCTTCTCTAGAAGAAACACAAATATGAGTTGTTATCAAAAGTTGGGGGGCCAACAAACACACTAGCAAACTTAAAGATCAATTAAAAAAAAGTTAAATTAGGTTTCTCATGTTGTTCCTCACATTTCAAATTTCATCTTAATCATACATGTTGGGAACTTAAAGACAGTAAAAATGAACGTAATTATGAGAATACTTGCAATACCTATTATGCTAATAAAA
This sequence comes from Neltuma alba, assembly GCF_004799145.2. Classification (NCBI taxonomy): domain Eukaryota; kingdom Viridiplantae; phylum Streptophyta; class Magnoliopsida; order Fabales; family Fabaceae; genus Neltuma; species Neltuma alba. Next base: position 463,403 of record NW_021636384.1, read on the forward strand.
AGTCTCTCTTTTTATTACGTAACTATTGGGACACAAGGTTACTACATTACTTATACTTTTGAGATACTTACCATGATTTGTGTTGAAAGCATCAACATTATGTTTTAACTTGGATGTTGAATGACTAATGGTTTGTGATTTGGAAACCTTGTAGTTATGGCCAAGTGCCTTAGGAATGTTTTGGTGGTTGTGGGATGGGGATCCATATGAAGCTATCTGTTTTGATGATTTGACTTTATTCAAGAATTTGCAATATGTTGTGCGCACTAAACTATTGCGTATGGGTTTGGTGGTTGGACTTGAGCATATGTCTTGGGCTTTGAATGGGTCCAAAGCCCATACGTTATGCATAAATATATATATATATATGTAGTAATATAGGCACACAAAAAGGAGTGAAAGAGCAACACACCATGGCTCTCGTGCTCTTAAAGAAAGGCGCTGCTCTGGTTCCTGCTTCCGATGAGGAAGACGATCTACTCCAACGAAGCTCAAAAAAGATAAAGAATGTGGTTACTGTTGAATGCTCTAACATGGAACAATGGCCAAGACTGGGCTCTCAACCTATTCCTCGGCAGCAAAGAACTGGTATAACTTTTGTTCAAAAACTCAAAGGTGTAAACCATGAGGAGGAATGTTTTGATGATGAAAAAGATGATGACAATAGACTTTCAGATGATACAATATCTAAAAAGTCTTCTCAAGAAATGGACCAAGATAAGAAAGAGCCTATTGTAAGGATAAGAGAAGACCCTAAGCGCAACTTCCCCATATTTCTTTTCTCAGGTAGGTTAAAGAGATGCCTCTACAGAGCTTGGAAGAAAGTGGTCATAATTAAACTGGTTGACAGACATATGGGATATAAAGCTCTTCATGGTCGGGTGCAAGCACTATGGGCAAGATGTAGAGTGATAAGCATTATTAATATTGGATATGGATATTTTGTGGTGAAGCTATCAAATAGAGAAGACTACTTTAATGCTTTGACAGGGGGCCCATGGATGTTGTATGATCATTATTTGATAGTAAGGCCATGGGAACCCATGTTTAATCTAGCGAGAGCTAAGATTGATAAAGTGGCAGTATGGGTTCGACTTCCAAGAGTCTTTTTACAGTACTACGATGAGGAAGCTCTAACCAATCATTGGGAATAGAATAGGGGAGACTATCAAGGTGGATTTGAATACATCATGTCAACTCAGAGGGCATTATGCTAGAATTTGTGTTTTGATCAATCTGGGAAAACAACTTATGTCAGGTTTTTCGCTAGATGGAGAAGAGTATCACTTAGGGTATAAAGGCCTTCACTCTTTATGCACTAACTGTGGAATTTATGGATGTAATTGTTCTATGTGTCCAAAGAAGAAGGATGAACCAGGGAATACAGAAGTTGAAAAGGATAGTTTTAATGCTAATATGAATAAAGAATAGAGGTATGTCACAAATTCTAGAGCTAACCACTCTAATGACCAAGAATATTGGAGGATTGTTTAGAAACCTTGCCAGCAACGTAAAGGAAAGGAGAAATAAGGAGAGAATCTCAGACGGCCAAATCAAGGGTCATGATTCGATGTTCTTGCTAACGTGGATAAGCCTCTTAACCTTACAAAAAATATTAAAGACAATGTACGTCCAGTAGAGTCTAAGTAAGCCATTGTACAAGGTAGTGGCATGCTTGCAACATTTGTACGTCATACAAGGGGAAAGAAATCAGCGCAAAACAACAAGAAAAATGTTATTGATAATGGTAATAAGATTGATGTAGTCCCAATTCCTGATATGGAGAGAGCAGTAAACAAAGTGGAGAAAAGCAAGAGGGAGAAAAGAACAAGAGACATGTTTAAAAATCATATGAGAAGCAACAAGATTTTGATGTTAACTTTGGATGAGATTAATGTTGAGATGCAATCTAAGGAGAAAAATAATGAGAATGGCAAAGAAATAGAAGTGATTCCTACTTCAGAGAGGATAGACGATGGATCAATGGATTTATAAGAAAACCCCCTTCCTTGCCACTTGATCCTGGAGAAAAGCACAGAGATAATAACCTCAGGGTTACTAGTGATGGGCTGAATATGTGTAGCCCAATGCTAGATAGCCTAATGTCTGAGGAGTGCCCTACGCGTATGTAATGAGGGGACTGTGGTTGATGAAACTCAATTCTCAAAATAGTGTTAATGGGTCGGGCCTTTACTCTCTAACCATTTTTTAATGGATAGTATTTTATTTTGGAACTCCAGAGGGGCGTGTAGTAACAACCTCATCAGGAACTTAAAAGATACTCTTAATGGGCTTAGGCCCAACATCTTGATTCTGGCAGAGACGAGATATGAAGAAACTTCTCATTTTAAGGAGCTATCATTGTTGGGATATGATCTCTTTTTAATCATTCCAAGCATCAGACAGTCTGGTGGTATTGTTGTAGCTTGGAAAAGCATTAGCGTTGGTATTACTGTCATTAAATCCTCTTGCCAGTTTATCCACATCTACTATTCAAATGTCACAAACTTCCAGTTCTTTCTTACTGCTATTTATGCCATTTCATACTCAAATTTGAGGAGTTTGCTATGGAATGATGTGTGGGCTATCTCAAGTACAATCTCTGATCCGTGGGTAGTAGATGGTGACTTCAACGATATTTTTACTACATCAGAAAGAGCAGGTAGTGTGCAGGGAGGCTCGAGGAGAATCAACTGGTTCAATGAATAAGTGAATCGATGTTCTCTTTCAAATTTGGGGAGTGTCAGTCCTAAATTCACTTGGAGGGGCCCTAAATTACCAAGACATGCTAGACTATTCAAGAGGCTTGACTGAGCTTTGATTAATTCTCAATTTCTTGATGAGTTTCCAGATAGCTATCCTAAGGTACTACCTCGAACGAAATTCTCTGACCATAATCCTCTTCTGTTATTTTTACATGAACCATCCTATACTACTAGAGGAATTAAACCTTTTAGATTTAAAGCTGTGTGGTTAGAGCATGCAAATTTCAAAGATTTTCTTAAGAAATCTTGGGCTGATGATGGTGATTTGAACTATGCTTTGGAAAATTTTCAAAATGATATTCAAATGTGGAATAGAGAAGTATTTGGCCTGGTTGAAAAAAGAAAGAAAGAACTCCTGGCTAGATTAAATGGTATTCAAAAGGCTGATGGTTACCCTTTCTCTCGGTTTCTTTGTAACTTAGAATTAAAGCTTCAGGAGGAATTAGATGAAGTTTTAAAGTTGGAAGAATTGAAATGGTTCCAAAAAGCTAGAACCGATTAGGTTGAAAAAGGGGATTGGAATACTAGATATTACTATCTAAAGATGAAGATTAGAAGGAAAAGAAACAAGGTTATTGCGCTGAAATCTGAAGATGGAAATAAGATAGCTTGAAATATATGGTTGTGGGGTTCTTTGAAAACTTGTATAAATATGAGACAAACGATTATATATAGCTGCATATTGTGGCTAATTTTCCTGTACAAGAGGGTATGTTTGATGACCTTTGTATGATCCCTTCAGATGATGAAATCAGATCTGCTATTTTTTTAATTGATTCTTATAAAGCACCGAGATTTGATGGCTTCTTCCCAATCTTCTTTCAAGGAAACTGGAGTATAGTGGGGTTTGTTATTTGCAAATTTGTGCGGGGTGTCTTTGCTGGGGAGATATCTATCATAGAAGCTAACAAGACTTTGATTTCTCTTATTCTGAAAAGAGAGATCCCAGAATCAGTAGCTCACTTTAGGCCTATATCTCTGTGCTTAGTGCATTACAAATACATCACAAAAGTGCTCACTCAGAGACTAAGGAATAAAATGAATGAAGTAATCTCCCCATACCAAGCAAGCTTTATCAAAGGGAGACACATTCAAGATAATATAATTATTGGTCAGGAAATATTTCACACTATGAGAAATAAAAGCAAAAAAGGTCTCCTTGCAGTAAAGATCAACTTAGCTAAGGCTTATGACAGAATTAGATGGGAATTTTTACAAGATGTTCTCTATGACGCAGGTATGAAAGAAAACTTTGTCAAGTTGATAATGTCCTGCATTACGTCTATATCCTATAACTTCTTATGGAACAGCTCTAAGACTCAGTATTTTGAACCTCAATGAAGGCTTAGACAAGGAGATCCAATATCTCCTTTGCTATTTGTGCTGTGTATAGACAAACTTTCCTATATTATTACTGGTGCTGTGAATGAAGATGGAAGCCAATAAAAATTACCAATCAGGGGCCTGCTATATCTTATCTCCTTTTTGCAGATGATTTGCTCTTTTTTGGTGTTGCTACTGAATCCCAAGCCAATTACATGTAAGAATGCCTTGGAAAATTTACCAAAGCTTTGGGTAAAACTGTTAATAATAGTAAGTCATCACTGTTCTTTTCTCCCAAAGTGTCTCCAGCTAAGAAGGGGAAAATCAAAAGAATTACGTAGATGAAAATCTCTAATGACATTGGGAAATACTTAGGCTTTCCACTAACCAATAATAGAAGAACTGATAATACTTTTCAATATATTGTGGATCGAGTAAGACAAAAACTTGCTGCTTGGAAAGCTAATAGCTTATCTTTATCCGGAAGAATTACTTTGGCAAAGTCAGTGTTAAGCTTTGTACCTATGTACCCAATACAAGTGACGCTCTAGCCTACCAAAATCTTTTCAGAGGTAGAAAGAATTTAGAGGAATTTCATATGGGGTGATACTCAAAATTCAAATGGGTATCACCCTGTAGGCTGGCATCAATTAATGCTACCTAAATCTCATGGAGGTTTAGGGTTTAAATGTCTAGGGGCTGTTAACAAGGCGTGTGGAGCGAAGCTTGCTTGGAAGTTGATTAAGGTTCAGAAAGGTTTATGGATTGATATTCTTCAGCACAAATATATCATGAGGGATGAGGAGAATCTGCTTAATGCGCTTCCTGGAGACTCTAAACTATGGAAGTTTATCTGTCAACAAAGAGATGTCATTGACAAGGGTACTAAATGGGTGGTCCGTAATGGCTTATATGTCAATTTTTTAAATGATTTATGGCTGTTTCCTGATAAGAAGCTTAAGGACCTGTGCTTAAGACCACTGACTCAAGAGGAGAGTCTTAGTGTTGTTGCTGCTGATTAGACATCTTTTGGAGGGTAGGATTTTCAAAAGCTAAGTAGTATTGTTATTGAGGATGTAATTCAGAGGATTATTAGAGTCTTACCTCCTATAGAAAGCGCAAGGAATGATGTAATGATTTGGAATACTTCTCCAAATAGCTTCTTCAGCTTGAAAAGTGCTTATTATTTGATAGAGGAAAGTGACCTAGCTCTTTGCCACCGTACGTATAAGCTAATATGGAAATGGAAAGGAGTGGAGAGAGTTAGAGTCTTCCTCTATCAGGTGTTTAATGATAGGTTGCCAACAAATTTATGGAGGAGCAAATGGTCACGAGTTTCACCTCTATGCACCTTTTACAATGTGGAAGTTGAAGATACTCTTCATGTGTTGAGACATTGCTCTTATGCAAGGGCATTTTGGTTAAAAATGCTTAACCAGAAATATCTATTTGATTTTTTTAATGTGTCACTAAAAGAATTTGTCTCAGAAAATCTAAGGCAGAATAGGGGGAAAAGTGATAATCATCCCTGGAACATAATATAGGGTGTTTCTGTTTGGAAGCTTTGGATATGGAGGAATAGCTTTGTTTTTGAACCTAGAAAGGCTAAACCCTAGGATCCTAGTAGTTATATTATGACAAATTGGTGGCACTTTGCTATGCATGAATAGGAGAGCTCCTATGACAATGTACCTATTGACAGAATGTGTGCCTGGTCTCTTCCACCACCGAATTGGGTTAAACATTATGTCAATGGGGCCATGATTTCAACATCTACTACAGCTGGATATGGTGGCATTATTAGAGATAAAGATGGTGCCTGGTGTCACATCTAAAAAATTTTTATCTAGAAATAAAGGATAAAAAATTTGGATGATGGTCAATGTAGGAACTAGACAGGGAGATGAAACAACTTTTCATATGAAACCCCGAAAAGGTCCAGACTGATATTTCCGTAATTATCAGTCTCGGAAAGGCAAAACGGGAAAATTTGAGAAAATTTTTAGAAAATCCCCAAAAAATGGAAAAAGTATAGAGTGGAGGTTTTGGAAATTTGGTTGAGGCCTGAAAGGTGGAATTTTGGTGAAAATGAATTATTATGGAATTTCCTAGAAACGGAGGTTTTTCAAGAAATTATTGAGAAATTGAAGGAAAATAATTATTTTAATTAGGTAAAGGCCTCAATAAATTTGGGAGATTTATGGATAAATCATATAAATATTTATTTGAATTTATAAAATTGGTTTTAGGCCTTGGAAGCTTAGGAATTAATTTTAGGAAATTTATTTTCCCTTAGAACTACCGATAAAGGCTTAATTGGAGAAAATTCAAAATAAATACTTAGAGGTGGTGAAAAATTCTGAAAATTTTTCAGATCATATTCTCATATTAAAAGGTGAATTATCATGGATAAAAATGAATTTTTGGAGGCCTGGAAAAATTGTGGAAGGTTATTAGTGAATAGTAACCGATAAAGTTTCTAATTGGTTTGAGATAATGATTTGGTTTGTGGGCCATTATAATGAATGAGAAAAAATATGAAAGGGAATATGTAGGAAAATGCGATATGAGAAAATATGAAAAATGAGAGAAAATAAATAATTAAAGATAAAATTGAAAAATATATTATATATTAAAACAAATCTAAATTAAAACTGATATAATAGACCACGTTCCTTGTTAAATAAGAAGATGATAAATAGGACCATAGGAAGTATTTCACAATTTTCAGGTGAGGGCTTCTTTAGAGATCAATAGGGAAGGGATAAGAAAATTGAGCCTAGTGTAGAGGCTCCTTAACTTGTGACTTTTGATGCGCGTGCACACACACACACATATATTTTCAGTTCTAAATATAAGATTTAATTGGAGAGTTAATGTTAGTCTTATATATAAAACCTATTTAATATGTTTATCAATTTTTTCAAATTAAACTTATTAATATGCTTTAATAATAATCAAGTAGGGGACATAGAAAATAAATTAAAGAAGATGTTTAGGGTGTTTTTAAAATATATATATATGTCATATTAACTAATTTAACTAGTATTTTTAATCTGCTCAAATTAATTAGTTAAGTTTTATATTAAGGATAAGAAGAGTATTATATTTTTCCAAGGATTTTTGTGACTAGCACATGGATGAGAGCCTAACAAATAAATCCGAACTAGTGCCTCAGTTTGGTCCGTTTAATTTTTATTACATTTTGTCCTTAAGTTCATAACCACGTCCACTTCCATCTATTTTTGTTTTATTACTACTTTTTTGTACAAATAATGAAATTACAAGGTTAGAAAATTAATTACGGGTCATTTTCATGGAGGTTGCACCAATACCTTTTACTTTACCTTGTCCACTTTCGGTTCGCTAACTGCTACAGTTCGTCAAATTTCAAGTTCCTTACCAAATATTTATACGTGCGTTTGACTCTTTTGCTACTGATTTAATATTACTTAGTATTTAAATTTTATTCTATTTTTCGTTTTGTTTTATTATATTTTATACTTATCCATGAATTTGATATGTTCTTCTGACCCTTAATTATCAAGCTTAAGCATTCTTGGGGCTAAATTAGAGGTAATTGGCAAAAAAAAAAAGGCTAAATAAGATGTAAATATCTCCGTAAGTAATTGTTGAGTTGTAAAACTTAATCTAAAGGTTAAAGTATATATTTGGTCTTTTAACTTTATGTAAGATTTCAATTTGATCCCTTAACTTTAAAAAATATATTTTTAGTCCTTTAACCTTAAAATTATTAATCTTAAATGATGATTTTTTGTAACAATCAGAGTTGTTTTAAATATTAAACTTAACATGTTAGCATTTAGTAATGTTTTATCAGCATTCAAGAGTTCGATATCATCATTTTTTGTTAATATTTTTAGGGTTAAATGACTAAAAGTTTATTTTTTAAAGTTAAAGGACTCAAATGAAACTTTATATAAAGTTAAAGAATCAAAAGTATACTTTAGCCTAATATAAATTAATATTAAAAAATGAACCGTACAAATGTCATAAAAAATAATTTTTCAATAACAATCAAAATGAGTCTACAACGGAGTTAAACGGGAAAAAAAATATAATAAAGAGGTCAGATTGCTATCGAATTAAGTAAAAAATAAAGATAAATTAAAATATTAAATCATAAGCACGCTTTGACTTATTTATTTGAGAAGTACTTTTTTTTTTCAAAGTTTGGAAAAAGAATTAAAAATTGATTTGTTGATATGGACATCCTACTCGCATCTTCAGGTGGATTTCATCAAACGTTTCATATAGTAATAATACCCACAACTAATTATTTGGACCAAAAATACTGAAATGCCCTTCTTTGTGTGTAGTACAAATTATCATGAAACTGAAACTTGCCGTGTTGAATTAGTATCACATTAATTCAAGACTTTGAATTAAGAGTTGCAGCAAATTGAAGCCTTTTTCACATTCTTTTCACATTCTCTTAGTTGCATCTATCTATTATTTCAATAAATATAGCATCTTTGTCAAAATTACGACAAGAAAATTAGTAGTTTCTAAATGCTTTTTATTTTTATTTTCAAAATCTTCATCTAATCAAATGTTTCATGATAGTAAAATTATTTATTAGAAGTTGGGAAAAATCATTAAATAGGGATACAAATAAAAATATTTTTAAAACATATTTAAAATATAGAACATGGTATTGCAAAAGAGGGATAAGGGCTTAACAGGTACTATTTTTTTTTTTTGGGGGTACGTACATGATTTGAGAAATTTTATCGGCAGTATATATTAGTTTAATTTAATTAGTATAAATATAAATTTAAAAAAATAATAACCCGTTTTCTTTATTTTTAATAATTAAGCATGAAAATTGAACTTCAATGTTTTAAGTCTAATTTTTTTTTAACCAGGAATGTTTTAAGTCTAATTGAAACCTTAGATAACTAAGTGTATATATATTTTTATTTTGGACGAAAACCAAAATAGATAATCTCGAATTAGTAAAAAAATCCTTTCAAGGGTGACTGGTTAAATATTGTCACATTATTTTTCAGAATTATCGAAATTCTCATTCTATGTTATAGTAGTATTTTCAAAGCAAAGTCAAGCCCCTTGAAGTCAATGAGAATAGTTGGCTTCTTTGTTTCATATTAGTATTACAGTTTTTTTCTGCATCATAATTATATTGAACTGAACATTAGAGTATATATTATAGGAAAAAATTAAACTCATATGGACTTGAGCCTCTAATATGTCTATCTCTAACACGCTCTAATATGCTTTGTATTGTTCCAACTCCAAAATGGTTTTTTCCTTTTGGCCAAAAAAAAATGTTTTTTTTCCCTTTTTCCTTTTGTCTTTAGATTATAATAAAATGAGTAACATGATATATATTACAATGATAAAATGTTTTTAAAGAAAAAAGCCGTAAAAAATTGTGGAATTTTAATTTATTTTATTTAAAAATCATAAAAAATTAAAATTGTACCATTTCAATTATCATTATATATCATAATCTCATTTATTTTATATAAAATCTAATATATATATATATATATGTGGATGGAAAGTTGCGGCGTTTGCTTTCAATCAAATCAAATCAATATATGTAAATTTTAAAATATCACTAATATTTTAAAATTTACTTGTTCTATTTTGATTATTGGATAAAAAATATATTCAGTATATAAAGCTAGTACCCAAGTCATCCCCTGTTTTTTCACCAAAAAAAAAAAACGTCATCCCTTATTTATGTTACGCAGTTTTTCAAAAGATTTGTTTAAATTTCATTTTTAACCATCTTATGACCTATATCAAAATTTATAATTAACTCTTTCAGAATTTTTGTAAGCAATATTTGGAGGAAGCTCTCTTTCAATTAATGTTCTATTTAAAAAACCATTTTACATAAATTATGCCTTCATTTTCTTTTCAATAAGACAAGGAGTGTATCCTCGTTATTATTAAAACTCTTCTATCTCAATTCTCAAATTAGGGAAGATAATGCCTAAGCCTGCTTACAATAAACTTGATTCCGTTTTTTTTAATATTTTCATTAATATAATTGTAAGGATAATTAAATAATTTATTTCTCAAAAACGAATTCCATGTAAAATAAATAAAAAATTAACTGAAATTTTCTTTTCTAGTTAAGGATTAATTTCTGAAATTAAGGGCTATTTTTAAAAAAATTAAGAAAAATAGTTGGAAATGAGTTTTGACCCAAAATTTTTATGAAAATTATTTTGGGTCAAGGAACTATTGGATATTGTTGATTAATTTTTGAGTTATTTTACAATTACAGAAAAATAGGGACGGGAGGAAAGTGAGGACAAAAACCTGTTGAAGGGTATAATGGTCATTCCGCACCCTTCTTATTTGATTCAAGCCATCAGGTCATCTTCCACCTTCATTTTGCGATCTGCCGCTGGAAAAGGGGTGAGGCCGTGGCCAGAGAAGGTGATCGTAGCTTTCTTCTTTGTTTGGCTGCCAAAAACAGGGGTTAATGATTAGGAGGGAAAAATGGCGTCAGATATAGCCTGTGTGAAAGTGAGAAACAATGATCAAGCTTGTACAAACACTACAAGAAAATGTTAAAGTAGCAGCGGAACATTTCTAGCGGTTCAACAAAACCGCTAGAAATTCCAGATATTTCTAGCGGTTTTCATAAAAAACCGCTGCAAAATACAGACGGTTTGACCATTGCCGCACATTTCTAGCGGTTACCACCTAACCGCTAGAAATTTAGAGCTAGAAAATTCCCCGGGTTTTGGCGGGAACTTGGCGCCAAATTTGTAGCGTTTATTTTCTAGCGGTTCAAGCCAATAAACCGCTAGACACTGAAAATTTCTAGCGGTTGATGCATGAACCGCTAGAAATATTTTTCATTCCCCGAGGAGTTTAGAAATTTCTAGCGGTTCGGTCCAAAACCGCTAGAAATTTCTAGCGGTTTTGGACCGAACCGCTAGAAATTTCCAACGATTCCCGAGGCCCTTGTGACCGTTGGGAATTTCTAGCGGTTCGGTCCAAAACCGCTAGAAATTTCTAGCGGTTTGTGGTAAACCGCTAGAAATTCTCGGTCTATATAAACCCCCCCACTCTCACTTCTTCAATCGTTCTGGAAGCTCTGCTGAATTTTCTCCACAAACATATTCGAGTTCTGATTCAGTTGCAGATCCTTATTTTCAGGTAAAAATAGTAATTTATTGATAAATAATTTTTATTTTATGTTTTATTTTATTTATTTTATTATGTTGTAGCTTATAAATAATTTTTCTTTTTATTTTATTTATAAATAATTACTATTTGTTGTTATTAGGATGACTCGTCGACACGGGAAAGACCCAGTTGATCCTGAGAGAGCTGGACCCAGTGAGGTTCATCATGATGCTGGTGAGCCATTCCCCAGCATTCATGACTACGATCTCAGCGAGGAGGATATCCTCAGTTTTATGGAGCAGGATGATGTTGAGCGGACTGAGGAGGCTCATTTTACTGGGGATGAGCAACCCCATGCTGATGCTGATGCTGCTGACGAGGAGGAGGAGGAGGAGCAGGATCAGGGGAATGAGTATCCCCAGGCTGCGCAGCGTCCTGCTCCGAGACGTCAGGCTGGTTATGAGGTGGAATTTGTCGGTAAGTATTTATTTAACTTTTTAAAATTTTGATCAGTATTTAATTTATATAGAAATTGTATTAATTTATTGATATATAATTTATTTCTTAATTAAATTTTGCAGACACTGAGGGGAACAGGTCCTATCGGAGGCTGACAGCCAGAGAGCTGTCTATGATGACGAGCGGACGAGTGGTTGTGCCGCTCAATGAGTTGGGCCAACCGACGAAGAAAGGTGGCCAGTTGTACAACAAGTACGTGCGCCTCCTTGGTCAGCAGTGGACGCTGTTCCCCATCTACGTGCAGGACTGGAAGAAGATCACCTCAGACAAGAAGCAGCAAGGCTGGGAAATGATGAAGGTAATATAAAATTGTTATTTATAATTTTTTTTAATTTAAATAAATGATTATATATTTTGTTTTCAAATAATTTAATTGTTTGATTATAATTTTTTATTTATTTAATTTGTTTGTTATTTATAATATTTTTAAAAGTAGTTAAATGAATATATATTTTTTATTTAAATTATTTAAAAGTAGTTAAATGAAAATAATTTGTTATTGATTTCATTAATTTATTACTTATAATAATTTTAAATTTAGTTGAGTAAAAATATTTTTTCATTTAAATTACTTAATTGTTTAATTATTATTTGTTTTTGATTAATTTATATTTTATTTATAATATTCTTAAATTAGTTAAAAACTAATTATTTGTTTTTTATTATTGAAATTGCTTAATTATTTGTTTATAATTTGTTATTTAGTTAATTTATTATTTTAATCATAGAGTAAATTTATTCTGGGGGAGGAGTTGAGGGCTGACACGATCAAGAGGCTTGGGATGGCATGGAAGAACAGGAGGGCCGACCTGTGGAGGGAGAAGAAAGGTGACGGGACGAGGCCCCTCCAGGAGATACTGGCAGATGTACCTGGTGGAGTCCCGGACCAAGACTGGTCCAGTTACGTCTATTTTAGGATGACGGCTGACCAGATGGTATGATAATATTGTATTAATTATAATTTCTTTATTTTTTATCCGACTTGACTCATTTAATTTAATTTTTTTACATTTTGCTTCAGGCTCTTTCTAGGAGAAATGCTGGGAGCGTCAGGCATCAGACGATACGTCATAGGGCTGGATCCAGGAGCTTTGCGATCACTTATGACGAGATTGTGAGTACTTGAAATAAATTTATTAAATATGTATATGTATTTAATTTGTAACTAATTATTTCTTTGATTTCATTTACAGAGGGAAAAGATACGGCAGGAGCGGGGATACACGGCCACTTATGGCGAGATGTGGCCGATGGTGTATAGACCCGAGACGGGCGTGCGTCGGATGAGGTTGAGGAGATAGCGGTAAGTAATAAATTAAATATTAATATAATATCACAGTGTAGATATCATTATATTATAATTAACTTCTTTATATTAATTTTGGTAGGCACGGATGACTCAGGTCGATTCCGAGTTGCGTGAGTCTCAGGGGTCTGCCTTGGATCCCACCGCCTCACTTTTAGCGGGTCGTGGCCGGCCGCAGCACCCTGGTCGAGTTAGCGGGCTTGGACTTGGACCTACACCGACTAGGTTGCCCCGCTTAAGTGGCGCTGGCCCTTCATATACTGCTGGGAGCTCTCATGCGAGTGCGAAGCGGCCGGGTTCCTCATCCTCAGAGGAATTGCGAGAGGAGCTCAGACAAGAGTTCGAGGCCAGGATGGAGGCCAGGATCGTGGAGCGTGATCGTCAGTTCCAGGAGCGTGATCGTCAGCTCCAGACGCAGCTTGACCAGCTCTTGGCAGCTGCTACGGCTCTGCGTCATGTGGTGGTCAGTATAGCTCCAAACATCTCGGTTCCTGACATCCCCGACCTACACCTGCCACCAGTCCCGCCCCTACCCCCCCATCCGCCAGTCCAGTCCCAGCAGGTTGAGCGGCCTGCCCACCCCAGCCGGAGGATCCAGCAGAGGATGATCACGATGATGCTGCTTCTGCCCCCCACCCATGATTTATCTTGCTTTCATTGTATGGGATTTTATTAGAATCTTGATTTTATGGTTTTATATACTATTTAGATATTTATTTAAATTTTATATTTATTTGTTTACTTTATTGATTTATTTCTATAATTTTATTTATGTCAAGTATTAATTAATATTGAAATATTTATTTATTTATTACAACATCAACATTACAATTTATTAAACACGTTAAACATGTTAATTAATCAAAATAATTCTATAATCATTTATTAATTTAATAAATATTTATTTTTGTAATGTTATTAATTTATTGTGCAGTATTTCTATTTAATATTTAAAAATAATATCGTTTGTAGCGGTTCTAAAACCGTTAAAAATTCAACTGAATTTTAACCATCGTGAAAATTTCTAGCGGTTTTATAAACCGCTAGAAAAATAGTAATTTTCTAGCGTTTTCTTAAACCGCTAGAAACTCACCTCATTTTCTAGCGGTTTACAAGAACCGCTAGAAAATTACCTAATTTTACCTAATTTTCTAGCGGTTATAAAACCGCTAGAAAATTCAAAATCGATGGAGACAAAATTCTCGTTAAACCGCTAGAAATTTCTATCGGTTTGTAACCGATATTTAGAATTTCTAGCGGTTAATAACCGCTGGAAAATGAAAATTTCCGTTAAAACCGCTACAAATTTGTAGCGGTTTTGTAACCGCTACAAAAAAATGACCGTTCCACCAGCCTCCTTTATAAGCTGAAGCACTCCAACTGAATTCCATTTTAACTTCTCTTTGAGCTTCCTGTGTCATATTTTCACGAAATTTGAGCATTATTAGTGATGGATAGGTCGTGGATCAACTTGCACCGGTCGACTCCGCAATACTTGGCTGGTCTAAACTATTTCTTGGATTTTGCTTTCGCCAATGCTGCCGTAAATGGTAAGATTCAGTGTCCCTGTCCTAAATGTAATTTCAAAAAGTGGCATCCCAAAGATATTGTTAGGGAACATTTAATCTTTAAGCCTTTTCCGCGAGAGTACGTATTTTGGCAACTACATGGGGAACGGCTAGATATGGGTGCTGAGTCAGTTCCAGTAGTTTCACGGATGGGAGTTCGAGTGGATGAAGCCGATGCCGTGAATGATGCTGTGCGTGATGCTTTTGGTGTTCACGAAAGCTCGAATCCCAACGAAGATGAAGTAGAGGGACCTCAACCGGAGTTTCTAAGAAACGAAACTGCTCGGGAATTTTTTGACCTCATGACCGAAGCTGACAAGCCTCTTTATTCTGGGTGTACAAAGTATTCGAAGTTGTCATTCTTGGTGAGGCTGTATCACATCAAATGCTTGTGCGGTATGACTGACAAGGCGATGTCTATGTTGCTGGAATTACTGGGAGATGCTTTCCCCCAAGCTGAATTCCCTCCATCTTTTTACGAAGCAAAAAAGATTATTAACAAGCTTGGCTTGAACTATAAGAAGATAGATGCATGCCCAAACGACTGTATGCTATACTGGGGAGATGATGCCAACAAAGAGATTTGTACGAGATGCAAGACGTCACGCTATAAGTCGGTACGGAAGGGCAAGAAGCAAAAGAAGAAACCGGCCAAAATTCTCAGGTACAAATTATTACAGCGTGTTACTTGTTCCGTCTCTAAAAATATTCGATATTTGAAATTCTTAAAACAATTGATTATGTCATCAATTTTTTTAAATTGAGTCAATATTTAGTATTTAAATATTCGGTATTTTAAATTTTTAATATATTATTTTCTTAGATACTTTCCTTTGAAACCACGGTTGCAAAGAATGTATATGTCATCAAAAATGGCTCAGCACATGAGGTGGCACGCGACTG
Source organism: Neltuma alba (assembly GCF_004799145.2). NCBI lineage: Eukaryota > Viridiplantae > Streptophyta > Magnoliopsida > Fabales > Fabaceae > Neltuma > Neltuma alba. The sequence continues at coordinate 478,924 of NW_021636384.1, forward strand.
AGGAAAACCTAGATGGTAGGTTAAGGCACCCACGAGACTCGGAGGCGTGGAAAGCGTTTGATGCGAAATTTCCAGACTTTGCCAATGATCCTAGAAATGTACGTCTTGCATTGGCAACCGATGGTTGTAATCCCTTCGGAAACATGAGCACAAGTTACAGTATCTGGCCGGTGGTGTTAATTCCATACAATCTACCACCTTGGATGTGCATGAAGCAGAGCTCCTTTTTGCTTTCCATGATCATTCCTGGCAAGAAAGCACCAGGAAATGATATTGACGTATACCTGCAACCGTTGATACACGAATTGATCGACCTATGGACGAATGGTGTTGAGGCATATGACTCACATGACAAGCAACTATTCAATCTCCGTGCAGCCTTGATGTGGACAATAAGTGATTTTCCCGGTTTGGGAACTTTGTCTGGCTGGAATGTGCATACTGGGTTGGCCTGTCCTGAGTGCAATTTTGATTCTGTGCCATGTCGCCTTCCACACAGTCGCAAGTGGTGCTTCATAGGACATCGACGGTTCCTTGATTCCAAGCACAGACTTAGATTGCAACGGATTCGCTTTGATGGGAAACAGGAGAAGAGAGATCCTCCTGTTACTTTGTCTGGTATGGATATTTTGCGGCAGTTAGAAGATGTTCATGTCGAGTTTGGTAAGAGTGTGGATCCCGAACGATTGGGACGACGATCTCGTGGGACATCTGATACGCAACCTATGCAATGGCGGAAGAGAAGCATATTTTTCACTCTTCCTTATTGGGAATCTAATTTGCTACGACACAGTTTGGATGTTATGCACATTGAAAAAAATGTGTGCGATAATGTGCTATATACGTTGCTCAATGAAGCTGGAAAGTCCAAAGACCATCTCGCAGCTAGAAAAGATTTACGGGCCTGGGGAATTCGTGAAGAGGCTTGGCCTGATGAAAACGACAAGTTTCAGCCAGCTAAATTCACCTTGACAAAGCAGAACAAGGATATCTTCCTCTCGACGTTGAAGAACATAAAAGTACCAGATGGATATTCTAGCAACATCTCAAGGTGTATCGATCTGCAGGCTCGAAAGGTTACTGGGTTGAAAAGTCATGACTCTCATGTTCTTATGCAACAGTTACTTCCATTGGCCTTGAAAAACACACTTCCTTCTGATGTATCGGTGGTTTTGGTAGAATTATGTTCATTTTTCAAGAAGTTGTGTGCGAAGGTCTTGGTAGCGGAAGAGCTTGATCAGCTGCAAAATAAAATTATTCTTACACTTTGTCACTTGGAGATGATATTTCCTCCATCATTCTTTACTGTTATGGTTCACTTGACTGTCCACCTTGTTCGAGAAGCAAAGGTTGCTGGCCCAGTTCACTATCGATGGATGTACCCTATAGAGAGGTACTAGATTATCTTTTATTCCCGCCTCTTTAAATTTCACATTGTTCTTTCATTTACTCGTAATTATTAATGCAATTTTAACTTACAGGTACTTGGGAAAATTAAAATCATATGTTAGGAATAAGGCATGGCCTGAGGGGTCAATAGCAGAAGGTTATTCCGGAGATGAGGTCCTAACTTTCTGTTCGAGGTACTTTGATGACATGGAGACATCTTTTAACCGCCCGCGTCGCGTAGATGATTCTCCTCCTGGTCCTTCCACGTCAACTTTATTTCCTCCTGTTGGGAAACCAGTTGGAGGATATGAATTCTTCAGACTCACTCCTACAGAGAAACTCCAGGCACACAGACACGTTTTGATAAATTGCAGCCAAGTTGAACCCTTCATGCAGTAAGTATATATATCATATAAGCTCACTAGCTTTTACACTTTATATTTGTTTCTTACTGACTCTTCTAACAAATTACACTTTACTATAGTGAGTTTAGGAGTTATCTCAGGCGTCAGCTACGGGGCCGTGCGCGTTCTGCTGACATTGATAAAAGAGTCCACAAAGAGTTTCCCAGTTGGTTTACACGTCGAATACGTAATGACAACAGCCCATACACAGATGAATTCAAAGCTCTTTCTCTCGGTCCGTTAGACCATGCACGAAGGTTTACCGCGTACAATGTCAACGGCTTCAAGTTCTGTACGGTTGGACGTGATCAGGGATTGCTCACACAAAACTCTGGAGTTTGCGGGACATTCGGAACGAGATGTTATGCTAGCAGTAGTGATGGCGATATGCGCTTTGGAGGCGTCACTTACTATGGAAAGCTAATTGACATTATTGAGTTGAGTTACCAGCTTTTCACCGTGACACTGTTCAAGTGCTCCTGGGCAAATACGACAACTTCACGGGGACTCGCTACTGACCATTTGGGCATCACCTCAGTTAATTTCTCTAGACTTATTCATACGGGGGCATCTGAAGATGATGAGCCATATATCCTTGCTTCTGAGGCACACCAAATTTACTATGTCGAGGACGAGAAACATAAAGACTGGAATATGGTCGTTCACCTCAAGCCACGGGATCTTTATGATATGGGTGATGGTGACATTATTTACGACAGTGAACCCTTCCAACCCTCGAATTTTGAAGACTTCTTTCCTCAAGGAGATGATAATTTGCCACTTATCAGGTACACGTCTTTTCTTAAATTATTTAAATAATTAACTACTAATTACTAATTTTTTCCAAATACATTATAAATTTAACAAATTTTTTTAAAATGTGTCCTTTCAGGCCGGATGATGATGGAGAATAGCAGCATCCACAATAAATTATTTAAAAAATTTTCCGTCCATAAATACATATGTATAAATTAAAATTCGTACAGTTTTTTTAAAAATAAAAAATTTTTAATTTGTAGCGGTTACATAACCGCTACAAATTTATTTTACGAAATTGTAATTTGTAGCGGTTATTAACCGCTACAAATGTATTTTACAAAATTGTAATTTGTAGCGGTTATTAACCGCTACAAATACATATCTATAAATTAAAATTCGATCAGATTTTAAAAAATAAAAAATGCTAAATTTGTAGCGGTTAATAACCGCTACAAATATAACCGCTACAAAATACTAGCGCTTATATATACGCTAGAAAATGAATAACAGCTACAAAATGCAATAAAATGCTACAAAAACACCGCTACAAATGTGTCGCTGATCTCTATAAATACCATATCTTCTCTACATTCATTTACTCCATCTCTTTTCTTTCCTCTCCTATTCTTCTTCATAATTCTCTCTTTTTTTCTTACTATCTCATATGGTGGTTTTTTCTCTTTACTGTATGGTAGTGAATTTTATTTTATAATTCATTGTATCTTTTATTTGTTTTTATTTAAAATTTACTAACATATTTATTTCTCCTTTCCTTTCAGATTTTTCTTCTCCACACTTGTCATGCCCTCCTCACTGATTCAAATACTCATCAACCTAATACTATAGGTTCAATATTACAAAATATATCATCTTCAATTCAACTATCTTATTAAATATTCAATTAAATTATCTTATTAAATTAAATTCACTTCTTTTGACACATTCATAATTTAATTACATATTTTTTATTACAAAATTTAAATATATAAAATGTAACATATAACTAATTATACAAATTAACAAAAATTCTTCAACATAATTTATTTAATGGTTTTTAAAATTATAATATGAAAAACCATAAATTTTTTTTTCTGGCACGGTAAACATTTCTAGCGGTTCCGAACCGCTAGAAATATTTCGTCAAATTTAAATTTTGCGCCAAAAATTCTAGCGGTTCAAACCGCTAGAAAATTTTTTGCCGCCATTCCTAAAATTCAATTGGCGGGAAAATTTAATTTTCCAAACATTTCTAGCGGTTCTAGAACCGCTAGAAATTTCCGCGCCTGAAATGATTTAATTCCCGGCAAAATAGATTTCGTTAAGCAGGTTTCTAGCGGTTATAAAACCGCTGGAAATGTTTTTTCGGGAACATTTTCTAGCGGTTTTATAACCGCTAGGAATGTTTCTCCTTCAGATATTTTCTAGCGGTTAGAAACCGCTAGAAATTTTCTATCGTTTTGACCATGATGTGTAGCGGTTGCAATAACCGCTAGAAATTTTTTCTTGCACCTGTTTTTCTAGCGGTTTCCTTAACCGCTACAAATTTGATTTGTTGCGGTTAAAACCGCTAGAAATGTATCACTCTAACCGCTACAATTAACATATTTTTTTGTAGTGAAATTGATTTAGGGGATTGCATGTGATGGTTTGAATCTTTGCTGGGTGTATCTCAGATCTGAAAATTCTAGATTTCATTGATTAAAGTTGTTTGAGAGTATCTAAGAGGCTAAGTGCTTGAATGAGAAGAATGAAGCATTGTGGAGATGTGTGTGTATATATAGATATATATTTGGTTGCATGTGTGATATTGTTACATGTATATTACTGTGGAAAGGATGATTTTTTTTTTTTTAATTCTTCATTTTGCTGTCAGGAGGAGTCATTCGAATTTTCAAATGCTAATCTCGTCGAAGTATCCAAATTCTTAAGTAATTGATGTGTATGCGTGTTATATGATGGTCTGTTATTGGACACAAATTAATGAATCTGAAATTTGGAAGCTGAAAAGTTGAAATTAGCTGCTGTTTAATGCTTCCAAATGTTATATGATCATTTTAGAAGACTAATTCAAGTAGGGAGACTCTAAAGTGATGATTTAAACACTATTCTTGAAGTTGGAATTTTTAGATTTGTGGTGATGATGCTGTCCGAATTTTGATGGAGAGCAAACATGATGCTGAGAAGTTAGTAATACCTGACGAATATGATTAAAATCTGGTTAGTTGCGTTGTACTGAATCTGAAAATTTTTTCCTGAATTCAAAATATGGCTACCCGAAACATTAATGGAGAATAAAAGAGGTGCTGCCATGGATTAAGCTTGTGCAAGAGGATTTTGGGGCTGTGTGAGAATATGGGCATGTGTGCACGATGTTATGATTTGAGATGGGCCGAATTTTGAAGCTGTGCCCACAAGTTACAAGCATGTTTGAAAGAAACGAAATACTGGGAGATTTCGAAACAGTAATTAGAATACAAAGCATGCTTGAGAAAGATTCAACATAATTCGAATAATCTAAACATCACAGACACATTTTAAATCCAAATTACACACCCACATAAATATATAAATATATATAGGAATGGTTAGTTAAAAATATGAATAACTATAATATCTCTATGATTTAATTATTATAATTAACAAGGAATTAAACTAGTACTAATATTAATTATTGTATTAATTAATCAATAATATAAATGACAAATGAAACGAAATGTATGTTAAATCACACTAAAAAAATTCAGAATACATATAACATATATTTATATAATTCAGTCTTGCATAATTAATTCATTAGATAACCAACATAGTAGAATCACATGCTACCAACGTGTATCTGGAGAATTTTCACAGTTACCCATTACTCTATTTTACAAATAGTTACGACAAAGTTAGTCTAAAACTTTCAATGATAATCTACAATAATCATAAACATAAATATTTATCAATAGACTGCTAACAACTACTTTAGAGCTACTTTTAAAGTTATTCTAGAGCTACCATAAAGCGTTTTATTCATCCTCTATAAACCAACATATTATATATATGTTTATTTATTTAGTTACTGTAGAGATTAAGGCAGGGAGAATCTCAATTAAATCGAACAAAAATATCAAATTTTAAATTTAGATTTATTCTTTTAACAAATTTCTAATTAGACCAAGAGACTTACTTAAGAATTTTTGAAAGTTGTTAAATGATTAGAATATCCCTCTAGAGTTAAAAAGTAAAATTGAAGGTAGGTATTTCAGTTAGATTTAATTGAGTTCTTTTTTGAACTTCACTTCAATTTTTTAATATAATTTTCATTAACATATATATATTTGAGACTAAAAATTTGATTTAGAGTATTTTGTACTTAAAAATAAAAATTAAATTTAAAGTCTGAAATAATTTTTCATTTTGTTAAAGAACTATATAATCTCAAAAGATAAAAATATTTGTGTAATTCAAATAAAAAACATTTACAGCATGTTATCACAATTTAATTTAAATTTTGAGATAAGTATAGACCTAGCTAGTAAACTATAGGATGAAGTATGTGGGAAGGAAGGAACTAGGCCTTCTTTGTTTCCGTCCGGATTCAATTCTCCTAGATATCCATTCTCAAGAGTTACTCTATCATGATTTTTAAGATTATTTCTCCAGTTGCTTTTCCATTACAATTTTATTATATATTCATTCATGAGTGAGAACCAAAAAGCATGTGTGCATAATATACAACCCGATCCTGAGATATATAAAAAGTGAACGACACATAATTAGACATTTTTCATCTTTCTCTGCTTCTCCACAGAGTTCGAGGAACAAACTATTGAGAGTTTCCAAAAGATCATATATATAAATCAATTGCAGAGGCAGAGCATTTTTTTTCTTCTTCTTTTTTAGGCGCTGAGGAAGCGTACACGTTGAACTCAATGTACATGTATAATTTGTTAGAGATTTGGCGTCGCTAAGGAGTAAGAAACGGGTTTGGGATGAAGCAATTTAGTGTGGGTTTATGTTAATGGACCTGGTTGCAAATGAAGAAGGAAAAGCGCAAAGTCGTGGGTCATTGGCTTTTGTCTTTTGAGCGTTAAATTGGTCAAAATGAATAAAGAAAATAGAAGGTTAGGATGTTGGAGGTTTGGAGCAGCCCTGACATCCTGGACCGGCTTCATCAGACGTTTTATATAGCAATACCCACACCCATTTATTTGGACCAAAAATACTGAAATGCCCTTCTTTTTGTGTAGTACAAATTATCATGAAACTGAAACTTGCCGTGTTGAAGTAGTACCACATTAATTCAAGACTTTGAATTGAGAGTTGGTAGCAAATTGGAACCTTTTCGCATTCTCTTAGTTGCATCTATTTATTATTTCAATAAATATAGTGTCTTTGTCAAAATTATGAAAAGTAAGAAAATTAATAGTTCCTAAATGCTTTTTTATTTTTTATTTCAAAAATCTACCTCTAATCAAATGTTTCATGGTAGCAAAATTATTTATTAGAACTAGGGAAAAATCATTAGATAGGGATACAGATAAACATGTTTTTGAAAAATATTCTAAAATATAGAACATGGTATTGCAAAAGAGGGATAAGGGCTTAACGGGTACTATCTTTTTTTTGGGGGGGGGAGTACATGATTTGAGAAATTTTATCGGCACTATATATTAGTTTAATTTAATTTAGTATAAATATAAAATTTTAAAAAAATATAATAACCCGTTTTCTTTAATTTTAATAACTAAGCATGAAAATTGAAATTCAATGTTTCAAGTCTAATTTTTTTTTTAACCAGGAAAGTTTTAAGTCTAATTGAAACCTTAGATAATGAAGTGTATATATTTTTTTATTTTAGACGCAAACTAAAATAGATAATCTCGAATTAGTTTAAAAAAATCCTTTCAAGGGTGACTGGTCAAACATTGTTACATTATTTTTCAGAATTGTCGAAATTCTCATTCTATCTTATAGTAGTATTTTCAAAGCAAAGTCAAGCCCCTTGAGGTCAATGAGAATAGTTGGCTTCTTTGTTTCATATTAGTATTACAGTTTTCTTCTGCATAATCATTATATTGAACTGAACATTAGAGTATATATTATAGGAAAAAATTAAACTTATATGAACTTGAGCCTCTAATCTGTCTCTCCCTAAGACTCTCTAGTATGCTTTGTGTTGTCCCAACTCCAAAATGGCTTTTTTCCTTTTGGGTGAAAAAAATGTGTGTTTTTTTTTAAACTTTTTCGTTTGTCTTTAGATTATAATAAAATGAGTAACATTATAATATATCACAATGATAAAATGTTTTTAAAGAAAAAAGCCCTAAAAATTGTGCTATTTTAATTTATTTTATTTAAAAATCATAAAAAAATTTAAAATTGTACCATTTCATTAGCATAATATATCACAATATCACTTATTTTATATAAAATCTAAAAAAATGAATATGGAAAGTTGCGGCGTTTGTTTTCAACCAAATCAAATCAATATATGTGAATCTTAAAATATCATTAATATTTTAAAATTTACTTGTTCAGTTTTGATTATTGGATAAAGATATATTAAGTATAGAAAGCTAATACCAAAGTCACCCCCCATATATGTTATATTGTTTTTCAAATGTTAAAATTTCATTTTTAACCATCTCATGACTTATATCAAAATTTATAACTAACGCTTTCAGAATTTTTATACACAATAATGGAGGAAGCTCTCTTTCCATTAATGTTCTATTAAAAAAAAACATTTTACGTAAACTATGCCTTCATTTTCTTTTTGGTAAGACAAGCAATCCATCCTCCTTGTTATTAAAGACTTTTCTATCTCCATTCTCAAGTTAGAAAAGATAATGCCTAAACTTGTTTACAATGAACTTGATTCTGTTTTTTTTTTTAAAAAAATATTTTCATGAATATAATTGTAAGCATAATTAAATAATTTATTTCCCAAAAACGAATTCCATGTAAAATAAATAAAAAATTAACTGAATTTTGCTTGCCTAGTTAAGGATTAAATTCTGAAATTAAGGGCTATTTTCTTAAAAAATTTTAAAAAAATAGTTAGGAATTGATTTTTGATTCGAAATTTTTATGAAAATTATTTTTGGGGTCAAGAAAACTATTAGATAAAGAAAATCCACATAAAATATTGTGGATTAATTTTTGAGTTTATTTTACAATTACAGACGAATAGTGACAGGAGGAAAGTGAAGAGAAAAACTTGTTGAAGGGTATAATGGTCATTTCCCACCCTTCTCATTTGATTTAAGCCATCACGTCATCTTCCATCTCCATTTTGCGATCTGCCGCTGGAAAAGAGAGTAAGGAACCGAGAAAGAGAGTCGAGAGAAATAGATAGAGACCGAGAGGTGAGGGTGTGGCCGGAGAAGGTGATTGGAGCTTCTTTCTTTGCATGCAATCAGCGTTTCTGGACGAGATGAGTCCGAAGATTACTCTCCCATCGTTCTTTCCTTTAGTTGCTGTGTGTTTGAAGAGTTGATGATGGAAGAAATTTGGGTTTTAGTGAGAGAAACTCTCGGTTTAAGTTGAAATTTGAGAATTATGAAAGAATGATGTTTATTGATGATAATGCAGTATGATTGTAGCTTGCATGTATTGTCTCCTTCTCTGTTTTGGCTGCCAAAAACAGGGGTTAATGACTGGGGGGAAAAATGGCGTCAGATATAGCTTGTGAAAGTGAGAAACAATGATCAAGCTTGTAGAAATTGATTTAAAGGATTGCATGTGATGGTTTGAATTATTGTTGGGTGTATCTCAGATCTGAAAATTCTAGATTTCATTGATTAAAGGTGTTTGAGAGTCTCTAAGAGGCTAAGTGCTTGAATGAGAAGAATAAAGCATTGTGGAGATGTGTGCATATATATAGAGATATATTCGGTTGCATGTGTAATGTCGTTGGATGTTGAATATTACTGTGGAAAGGATGATTTTTTTTTTCATTCTTCATTTTGCCGTCAGAAGGAGTCATTCGAATTTCCAATGAGAATCTTATCGACATATCCAAATTCTTGAGTAATTGATGTGTCTGTGTTATATGATGGTCTGTTATTGGACACACATCAATGAATCTGAAATTTGGAAGCTGAAAGTTGAAATTAGTAACCGTTTAATGCTTCCAAATGTTATAGAATCATTTTAGAAGATTGATCCAAGTAGGGAGACTCTAAAGTGATGATTTAAACACTATTCTTGAAGTTGGAATTTTTAGATTTGTGGTGATGATGCTGTCCGAATTCTGATGGAGAGCAAACATGATGCTTAGAAGTTAGTAATACTATAGTAAATAGTATTTCTATAAAATACCTGACGAATATGATTAAAATCTGGTCAGTTGCGTTGTACTAAATCTGAAAAATTTCGCAACAGTAATTAGAATACAAGCATGCTTGAGAAAAAGATTCAACCACAATTCGAATAATCTAAACGTTACACACACATTTGAAATCCAAATCACACACCCACAAAAATAAATAAATATATATAACTATATATAGGAATTGCAAGTTAAAAATATGAATAACTATAATATCTCTATGATTTAATTATTATAATTAACAAGGAATTAAACTAGTATTAATATTAATTATTGTATTAATTAATCAATAATGTAAATAACAAATGAAACGAAATGTATGTTAAATCACACTAAAAAAAAGTTCAGAATACACACAACATATTTTTATGTAACTCAGTCTTGTATAATTCACTAGATAACCAACAAGGTGCAATCACACACTATCAATATGTATATCGAGAATTTTCATAGTTACCTGTTATTTTAGTTTACAAATAGTTACAGCAAAGTTATTCTAAAAATTTCAATGATAATTTACAATAATCATAAACATAAATATTTATCAATAGACTACTAACAACTGCTCTAGAGTTACTTTTAAAATTATTCTAAAGCTATCGTAAAGCATTTTAGTCATCCTCTATAAACCACTATATTATATATATGTTTATGTATCTATTTAATTACTGCAGAGATTAAGGTGGGGAGAATCTCAATTAAATCAAGCAAAAATATCAAAATTTTAAATTTAAACTTACACTTTTAACAAATTCCTAATTAGACCAGAAAACTTAATTAAGAATTTTAGAAAGTTGTTAAATGACTAGAATATCCCTCTATAGTTAAAAAGTAAAATTGAAGGTAGGTATTTCAGCTAGATTTAATTGAGTTTTTTTTAATCTTACTTTAATGTTTTCATATAATTTTCATTAACATATATATACTTGAGACTAAAAATTTGATTTAGCGTATTTTATAGTTAAAAATTAAAATTAAATTTAAAGTTTGAAATACTTTTTTCATTTTGTTAAACAACTATATAATCTCAAAAGATAAAAATATTTGTGCAATTCAAATAAAAAACATTTACATCATGTTATCACAATTTATTTTAAATTTTGAGATAAGTTTAGACCTAACAAACTATAGGATTAAGTATGTGGGAAGGAAGGAACTAGGCCTTCTCCGTTTCCATCCGGATTCAATTGTCCTAGATATCCATTTGACCATTTGAACCATCTAGATTCCTTGTGTATTATCAAGGATTTCTATACAAGATGGAAAAACTACGCCTTGAGCGGCTACATTGACATAAACTTTCTTCTATTCCCTTTTTCTCTCAATTTTCCATCAATAAGTCCCTTACTAGTCAAAAAGTCGACTGAGTTAATCGAAAAAGAATTTATCTATTTTCCTTATCTAATGTCCTCTCCTAGCCTCTCCTAGAGGTTCGACCTCTACATTTTCTTATGAAAGATGATGAGTTTATCGGGTCTATAATTATATCTGAAAATTTAAATTAAATTATGATAATATGCATGGCATAAATCTTTTTTATTTAAACTGCTCAACTATTTTTTTTTAAATCTTAAGATTATATAATTATTTATGCCTTCTACTAACATTTATTAAAAATATAAATTTTTAAACGTTTATTAAATTTTTATAATAATAAAATTGATCAAGTAAAATATAATTGCCTTAATACTACCTAAATAACTATCAAGAAAAGTCTTTATTCAGTTAGTCTGTATACAATGGCATAGGCACATGCATATAAGTATCAGAAATGTCAAATCACATCGTTAATAAATGACAGCTAGTTCATATGCTTATATATATCTCTTAGCATCCATTGCGTTTACTACAACATTCTCATTTTGTCTGAAATTTCCTTCACATCCATGGGATTCCTCTTCAAAAAGCCTCTATTTCCTAAGAACATAACACTTAGGTGGATGCTGCTAGTTGGCTATTTAACATTGTTCCCACCATCTCCTATTTCCTCTTTCATGACTTCACTAAATAGTGAAGCAAATGCTTTGCTAAAGCGGAAAGCCAGCCTCAACAACCACATCCAAACTGTGTTATCATCATGGAAGGATAATAGCAGTCATACTTGCAAATGGGTCGGAATCTCATGTAATAAGCTCAACTCAATTTCCAATATATCTCTTCCAAATTTTAGATTAAGAGATACGCTTGATAGTCTCAATTTCTCATCTTTCCCTAATCCCCAATTCTTAGTACTTGGAGGTAATCAATTTATTGGTTCCATTCCTACTGAAATTGGAATGTTAAAGGAAGTAGTTGAACTTGACTTGTCAAGAAACAATCTCTCTGGTAACATCCCTGCCACTATAGGAAATATGACCAATTTGCACCATGTTTACCTTTTTTCCAATCAAATCTTAGGACCAATTCCATGGGAAGTAGGGAAACTCTACTATGGAGACATTGCATTTCATTCAAATGGCATGTTAAAAGCATCTAACAAATGACTTGAGTGTTTTTTTCAATATGTACCTAGGGTTTTCTCTATTTCTGGTTTCCAATTGATCTATTTTTTATTTGTGTGGTGGTCGACACTGTTGCTAACGGAGAGGAAGAAGAAAAGAAAGAGGGGCAAGAGGAGGATGAGTTCACCGAAGGTGGAGGAGATCTAGAATGGCGAGGCAAATAAGAGGTGAGTTCAAGTTTTTCACATAGGGATGATAGGGCACCAGGGATTAAAAAAAGGATGAAATATGTAGAATATTTGACCCTTATCAATATCAACCGTTAACTAAATACTTTTAAACTTTTTATTGAAAATATTTGACCCTTATTTGATATAACCGTCAAATTTGTTTGCCTAATATTTGACGGTTCTTTTCAAGAACCATCAAGTAAAGGTATATTTGATGTTTTTTATAATAACTGTCAAATCTTAAGCGTCATATATGAATGAATCTATAATAGTGATTGGAGAAAATGATTTCAAAGGTCATTTCCCTTAAGATATCTGCATGGGAGGATTACTGGCTAACATCACTGCACATAGGAATCATTTCACTAGTCCAATGCCCAGAAGTTTGAAGAATTGCTCTAACCTTATCAGAGTTAGGTTTGAAAGCAATCAATTGACGGGAAATGTCAAAGATGCTTTTGGCGTATGCCCACCCTTAAACTACATTGATTTGAGTAACAATGCATTTTATGGCGACCTGTGACCTATATGGGAAAGTACTGTAACCTTGCAACCCTCAAGATCTCAAATAATAACTTATCTAGGGGAATACCATTAGAACTAAGCAAGGCAACCAAGTTACAGAGTTTTGATTTTTCATCAAATCACTTGACAGGAAGTATTCCAAAGGAATTGAGTCACTTATCATTAAAGATTGAACTTATGTTGAGCAATAATCAACTTTCAAGAAACCTTCCTATTGATGTAGGATTGTTGACTAACCTTGAACAGTTGAGTCTAGCTAACAATCATTTAAGTGGCTCAATTCCAGAATAACGAGGAGGGTTGACCAAATTATGGAAATTGAACATCAGTGGAAACAAGTTGTTTAGCATTCCCATTAGTTTTGGTCAATTACAACAACTTCAGTATCTTGATCTTAGTGGAAATTTATTTACTGGGGGAATCCCAGCAATGCTTGGAGAGCTACATCGATTGGAAATGTTGAATCTCTCACACAATGATTTTTTAGGAACTATTCCTTCACTTTTTGTTGATATGAATAGCTTGGTTGTGATTGACATATCAAAAAATCAATTAGAAGGCCCACTTCCAAATATTTCAGCCTTTCATACAGCTATAATAGAGAGATTAACAGGAAATAGAGGCTTATGTGGTGATCTATCTCGCCTACCAATTTGCCCAACAACAAATTTTGACTCAAGCCATTCTAAGAGCAGGGAAGTGTTGATCTATGTTGTATCCTTTAGTTTGGGAGTTGTGATGCCAGCAACATTTTTTGTTGGGATTTCATATGTTATTTGTCATCACAAAGCAAGGAAAACAAAAAGTCAAGAAACAGAAGTGCAAACTCAAAATTTGTTCGCTATATGAAATTATGATGGGAAATTAGTATATGAAAACATTATTGAAGCCCTAGAGGAGTTTGATGAAAAATATCTCATTAAGGAAGGAGAATCTGGAAGTTCTACAAATCAGAATTATCCACAGGTCAAGTTGTAGCAGTGAAGAAGCTTCATTCAGTACCAAACAAGGATATGTGTCATCAGAAAGCTTTTATGAGTAAGATTAGAACCTTAACAGAAACTAGGCATCATAATATCATCAAGCTATATGGGTTTTACTAGCATTCAAAGGTCTCTTTTTTGGTTTATGAATTCTTGGAAGGAGGTAGCTTGGACAAGAAACTAAGTAAGAGACACAAGCAATTGCATTGGATTGGAGTAAAAAAAATCAAAGTTTTTGAAGGTATGGCTAATGCTTCATACTATCTTCACTATGGATACTCACCTCCAATAGTTCATCATGACATATCAAGCAAAAATGTTATTTTAGACTTGGATTATGAGGCTCATATCTCTGACTTTGGGACAGCCAAGCTTTTGCATCCAGATTCTAACAATTGGACCTCATTTGTTGGTACCTTTGGCTATGCTGTTCTAGGTTAAGGATCTTTTATGTTATGTGATTTTCAATATTTTTGAGTTTTGCATGGTGTTATGTTTCATATTTCCATTATTTAACAATTAAAAATTTATCATTCGTAATGTTTTTCATGATAATCTTTTTGGTTTTGTTATAGAACTTGCTTACACAATGGAAGTGACGAAGAAATGTGACATTTATAGCTTTGGAGTATTGGCTTTGGAAATAATTATGAGAAAGCATCCAAGAGATCTCTTAATGTTGTGCTTCTCATCAGCATCTTCTAGTACAACGCCGACAATAGTTGCTCACAATTTGGATTTGAAGCAAGTATTAGATCAAAGGCTACCTTATCCTCAAGCTCAATGGCTGAGAAGGTGATGTTGATTGCAAAAATAGCTTCTACTTGCTTAAATGAAAATCCACGTGCTCGCCCACCCACGGAGCAAGTGTGTAAGGAGCTTTCCATGCCAAAATCACATATTTCTGGTTCCCTCCATGGCTTCATATAAGTTATTTTGGAGATCTCAATTGAAAATAAGATCATCACAATGTGACGATGTGTGATGTGTGTTGTACTATTGTCTTCATACTCAAGTGTTTTCTTATCCTACTCATGTGTAAAATATCACTACTATAAAAATATAAATACTTAACAGTTATTTTTTGTCATACTTTATAGTTTATAGCTATTAAATATGGAGATGTCAAATATTTACGTAGGTAATATTTGACGGTAAATAACTGTCAAATATTTGATATAATACTTGATGGTTTTAACTAAAAACCTTCAAGTATTACGGCTAAATACTTGATGGTTATTGATCAAAACCATCAAGTATAAACATACTTGATGGTTTTGATCAATAATCAAGTATGTGTTCAATATACTTGACGGTTATTTGCTATAACCATCAATAACCATCAAGTATATTGTATATTTGACGGTTATTAGATATAACCATAAAATATACCTACAATACTTGATGGTTATATCAAATAACTATCAAGTATTGTAGAAATTTTTTTTTAAAAAAATTGAGGTGGCTGTTAGCTACTTTTTTAGCAGCCCTCCTGTGTTTTGAAAACGAAAGGGAGCAATAGAACAAAAAATGTATATACATCAATCCAATCAGCAAATTAGAAATAGAAATTGATGTTATATTTTAAGAAGGAAAAATCATATTGGAGGTACTTATACTTTTTTTCAATTTTTAATTTGGTACCTATGTGTTTTTTGTTCTTAACTGAATCTTTAATTTTGCTCTATTAACATCATTAATCCTTATGTAGAGACTAAAAATAGCAATAGAACAAAGTTATAAGAGCTAATGTTGCTAAAAAGATAAAATTAAATGTTTAGTTAAAGGGAAAAAAAACACATAGGTACCAAATTAAAAATTGAGAGAAAGTATAGGTACCTCCAATATGGTTTTCCGTTTTAAGAAATAAAAAGTGATACAGTGTATATAAAAAGAAACTTGGACAAGAGAAAGCAAAACAAAATTTGTCAAGTACTAAACTAAAACCAAAATTGGCTATTCACAAAAATCATAACAAAATTGTCCAAGTATCAAAACCAAAAGCACAAGACATTGAACTGTGACAAATATAACCAAAAAAAAAAGATAAATACCAATCTCTTGTCTATCTATTCTGTGCCCATTGATGGTATAATGCCATTACCAACTCTTCCATAATTTCTTCTGCATGACTGGACGAATATTGCATGCAATATGTATCTGTAAAGTACTGTATGCAAGAAACAAAGAAATTGATGGTGTTAAGTATAAATGTATAATTAACGCAAGTATAAATTGAATTTTGAATAAATACATGTTACCTTAGTAGGGATTATGTTAGCATTGTGCATAAGTATCTCTTTCATGAACTTCTGAGCTCTTGTCTAGTTACAATGGGCACTATAAAGAAAGGGAAAGGAAAATATATTAATGATGATATAATGATAAACTATATTCAGTTGAATAGTTAATGGTGATGAATACCTTTACTATTTTCTATGGGAACACGGAATCGGATAGGTCGCCTTTGACCAGGGGGCATGCTAAGCCTTGATCCGTGTAGAATAGCCACAGAGCTTTGAAAATACATTGAAATTAAATGTTAGTGATTGTCAAAAATTAGATAAAAAAGAAATTAAATTCAAGGTAAAAAAATACGTTCAAGATACCTGTTAAACAATAATTATATAAATGGTCGATTGGTCAAATATTAAGAGAATCAAAATACCAAATTTTTGGCTTAAAGAGATTGACCACAATCAGTATCTAGTGTCCCCTAGGTATAACAAAGACAATAAGAACAATTAAAAAGTATTATAAAATAAAAAAAATTTAAGAAAATTTAGTATACTTACCCATGACAGTAAGGTGATAAAAAGAAAGTGTCCCTATTTTTTACTGCCCTTGAAATGAAGATATCGGTCAAATCCCTCGATAAGTCTTGCTTCGTATCAGGGTTGGGGTCGGAAAAGGTATGGGGACTGATGAACCTAAACTTTTCATCAAAGCTGCCAGGAACAATGAAATTCTCGTAAAGGTACCTAATTACCCAAACAAAAATATCAATATAATAAATGTTCTAAGTAATTAAGTATTTAATTATGGTTTGAGAAATACCTTATATAAAAGTTACAGGCATTCATCCCAGCCATTTCATGAGCTAGAATTTCTTTCAATAGATCATTTGTGACATACTCAGATACGGTTGTATCATAAATATTTATCCCACAAAGACTTAGGGTACAAGAAACATAGGGTGCTCAGGCCACAAGTCATAAACATAATCAATCCATAAGAGTAACACATGCAACAAAGTCTTGTGGCCTCCAGCCATTCTAACAGCACTTCATCAAGTATAGTCATCCAACAACCAAATAAAAGTAAGTATATGTCAACAAAAATGGGCCTTAAGATGGCAATATGCATAACATTACAGCCCAAACCAAAAGAGGGCTACTAGGCTATCCTCGCCTATGCCTCTAGTTGCTTCCCTTCACACCGAGCTAAGCTAGATGCTCTCTTAAAAAGCATTGATGAATGACGGGGTGAGACAGTTAAGTCCCAGTAACCAAGTATTAATTTATGACATTACAGCCCAAACCAAAAGAGGGCTACTAGGCTATCCTCGCCTATGCCTCTAGTTGCTTCCCTTCACACCGAGCTAAGCTAGATGCTCTCTTAAAAAGCATTGATGAATGACGGGGTGAGACAGTTAAGTCCCAGTAACCAAGTATTAATTTATGACATGCACAAGTAGGATGGCAAGTTAGTGAAGTAGTGCTTAAATATAATTTAAGTAATAAATGATGCTTTAATAGATACAACTATATGAAAGGAGTATGTCTCACTATCCACAACATAATTCATATAAAAGTACACTTATGCAATAACACTATGAAATATGCCATCCCATCACCCTACTCCTCCTTATGACTTCTTGATAAGAACCCAGACTTTTTGTGCTGAGTAACCTAGCCAAAGGTCACCCCATTCACATTAAGCAACAGGTCCCCTCCTATGCCTATATTGCCCAAGAATGGATTATGGTGCAAGAGATATCTAACCAAGAGCTGATTCTCAATTCCGGGCCATGGAAAAGGAAGAACTATAGGGGTCTGACAAAAGGCCAAACACTATGATTAATAGTGTAGGCATGCCGCGCGGACTTCAAGAACAATTATCCTCCACATATGAACCCTATGCACAGTCAAAATATAAATTAAAAATATCATAATTTTTCAAAGTAAGATGATATAATTCCAAACAATGTACAACACATTTCCATTTTATTTAATAACATAATATTAGTAAATCAAATTCAACACTACAAGAAAACATAATTCCCGATAAAATACAACTCATGCATAATTAAATTGACATACTTCCCTCTCCACCAAAATTTGTTATATGAGAAAATACATACTTTATTTATAGACATACTTTCACAAATTAATTTGAGAAAATAAAAGCATAATAAACACCTTACAATCTAAAGCATATATATAAAATAAATTAACCCTAATTATCTCTACTCCAAGCTTAACCTCATAGCTTGAGGAATAAGAGCACAAATGACAGACTTCGAAGTACAAGATAATCTACAAATAATGTAGATACAATTTAATATACATACAAATAAATAACTTAAATTACATAGAATTTATTATTATTAATATATATATGCACATATATTTACTGCCCAAAAAATTCTTGCTCTAAATAACATTTTTCCTCCACCCAAATAACTCATTCAAATTATAAATAAGTATTGATTTTATTTAATTTTGTAAAATTCTAAATTTATAACTTCAGTTTTCAATTTTAAAATTTTTTAATAATATATCGTTAATCTATTTCACATTTTAAACCGATTAAAATCTCAGCGATATATTAAATAACCTAATTAAGTTATTTAACTGAAATCTAATTAGTAAAAATATTCTATATGTCTTGAATAATACATTTTTCAGCTAAAATCTTAGTTTAAAAGTCTCAAAACAATCAATGAATAGATATGAACTAATTAAAATTTCTTAATAATGTATCTTTACATTTTTACGGTCATATATTGTCAAAACTCACTACATACTTCGTACTCAAACTACAAAATTTTCTTTAGAACATTATAATGATACTTTTAATATAAAGCTCTAAATATATAGGAAATATTCATAAAAGAAAATTTAATAAAAAGAACTATTTTTATATACCTAAATGATCCTCAAAGCTTATCATGTACTTTCCAGCTCAGTACACTCGCTCTCTCTTTTCCTCTTTGCCTCTCACTCTAACTTTCTCTTCTGTCTATCACCTCTCCTCCTCCTATTTATCCTTCCTACTCAATCGTCTCTTCTTCATTTTCCTTCTTCATTTATTAACCACACGCCTCAAATTTCTTTCTTCAATAGATGACCCTTTCCCCCAAATTCTTCTTCTTAAATGCCCTCAGCATTTCCACCAAATTTGGTGGGAAAGCATGGTGTTTTTTTTTTTAATAAAATATTATTATTTTATATTATTTTATTTTTTTTTAAATAATAATAAATTTTTAATATTGAGATAATATTTTGGATGTTATAGTGAACATGACAATGACTGATTTTCCAATAGACTTTTCTTTCCCTTAGACTAAAAAACATATAGTTAGCAATTAAAACAGAATTTATAAATTATTTTAAATTAGCTAAAGGTTTTAACACACACACACACACACCTTTTTAGGCGGTTCTAACATAATAAGACATCCAGACCAGGCAATATAGCTACCCACCACTTGGGCCACTGTCTTTGCATCTAGAATAGACACAGAAAGGGCACGGTTGCCATCTATTATAGAATTCAACTGTATCCTTACATGATTAATAGGGAGAGCCACATTATGAATCATAGTCTCTCTCGGTAAGTTGAACATGCGACCCATGGTGACAGTGTGATGTTTAAGGCTATTTGCCACACACTGGATGTCCATTTCAGCCTAAGTAAACATACATTTTACTTACTTTGTTTTGAAAATAATTAAATGTGATAATATAAACATAAGTAGTATTATACCTTAGATAGAGAGGGAAATGTACAGTTGTCTTTCCCACTTGAGCTGAGACTTAAAGCCGGCTGTGATGCTTAGCCCTTGATCAATTAGGAGCCCTTGCGCTTTGACCTGCTCTTTTAACAAATGTGTTTCCTCCTTCAACTCCATAAACTCTACTGAAGAAGGCGCGTTTGATGTTGAGGGTTTTTGCCTAGCCCCAAAATAAGCTTGCTTCGTGAATTTGAAGCCAACACCACTAAGACAACAGGAGTGGTCAGGAGTCCCCCGTGCTATCCTCAATGCATCTTGATCGCCTGATGGATTGCTTCTTTCTTAGGAAACCTCTTGAGACATAGTTTTCTATACGGTAAACAGTGTTGGTATTGCTACTCTAAGGTATTAATTAAATAATAATGCATATTAAAACTTAACCATCCTATTGACGATCTCCTTCACACAAGGATTATTAATTTGTTCGTCTTTATTTTGCTTGGACAATGCCCATAGCATTTGATAGGATACAGTAATGTCTGATCTCTTCTTTTCTGTTACTTCTTTCTCGAGGCCTGCATATCCCAAGTGCCCTTTCTGATAGAGATATTCATTCTTCTTCACCCTCTCCTTATTTTGAGTGCTTAATTCCTATGGAAACAAAGAAGATTTAGGTGAATACATTAAATATTAAATACAATTTATTTTAGAATGGAGAATAAATGTTACTTGAAATTTCTTTTCATGACATAACTGAACAAAAGAAGGTCAATCCTCTTGTGTGACCACTTTCTGTACTCGTCAGCTGAGAAAGGCTCCTTCAAATATTTCTTTGTAACAAAATATCTAAATGAGTGGAGTACTGTCCCAGCCTTCCTCAAAACATGCTTCTCTTTGCTCTCATCAATGTGAAATCCTGACTGCAAAACATAGAAATCAAACCATTAGTTTGAAGTATCTTATGAAACAAGCAAATTTGAACTATCATAATAATATCCAATACATCATGCCAAATAGCATCCCTACTACACGGTATACCTTCCTTCAATGTTGTATAGTGATCAGCACGGTGTTTCTTGCCATAACACCAATATAACTGATAAACTTATTAGATTTCACAAGTTGTCTCCTCTTATTCCACTACATAGTAAACTTTTTCCCCTCTGACCTCGCTTTGACCACTTTTTTCATGACACAAAGCCCTTTCTGTATATGTTGTGCCTCTTCCTGCAACTGCTACTCTTGTTCAATGGCATTGGTGGACTGAGATGGATTATCAGTGCTAGATCTACTATCATCTGCCATCTGTAACAAATTAAAGCACATAGGATTAAACGAGTGAATAAAATAAAGTCATTAGTAACATAAATAAATCAAACATAATCAAATCAAGTAAAAGTGTAGTCAAACAATTAAAAAGAGAATATATATATATATATATATATATAGTCAACTAGCTCTTTCCCTCTTTTTACTTTTAGCTTTTTGTATGTTCTTCTTAATTTGAATTGTTTTTATCTTTTTTTGAAGCACTTTTCCTTTCTTTGAAATCCATATTCCTTTATTGTCATCATACCTAACGTATATGGTTTCATCTTCATTTGAAAGATCTTCAAGTGATGTCCCTTGAAATGGATCATCTTCACACGCATTGCCTTCATATCCCGTCTCCTCAATATTGGTCAACAAGACAATAGACCATCCTTTTGTAGCATGATTTGGAACATAAAAAACTTGTTTAGCCTGAGAAGCCAAATTGAAAAGCTCTTCTTTATACCCTTATTCAAATTTAACTGTATGAATCCTAAGTCATCAACCCTCAGTGCATTATTATTGTCCACCTACTTGCAACCGAATCCTACAACCCTAAATCCAACGTAATCCAACTCTCAAATATGCTCAATTACTCCAAAGTATAACACTACATAGATAGGAATTTTATCTTTGGTAGTCGATATACGCATGGTATTAGCTATAAGGGTTACATCACTATTTTGTATTTTACTTTAATCATCCTTCTCTTTAGCATAGAAAGTGAACCCATTGATGAGGTATCTTGTGAAAAAAGTACATGTTTGCTCGGTTTATTTGCCAAGAACTTTGTTTTCTCAGAAATTGAACTAGGATCGGTATTATAATTGTAATGCACATGCTCTTTCAACCATAATATAAATTGTTTATTGTGTGCTTTGGTATACCAACTTTCTAGTTTATTGGAATTATCTCTCTTAAGTTCATCAATGTGCTTGTCCACATAGTCCTTAATCTCTTCAAAGTTATGTAATGCATAGAGATGTGCTTGCTCCCATTGTTGATATGAGATAATAACAACTTTCCTCCCCATAATCCGTTCTCTACCTATTTTTTGGTCATACCGAGATACTAGTATCCCAATATCACTTGTATTTTTTAAGTAAAAGGTAGAAAATTCAGCAGTCTCTTCACAAATATAGAGTTCTACGATACAACCCTTTGGTTGCCTCTGATTTTTCACATACCCTTTACATATCTTCATGTAATGCTCAACTAGGTACATCCATCTTAAATAAACTGGGCCACATAATTGCACTTCTCTAAGTACGTGAACATGTAGGTTGACTATGATGTCAAAAAATGCAGGAGGAAAATACATTTCAAGCTCATACAACATTACTATGATTCGAGTTTGCAACCTCAACAATTTATTGGGATTAATCACTTTACCGAAAAGAGACTAAAAAAAAACTTTGCAATCATACCTTGCACCTTATGAGGTAAAATAACTCGTATTGCAATAAGAATAAAGTTTTCCAACAACACATGGCAATCATGAGATTTTAAACCCTTTAGCTTCAAATCCTTAAATGAAACAATGTTGCTAATGTTAGAAAAGTAACATTCCGGCACTTTAACTGTAGCAAAAAACTCACAAAAACTAGTTTTCTCTTTTTAGATAGTGTGTGAGCCGCTGAATGAAGAAATGTACAAGTTCTATTATCCTCTGGTGGCAATTCCTCCCTTAACCCCATCTCAATCATGTCTAACCTCGCTTTTATGCCATCCTTGGTCTTCCTTACAATATAGAGTAACATACCAAAAAGAGTTTCATATACATTTTTCTTGATATCCATAACATCAAGCAAATGCCTCAAATCCAAGGTCTTCCAATATGGCAACACAAAGAAAATAGAATTCTTCTTCCACCTGCTTGTCCCAACATGCTTGGCAAAAGGTTTGCCAAATTCACACTGTATATCTTTCACCTTATAAAAAATATCGTTCTCAGTCAACAATATAGGTGTCTTACTTTCTTCTGAATTTCCATTGAAATATTTTTTTGAAATGCCAGTAAGGACGATCACGATGCAACCATCTACGGTGTCCCATATAGGAATTTTTCATGCCATGTCTCAACCTTATTGAATCTATGCCCTCTTCATAAATGGGACATCCAAGTTGCCCCTTAATGCTATACCTTAACAAATTAACATATGTGGGAAAGTCGTTAATTGTGCCAAACAACAGGGCTCTCAACTTGAATATTTCTTCCTTATACATATAATATATATCAACTCCACTCTCCCACAATAGCTTCAAGTCTTCAATTAATGGAGTTAGGTATATATCTATGTTGTTCCCTAGTTGCTTTCACCTAGAGATTATCATAGATATCATGAAATACTTGCGCTTCATGCATAGCCATAGAGAAAAGTTGTATATAAACAAAATCACTAGCCATGTACTATGGGTACTGGTTTGCATGCCATATGGGTTCATTCCGTTAGTAGCTAATGCAAGGTATAGATTCCTCTCTTCTTTCCTAAGTTCAGGATACTTAATGTTAAACTTCTTCCATTCTGGAGAATTAGCAGATACAAAAGCATGCTGTCTTTAATCTTTTTATCCGCAAGCCATCTTAGATTTCTTGCATCTTCTTCACTGATATACAAGCTTATGAATCTTGGTATACTGGAAAAATACCATAATGCTTTCTTTGGACTCTTCCTGTTCTCTTAGTAGCATGAGGCATTACACTTAGGACACTCGATTAGTGGCTTATATTCCTTTCTAAACAAAATACAATCATTGGGGCAAGCATGTGTCTTCTTATAACTCAGGCTGACAGAGCGTAACACGTATTTTGCTTTATACGTTTTGCTTGAAAGCTTATTTCCCAATGGTAGCATTTGTTTCAAAAGCGAAAGCAATTTTGTGAAGCATGTGTCACTCCAGCCATTTCTCGCCTTCAAGTTATACAAGTTTAAAACCACAGACAATTTTGTGAACTTAGTACAACCTTCATACAAAGGTGTCTCCACGTCACTCTTCAACCTCTCGAACATTTCTAGACAATCCTCTAGCTCCCCTTCAATTATGTTGGTCATATCTTCAAAATGGTCAGCTTTATATGTACTTGCGTCAAAACTAGTTGATCCACAGCTTTCACTTTGCCCTCGACTACTATTACCCACATCTCGTCTCCCATGCTTTGTTCAACACTTATAAAATTGACCAATTCCATTAATAATTATATGGCTCTCACAAACGGACGGTGGAACACTCTTAAGAAATGAAACATCCTTCTTTTAACCCCTCAGAGTATGCGTTTGGAAGTGTTACCGTTCAAACGATTTATGAACCAAGCCCATAGATTGAAAATTTGCAATTAGTTCTCAGGTTACTATTCATTGGTTAAATTTGAGATTTTTAGTCCAACTTTGAAAAATCATAACTAATTCTATAAAAATTGTATTGAGATGCTCCAAAATTCTAATTGAATCTCTTTTAATTCTCTGCAGGAAAAAAAATATCAAACTAAACTTATCTCAAGCCATTTAGTACAGTTTAATCCATAAAAATCACTATTCATTTGGTGAATTCTGGAACTTTTAATTTTCTTGGCTCAACTTTGGAAATTTGTATCTCTTAATATAGACATCCAATTGAAGTAATCTGCCTATCATTTTAAAGCTTGGTAATATGTCTGTCAAGTTTCATGGCTTAACTCATACATTTGATAGGTTATACTGGAGCTGGAATCTGACTGCTCCAAGACCTATGTTTTATCCATTAGATAATTCTTGCTTTAATTCTTTTTATTGTTTTGACATGCATAACTTGGCTTCATTCTTTCCCATTCATTCTCATACATTTTCATTCATACCATAAACATTCTAAACAAATACATTGTATCATTGGCATTCATATACGTAATTTACATAATAGGAGAATTATACATAAATCCTTAACCAATCATTAACATCAATAATTCTCCACTTTCTTCTCCTTCCTTTTCATGCTCTCCTTCATGCAATCATTTGCATCATTGATTGACCTAAATGGTTGGTTAGGGAGAGGTAAGAATTGAGAGAATCTTAGTAGCAAACAATAACCACCCAAACATACATGGCAAGCTTGGCATTCATAACATGCTTGCAACTTAACATTTCTATAACATAGTGACATCTTTGGTAATTATCATGCATTAAACATAAAACACATAGGCCTATGAGACATTTCAAACATATTCACAATCACAATGCATGATTTTATAAAACCATATAAACACATAACATGTTATATATGCAAGCAAATACCAAACACATAAGAGTAGGGTAAAGTTTGCTACCTTGTGTCCTTAAGCTTTCTTCTTGCTCCCTTTTGCTTCCAAAAATTAAGGTTGCTTGCTCAACCACATCCAAACCTTCTCTTGGATGCCTCAAGGTCCTAATCACAGTACAAGACATTACTCATTAGGACCAAAAATTACACAATATGGAAGACTTATATCCTTAAACTTAATCCCTTTTTCCTTAATTTATAATGTAGTGTTCTAGCTTTGTAAAAATTATTCCCTTAGGCTAACCCTACACAATTTTGCCCAAGGAATCCAAATATGAGCTTAGATTCATTAACATACAGCTCCTTTCCCTGGTCCTAGGCCCAAACCGAAATCTGCCACTAAATTTTCAGTTTTGATTCTAATGCTTCCAACTTCATCCTTTCATCTTATCCCTACACAATTTTTTTTATTTGAAACACATTGGAAGCATCAAAATCATCAAAATCACATCCTAGGAACAAGAACCAGATCTAACTGAAACATTTCCTCAAGTTACACAATCATGAAATTCAACTAATTTCAACATAAAACCACTTGATTTGTGTTCATTTCAAGGCTTTGGACATTATTCTAACATCAATTTCATCCTCCCCTAATCCTAAGAATTTCGTGCAGCATAACCCCCTAGGGTTTTAAGTTCCCAAAAATCATTAAAATCCATAACCAAGCTCAACAACAACAAAGGTAGTGAAAACTACATTAAAAACCATGAACATACCTTGTTTTGGAGCTTGATCTTGCATATAACCACTTGGTCTTTCTTTCTCCCTCTTCTTTCTCTCTCTCGAAACCATTTTACCAGAACTTCCCCAAGGTTTCCTCTAGATTGGACGAAAATGAGGGAGGGGAGGGGGTATTTATAGAAAACAAGACTAAATCTAAGCCGTTGATCTTAAAAATATGTTGCTTTATTTGGGCCATCCATTTTCTCTTTTAATCTTATGGTGACAAGTGTCCTATGACATTATGCTTACATCATCAAGCCACATGTCCCCAATCTAATCGTACACGTGTCTTGCATCCGGCCATACATGTGTCTTACATCCAACCGTACACATGTCATCCATCTTTTCCCCATCTGACCGTATACTTGTCTCTTCCATGTCCCTTCATCATTGTGGCATTAAAATAGGAAGAAAATTAATATAAAATTCGTGCAAAATATAGTCCTTAGGCATTCCTCTACCTATTTTTCCATTCTGCATCGTATCGGGTACTTTTCCAGGTCCTGACTTACCCGAGACTACTAGGACATGTTCTAACACAATTTTCTCATACCAATTAAGTCCACATGTGGTGCCATCTTAAAGGAGCATAGAACAAAATAATTAGCTTTACTGACGAGCTACTTAACCTTACTGAGTCATGCTGTAGAGATTTCACTATAATGGATAGACAAAGGATTGTCTAAAATATACCCTTACTACATTCTGATTTTTATACTATCCATAAATATCTCCTAATGACTCAGCATTCTGACTCAGAGGTTTCATAATTGCACTTGGCAACTCAGCACGCTGACTCAGTATCGTCATAATGGTCTTTAGATATTTTCTTTTGTTTTGTCTCCTATTTAAGGGATAAAAATTATTTAATATTTGACTGGAGCATCTTATTCAATCCAAAGCTCCAAAAATTGATCCAAAAATATCATAAAATTCCTTAAATTCTAGAAAAAATTTGTGAATTTTCTCAAGCCATAACTCAACCTGTAGCCCTATTTAAAAAAAATTCTTTAAAATGCCTTTTTTTCCGACATAACTGGCTTTTAAATATTTTTAAAGCCATTTTGCTGGCCTTCTAGGGATAAGACTAATTTTATAATTTTCTATAGCCTCTCAACTCTTTAATCCCCATTTTTCCTTGCATTTCTGAGGCCTCCTCATGGCTCAGTTAATTAAATCTAGCTTTATACCTCAAAATGAGCCATAATCTTTAAAATTCATTTAAAGTCAATCCAAGGTCATTTTTATTATTTTTCTTTATATACAGGCCTTAACATGTCATTTTCTATTTTTTGGGATTTTTCTAAAATTTTTGGGTATAATTTCCATTTTTGCCCTTACCGGCCGAAACTTTACAAAATTACGATTTTGCCCCTGATTCGGCTTCACCCCATCATTCACCTCATTGAAGCCTCCAACATAACTATTGGCCTACATTCATCTCTATTTCTCATTCTTGGGTCTCAAGACTTCACTAGAGTCTCTAACTTTTTCTTTTTTCGGTCCCAGAAAACTTTCCCTTTGCGATTTAGTCCCTAGGAATTAGGGGTGGAAATAGGCCAGGCGACCTGTTAGGGGCCTGTGGCCTGGCCTGGCCTGGCCTATTTTTGTATAAGAATAGGCTTAGGCCTCTTTAAAAGCCTGTTTATCTTATCAAGCCAGGCTTAAGCTCTCTAAGAAGCCTATTAGGCCTGTCAGGCGGCCTGAGCCTGTTAGTATTTTTGTAAGGTTATAATAGTAAATCTGATATAACCAATGTGAGCCACTCAATTTTAACCTAGGCACTACACTTGCTGTCCCATCCCCGCATTCACTTCCTCTTCTTCTCTTGAGTCGCTCAACAATTCATGCAGAGGCAAAGCCTTCGGCCTTCATTCAATCACAGCCTTCGCCTTGCATTGTCAAGTCGCACTTCACCTTTCAACTCGCTACTTCATCTCTGACTTCTGTCAAGGTATTTTGAAGAGTATGTTCTTATATAGATAGAGAGAGAGAGAGAGAGTCGTGAGTCTATATATATGACCACCTTTCCCCCTTTTTTAATCATTACTTTAGAGAAATATCAATGAACGTACATTTAATCAAAGGATAATCATAGTTAATCATTTGTAAACTGCTAACATTATTATGCTTTAGAGAAAGAATGATGAATATATATTTAATAACCTGGAAAGAAGATAAAGAAGAGTTGTGTCTGTAGAGGATGATGGAGATTGAAGGCCCTATATATTCATGAGGAATAAAATTCAAAGTACTTCGGCTAGAGACAAAGGAGATTAGTTATTTTATTATTAGCGTTTGTTTCAGGAATAAAACAAAGAAACTGACGTGGTCAATTTGATTTTGTGATTAATTTCACTCAATTTACAGTTTGATTCTTTTTATCGTTATGCAACTGTTACAGTTTTGGATTAATTTTAAGAAAGAAAGTCTAATATAAATTTGATTTCTTTTGCTGAAGGTCTTCGAACAAGAAGAAGAGATTGTATTGAAGATTTGATGCTTTGCGGTTTGAAGATTTGTTGTAATCGTAACAAGAAAAAATTGTGTTGATTTGAATATTTCATATTTTATGTTTGAATTTTAGATAATTTGAATTGAGTTATTGTAATTTTGGATTTATTTATTTATGTTTAAAATTTGTTAAAAATACATGCTTCAGGTTAGGCCAGACTTGGTTACAGGACAGGCTTAGGCTGAACAAAAGGCCTGTCACAGGCCACAGGCCAGGCTCAGGCCAATAGCCCTCAACACAGGCCGAGTTTGTTAAGGGTGGAGCCTGGCCTGGCCTATTTCCGCTCCTACTGGGAATCCCTCTGTCCTTCTAGGGAATCACTGGGACCTCTGCCAAAAAGATTCTGGTCGCTTGCCTATCTCAGGCTAATTCTAGTACTTTTAGGCCCAAAAGTAGGGATGTTACAAGAAAGCAACATTTAACACAAAGGCAAATAATACTATTGTGATTATCGGCATGCTCCATTACAAACATAATAAAATATTCTGTGTCCTCCCAATATTTCTTTGATAGGCGATTGACAGACATCCATTTCTTATCTATGGTCCCTATCCAGCATTAACCATTTGGAGGGAAATATGATCAGTGACTCAAACATAGATAGGAAAGATAGGAAATTAATGAGTCACAATTGATCACATGTTACCCTCTTTAATTTTAATTCTACTATTCCAACTGTTATCAACTAGTAACTCTAACCAACAGGGATTGGGTCTAGTGGAAGGGGCTAGTCTCTCACAACCTGGCGAACCAAGGTTTGAATTCCCACTGGAAGAGGTGCCCACATTTAGTGTCCAATAGTGTCTCTAATAGGAGGATACCTATTTTTTAGTCTAAATAATATCTCATGTAAAATGTAATCATTCAAACCATTAGGAATAATGCTTTAACAAAACCGAAACGATTCCATTCAACTAGAAATCAAACCTCACAAACCATAATTAGAATATGTAACCCACAATGCAGATAACGTAATAAAACTTGTAAGCGACATATAACCCACTCAAATGAACCAATATTGAAACGAAGAATAGCTAACAAATTAACCCATCAATCAACATTGAAATGAAGAAGCAGAAGAATAAGAAGAAGAGATGTGCCAAAGTAAATGGCATTCACTATAAACCCAAAACACTTTTAAAACACTATAGAAGAAGAAGAAATGTGACAAACTTGGAATACGAAGCAAAACCACCTCCTACATTGTCCTAAAATGTGAGCACGATTACAGAAATGAACAGCAAACTCGATGGCGGTGAAGGGGTGAAGAGAAAAATGATGGTGGAGAAGCACAAAATCATAGGGAAAAGTGCGAAACTTAGGTAGGGAACGAAGATTTGAATCTTCAAAGGCTAAGGGAGATCGCGTGGCAGAGAAAGGACAATAAAAATTTCAAACAAGTCTGGGCGAAATAAACAGATTAAGGATTTAAAAAAGGGAATACTTGACAATTATTCCTAATAACGGTCAAGTTTTCTCTTAAAATACTTGACAGGTCTATGAAAAACTGTCAAATATTCCTCCATGAAAATATACTTCATGGTTTTTCTTTAAAACCGTCAAGTATTTGAAAACAATATTTAACAATAATTTAAAACCATCAAGTATTTGAATACAATACTTAACGGTTATTAGTAATAACCATCAAGTATTTCTCATGCGCCTCTTATTTGACAGTTTTTAGAATAACTATCAAGTATTTGACGTCAAATATTTGTAAATCTGTGGTAGTGTATGTGTGTGGACTTATTTTATTTGTTAGCATTAACTGGTAGTTAACCTTTGGTTTATAAATCTATGGACATCCCCAAAAAAGTTTCATCCATCCGGTCCTTAGGGTGTGTTTGGATGAAACCAAACCGTGGTTTGAAAAAGTGATTCTGGAGAATAGATTCTGGGGAAAATAGATTCTGTGAAGAATAGATTTTGTAAAAAAGTGATTCTGAGAAGTGAGAGTGTTTGGATAGTTGTTATCAGAAGCACTTTTTATATATACAAATTACTAAAAAAAAGACATAAGTTAATATGATAATTACAGAAAAAATAGATTTTATGATATATTTTAATTTGAAGGAATAAAATTGTTAATAATATGTTTTTTACCAACATAATTAATAATACATAAGATAATATAATTAATAAATAATTAATGTGTATATATATTTATAAAATATAAGATTAAATATATTTATAAAAAAATATGTTTATAAAAAAATAACAAGATACATATCATATAGGCCCTCACACTCTCCCTTTCTTCTCCAAAAGCAAAAAAATTTTGCTTTTTCCAAAACCATGGTTTTGACCCAAAACCATGGTTTTGGTTTTTGGAGGGGGTGTTTGGGTGATTTATTCCTCAAACCATGGTTTGGGTCCCCAAACCATGGTTTGGGGTGTCACCCAAACACACCCTTAATATAAGAGCTAATTTGACTTTTAATTTAGTCGTAAGACCCCAATCTCCTTTATCTATCATATTTAATCTTCTTTTTTAAGGTAGTCCTTGTAATAATTGCACATATTAAATTTTTTATTAAATATTAAAACTAATACATTTGATTAGTAATGGTATTTTAAAAAAGACATCACGTATTCAATACAAATAACTCACTTAACAAACTTTCTTAATTTACTCAAATTGGTTAATTAGCTCTTATATTAAATAGTAGAGGTAATATGACTTTATATATACAAAACAAGGGTATTTACGGTGATTTTGATAGGTCATGTACTTATATACAAGTTTAAATTAAAGCGTTCTTCGATAGTTTTTTTTTTGGGCCAAACATCCTTCCGATAGTTGTTTCACAATTTTTTTTTGTATGAAACAGGGCTTAGCCCAAAAAAAAAAAGACTAAATGGGGATGAAATCTCAAGTGCTCTTTGTCCACAAAGCCCCTAAGATCAATAGGGCAATTGTGTTCAATTTACTCGCTTTTCTTATAAAGACATTAAAAAGTTAAATATTGAAGTACATGCACATTATTACTCCTCCGATTCTATTTATAAGCTTTAAATTTAAAAAAAAAAGTGTAGTCTATTTTATAAGCTTTAATTTGAGTTGATCTTAACATTTAACGCATTTTTTTAATGCTGCCATTAATTATTTCTCTTTTATCATATTTTCTCACCCATTCTCTTTCATCTTTTTTTTTCATTTATTATAAGGATATATTTGAAAGCAAAAATATATTTCTAATATATTTATTATTTTTAACTAATTTTAACTAATTATTCGTTATACATAAATTAGTTATTTCAAGCTTATAATAAGGACCAAAAGGAGTATTAATTACTCTCTCTAATCCTATATATAAACTTCAAGTAACTAATTCTTAAATGACGAATAATAAGTTAAAATTAGTTAAAAACAATAAATAAGTGAGAAATATAATCTTGTTTTCAAATATGCCCTTATAATAAATAAGAAAAAAGAAGAAAGAGAACATGTTAAGAAATGTGACAAGAGATATCATCAGAAAAGAGAGAGTATAAATAATTAAAGGTAAAATTTTAAAAAAAATACATTAAATATTAAGACAAACCCAAATTGAAGCTTATAAATTGAACCACTTGCCTCTTTAAATTTGAAACTTATATATAAGACCGGAATGTTAATTTTTTCTTTAATTTAACCCTTCCAGTGAATCAGTTTTTTTTTTTTACCAGCTAGACTAAAATAGGTTATTTTGGGAAAAAAAATTAAAATGGGTTAGATGAGCTTGTCAACCTACAATTTGAGATAGTTTGCCGCCTTTAACCTGTCTAACTCATATTAATGGTCCTTATGGAGCATTGATTATTAAGAATTCTAAATTTTGAAAATTTGAAAAGCACTAAGGTCCTAAACAATAACAAACAATTACTACAATAATAGGTTTTATCTCATTAGATGGGATTCACTATACCAATTACATGACATTATTGTATTCTATTAATAACCAAATCTTTGATTTTGTATATTACTCCCTATGATCCTTTTTATAAGAGCATGATAACTAAATTACGTGATTTAAGAAAACAGTTAAAATTAGTTAAAAGTAATAAATATGTAAAAAATGAACTTTTTTTCAAGTATACCCTTTAAGTAAGAGAGAGAAATAGAATAATAATGAGAGAAAGTATGAAGAAAAAGATAATATGCCAAGTTGTCAACCTTTCAATTAATGCAATCTATAAAATCAATTAGAGGCAAAAATGATAAAAACACATTAAATGACAACTTGGCATATTTGATCTTTTCAATACTCTTTTTTTAAAAAATACTTTAAGTACTGCTAATTGATTTTTTTTTCCAGTCTATTATTTGATAGCTTAGTACTGCTTATTTTATTGTTTTAGTACTGAAAAAATAATTAAAGGTTATTACGAACATGAAAACGAGTATTAAATATATAAAAGATGAAAAATTTTTAAAATGAGTACTGACAATGTTATATATAGATGATGAGTACTAAAAATAAAAAGTTGATGATTACTAAGAACATGAAGGAATTGTTTCACCGAAAAAATAAAAGCATGAAGGAATTAAATTACATCATAAAAGTCATATGTAGATTAAGCTTAATTATTCAAACAAATTGCGAACACAATATTTTTTTGTTTTTGCCAACAATTGTGGACACATTATTATCTATGAGCAAAGTGCAGACTTGGGCATCCTCAATGAAGCATATCCATGATAAATTTCTCCACATGTATGATTAATTGAAGAGGCCCCACTCTCTCACAGACATCGGTTGATTTTTCCATCTTTGAAGAGTCTTTCTCTTATAAATGGCCCATCCACTGCTCACGTATTAATGCTTAATTTTCATGTCGTCCAAGTCGCAGGTTAAGAATAAAGTCCTCGGAGCACGCAGAGGCTCAGAATTATTGACCATATTCCTGTACTCTTCAGTCAATATTTTTTTTTTTGGCATTGGAGAGATTAAGTAAGTTGGCCCTGTGGACTCACTAGGATCAGGATGTATTTCCACATTTAGAGAGCGCTTACAAATATATTTATAGATTACTTACTAATAAGGTCATCACATCAATAGCAGGATTTGAACAACTTAAAATCTTATGAATTATGAGCCACTTTCTTACTAACTAGACTAATTCTTGTTAGCTAATCTTTAGTCAATATTCACACAGCACCATCATCATTTCTCTTCTTGAGTTTCTACACGTAAAAATATGGACTTCAAGAGGAGTGCTTGATTAGCTAAAAAAGAAAGAAAGCCTTTTTAAAACAGTTAAAACCCTATTATTAAAAATCAACAAATAATTTCTCTCTCTTAATTTGTAGTCTTCAAATTAATAAAAAAAAAAACTAATAGTTGGGTTATATATTATATTAATCATAAATTCCTCAATTCCTAGGATTTCCTCTCCGCCAAATATCTGATCTTTTTCCATAAGTAATACCCCTGTTGATATCCCCATGAATGGGATAGACTTCTTGTGAAGTGGCAAGGCTGATCAGGGTTCCTTCACTATATTTCTTCAACATATCTGTCATTATTTTTGACAAACTATCAAATGCCATAAATAAATAAACAATAAAATAAAATTAAAGTTACAAATTTCATAAATATAGATGTTCATAATAAAAGCTCTGATAATACTTTTGAAGAAAGAATTTTTACATTAATTTTGGGACAAGTGTAACAATTTTGACATCAATTAGGAAGAATTATATTTTTGACATCATTTCAAGGGAGACATGCAATCCAGTGATATAGCTTTTTAAACGTTTAACAACATAGAAGATAATTTCTACGTTAGTAAGTAACCGATTTAAAAAAATTTATTTTTGTATATAAAAGCATCATATTTATCTTCTGCCCCAGGTATACTATTGATGACTAAGTAATTTATTTTAAATTCAAAGTTAAAAGAAAGACTTAATAGTCATCAATAATATACTTTGTGTAACTGGAATAAAAAGCACTGAATAAAATGCTTGAATGTAGTGAAATTCCTTTATTACTATCGCATAATAAAATTTGAAGCATATAATGTTCCCTTCATTTCATTCCAAAAACAATATCCTAAGGGCCTATTTGATACACAGCATTGGAAGAGTCGGTACTAACGTTGGCACTGGAGTTATTCATTTTGTCGTGTTTAATATATATGACAACTTCAGCAATCCTAAGCAAATTTTATCAATTCAAAACATATTTAATGATTTAACTAATATTATTCTTTAGTTTGTGGAAAAAATTATATTATGGACTGGAAGGATTTTTTTTTACTAATTTTTATATAATATCAATACAAACATTTTATCTAAAAATTACTCCTGACTAAAAGCTATTTAAACTTTAAAGGCATCAATCCCATTCTCACTTACAATCTCAATCTCAATCCTAATTCATCAAATGTCAATGCTGTGAACCAAACAAGGCATCAAGGTCTTCGTCTGGGGAGTGACCGTTACGCAGTTTGTGCTGCTATTTTATATTCTAACGAAGTCTCCTCTTATAATACGGCCTGTCTCGCACTAATTAAAACAGCCCCTCCATTCCAATACATTGGCCCAAATGCTTCTATCATTAGTTAAAATGGTCCATCCACTCCTACTTTTCAAAGTCTTTCACTTTTGTTCTCTATAGCAATATGATTACCTGTTGAGCTAATTTCCTGCTAAGTTGCTCCCACTTGCAAAGGTGCAAGAAAAGTCCACAATTAGCTTGACTATATGTATAGTCACACACGTTGATTTGTCTATCATATGCTGTTTTGGCAGATGAATCTGAATCGTTATAAATAATTTAATGTTTTAAATATCTCAATCAACTAGTTTGCATACAGAGGCGTAGTTTTGAGAATGTCAAGTCACATCAGCTATGCACCCACTTGCTGGTAAGGATACTCAATGAATAAATGACTGTTAATTCATCTACTTGTGTGTGTATCTCACTATCCGTTGCCTTTACACCATTCTCTATTTGCTTAAAATTTCCCTCATAGCCATGGGTTTCCTAGCCGGAAAACTTTCTTTTGATCATTTGTAAATTGTTAAAATTCATTTTGTCAATTGTATTCTATAGACACATACATACAACATATTAAAATTTATCTATCAAAATTAGTAGAACAATTATCTTTAGGTAGACACTAAAACAATAAAAGCATTTATATGTATATGTATATATACTCTTTCAATCCTCAGTGCAAGACCTAATTAACTAATTTGAGTAAATTAAGAATATTAATTAAATTAGTTAATATGATTTTTTTTTCAAAATACCCTAAGCATCCTTCTCAATTCCCTTATTTTCTCTCCTACTTGATCATTGTTGAGGGAATATCAATAAGGTTAATTGGAAAAAAAATTGATAAGTATGTGAAATAAGTTTTACATATAGGACTATTATTAATTCTAAAATTAAGTCACGTATTAAAAATAGGAAGAGTATATAGTATATAATTGTAAGTGCATAATTCATTTTATTAAGCAAAGTATTGATTTAAATATAAATCCTATGAAAATGGAATATCATTATCTTATTTTATTTTTTTATTATAAAATGATGCATTTAATGTTTTGAGATGTTAAATATTATATTTAAATAAAAAAATTATATTTGTTACTAAGAAAAAAAGTTATAAAAAGTCACACTTGCTGAAATATGACTTTTTGCTACGACAATTGAAGTTGCTGTTGAAAGTTACTTTATTTCAATGGCGACTTCAATAATCACATGAGAAAATCAAACTTTCAGTTACAACTTTCAGCAGCGACTTAAGGTCACACTTTTAATGACGACTTAAATTATTGCCACTAAAAGTCAAGTTTCAAAGGCGACTTTTTGGTGTTGTCACTAAAAGTCATTTTTTTAGTAAATTTTAATATCATGAAGATCAAAATTCGATATAGTTTCATAGTATATATGAAGTATGTATTAAAAACTTAATAAAGAAAGTTACGAATATGATATATTAGCCATTAAATTGTATTTGCAACGGTAGATTCTTGTCTCAGGCCAAAAAAAAAAAGATTAAAAAATGAAGGTAGTAGTTTATGCTGTGGCCTACTAAGATCATGCAGTTTGAACTGGTTCTATTAGAATGAAGTCTCTCTTATAATACGGCCCAAATGTGTCCATCACTGCTAACTAAAATGCCCCTCCACTTCTACATTTCCCCTCCACTTCTGCATTTCAAAGTCTTCCACCTAGAAAATATAAGTTCCCCCAGCTTGTAAGTTACGGGAAAAGTCCCCAGTTAGTTTATAATTTCTTCTACATGCATAGTTCACACACGATATTGGATGTTTCTTGTGGTTGAAATAAAAAACAAGCTATTTCCTCCATTGGTCCTTTCACTGCGTTTCTTAGAGACTTAAAGTACATGGCTAACAAAGCAAAGTTAAATGATGATTTAATGAAAACAAATAAAAAATGTACATGTGCCAAATTCAAAACTGAGAAAAAGCACATATATTTGTAAAATGGTTTCCCCCTTAAAATTCATATGTAGGTTAAGCTTAATTATTCAAATCAAATGCGAACACATTATTAATTGGCTATGAGAAAAGTGCAGATTTGGGCATAACTTTCTCGACTTGTACTATCGATCATTAATTAATTCAAGAGGCCCCTAAGTCCCACACACATTAGTTGATTTTTCCATCTTTCAAGAGTCATTTTTCAAGTCGTCCAAGGCGCAAGCTGAAAATAAAGCCTCAGAAGTCCAAGTCTTTCTTAGAGCACCACCACTGTTTCTCTTCTTCCCTTTCTACATGTAATTTTTCTTTTTGCCAGTCCTTTCTACGCGTAAATGGAATTTAAGAGAAGTGCTTGATTAGCTAAAAAAATTTTAAAAAAAATTCAGATTTTATATTTGAGATCAAAACAAATTTTCAACTAGTTTTTATTTGCAAGATTGTAGGAAGTGTATTTTTAATTTAGTTTTTAATATGAATTTATCATAAATAATTTTTCTATATATTGTGTGACTAGTAATTGAATAGGACCGGGGGAGCATTGTTTTAAAGTTAATGTCATTATGTAAAGTATATTAAAAACTTAATAGAGAAGGTTAAAATACTAGGCCAAAAAAGAAAGTTAAAATAATATGATAATTTTTATAAAAAAAAACTTGAGGAGGCAAATCACAAAGTTTAGGATCGTTCAGCGAAATATAAATTTTAAGGGGTTCGCTTGGTCTTATTTAAATTTTAATTGTTTTCGCATAAATTAAATTTGTAACTAAGATTGCTCGTTTTGATCCCAAATGGCAAATGGACCTTTAGGGATTTTTTTTTTTGTAAAAATAAAATATTTTTGTCTATTAAAAGGTTTAAGTGTTAATAAATATATGACACTTTTTCGTGCCAATATATATAATACTTTTCATATCATGTAAATTAAGTGTTACATTCTTTCATACTATAATATTTATTAACAACTAAATTTA
This sequence comes from Neltuma alba, assembly GCF_004799145.2. Lineage (NCBI taxonomy): Eukaryota > Viridiplantae > Streptophyta > Magnoliopsida > Fabales > Fabaceae > Neltuma > Neltuma alba. The sequence continues at coordinate 517,191 of NW_021636384.1, forward strand.
TGTCGAATTCAAACACACAAGAATATATGATAAGAATTAAAAAAGCCAACAAAAAAGGATGCACAGTTATGCCATTTTAGAAATAAAGAATTCTATATATAATTTGTTTGTTGAAAATTATATTCCTATGGTCATATTTACAAGACAGAGAAAAAATATTTTTCTTGATTTTATTTATTAGTCACCTCATTAAATTGTTACCAAGGATGTATTATTTTCTTCTTAATTTATTATATTGTAGATAACTATTTTTTTTATAAGGGGTATATATTAAATAAGGGTAAAGTTAAAAATTGTTATATTTTAATAAAGAGTTAATTTAGTTTAAAGTTTTTCTTAGTCTGTGTGAAACATGTTAGACATATTTAATAAATAGGATCATAACATTTAAGTTATTTATAAATATATCTCATGTATTTGCCAATTTAATATTATTTCTGAAACTCTATAATTTTTTCGACAAAGAATCTTCTTTGACTGACAATGAAACAATCGATTTAATAACAAATAAACTTATTAGAATTATAAATAAACTTTTTTAAAATATTGATACTTTGTGGTTACAGCTCAAACTTTGTCAATTCACAAGTTAACCTCCAAGAATTTCTCTTCGAATGAGGTCTCTCTCAGTCATAATATGGCCCAAATGTTTCAGTCGTTAACTAAAATGGCTCCTCCACCCTAGCTCATTGGCCCTATAGGGTCCATCCACTCCTACTCTTCAGAGTCTTTAACTTTTGTTTTCTAGCAACATGATTAGCTGTTAAGCTGGTTTCTTGATAAGTTGCTCCAACTTGCAAGTCACCAGAAAAGTCCACAATTAGCTTAACTACATGTACAGTCACGCGCGTTGTTGATTTGTCTATCGTATGCTATTTTGGCAAATGAATCTGAATCATTGTAAATAATTTACTGTTTTAAATATCTTAATCAGCTAGTTTGCGTGCATGCAGAGGCATAGTTTTCAGGAATGTCAAGTTAGTGAATAAATGACTCTTAATTCATCTCCTTATATATGCCTCTCACTATGCATTGCATTTACACAATTCTCAATTCGTTTAAAATTTCTTTCATAGCTATGGTGTCACACCTTCTTTATTACCCTATTATATATCAATTGGAACCATTATAACGTATTTTTCAACGTTCCCGAGTGAGAAATTTCAATTCCAAAATTTACCTTTCTATTATGTCTGTATACTGTTCATATGAAATTGGGTTAATTTTAAAAATTCATAACTAATTCTAGAAAAATCAAAACGAGGTGGTTTCAATTTTCACTCGAAGCTTGTCAAGAGTTCTTTAGAGGAAAAATATTTATTGGACTCAATTTCATCCAGAATAGTACCAAAAAATTGGACAAAATGTACTGTTTATATGATAAATTTTTTAATTTTCAGTATTTTAACCCAACTTTGGAGGGATATAACTCTTAGCACAAAACTCCAAATTTGATGAATTACCACTTTATTTAAAGCTAAAAATAAGATCTATTTGCCTGAAAAATCTCAGGTCCAGATTCCATCATCATTTGCTTATTATTTTATGTGTCACAAATTTATTTTTTTGCCACCTCTAGGTATTTCTTTTGAATTTTCTCCGATTAAGCCTCTATCGGTGTCACTATGGGAAAATAAATTCTCTGAAATTAATTTCTGAAATTTCAAGGCCTAAAACCAATTTTATAAATTCAAAAATATATTTATATGATTTTTTCATATTTTTCTCAAAATTATTGAGGCCTCTAAATAATTAAAATAATTATTTTCCCCCAGTTTCCCAATATTTTTTTGAAAAACCTCAATTTACAGGAAATTCCATAATAATTTATTTTCATAATAATTCCACCTTGCAGACCTCAACTGAGATTCCAAAATCTCTAAATTATACTTCTACCATTTTTCAGGAATTTTCTATAATTTTTCTCAAAATTTTCCGTTTTGCCCTTCCTAGATCAATAGTTACGAAAATGCCAGCCTGGACCTTATCGGGGTTTCACACCAAAAGTTTTTTTGTCTCCCCATCTAGTTTCTACATTGGCCCTCATCTCAATTTTTAATTCTCTATATCCAAATGAAATTTCTCGGGATGTGACACATGGGGTTCCCTGTCAAAAAATCTCAATTTTCTGGGAAGCCAACACTTTGGTGGGTGCTATTAGTTGGCCTTTCAACATTGTTCCCATCTCTTGTTTCCTCTTTCATGACCTCATTACTAAACAGTGAAGTAATGCTTTGCTCAAGTGGAAAGCCAACCTTGACCACCAAAGTCAAACTGTGTTATCGTCGTGGAATGATAATAGCAGTCGTCCTTGCAAAGGGGTTGGAATTACATGCAATGAGCTCAACTCTATTTCCAATATATCTCTTCCAAATTTTGGACTAAGAGGTATGCTTGATAGTCTCAATTTCTCATCTTTGTCCAACCTCCAATTCTTAGAGACACAAAATAACTTATTTCATGGGACCATCCCTCTCCAGATTGGCCAAAGCTCCAAACTTAGTTCTATAGATTTTTCCTTTAATGAGTTCTCTGGTAGCATCCCAACAAGTATTGCCAACCTCTCCTCAGTCACCTTTCTTTCTCTTGGTCATAACAATCTTTCTAGAGTACTTCCAGGTGAGATAACACAATTGACTAGGATTGGTGTTTTGGGCTTAAGTCATAATCATTTCAATGGCCATATTCTTGAAGCTATAGGAAATTTGACAAACCTGTCATAGGTTGAACTAGCAAAAAACAAACCTTCCGGCCATATTCCAATAGCAATGGGAACTTTAGTCAAGTTATCATATCTGCATCTTGAAAACAACTACTTTTATGGTCATATTCCTCCACAAACTGGTAGGTTGATTAACATCCAATTCTTAGCACTTGGACGTAATCAGTTTACTGGTTCTATCCCCCATGAGATTGGAAATATGTCCACTTTACAAAAACTTTATCTTGATTCCAATCACTTCACTGGTTCTATGCCTTATGAGATTGGAATGATGAAGGGACTTATGGAACTTGACATGTCAGGAAACAATCTCTCTAGCAGCATCCCTAGTGCTATCGGAAACATGTCCAATTTATAACAAGTTTATCTTTATTCCAATCAAATTTCAGGGCCGATTCCACAGCAAATTGAGAAACCCTATTCTTTGGAAAGACTGAAATTGTCAGATAATAACATTGTGGGGTAACTCCTGCCAACCATAGGGAACTTGGCCAACCTAAGCAACCTCCTCCTTTCTACAGACAATCTTTCTGGATCAATTCCTTCTAACATTGGAAGCTTGATAAAGCTCTTGATTCTATGTCTGGACATGAACAACCTCTTTGGATCAATTCCTTCTAGCATTGGAAACTTGACAGAGCTCACCCAACTAACGCTACATGAAAACAACCTTTCTGGATCTATCCCTTCTAGCATTGGAAACTTGACAAAACTCTCCATGCTAAGTTTGTTTGAAAATAAACTTAGTGGCAATCTTCCATTGGGGATGAATAACCTTACAAAATTGGTAGGCTTGCATATTGCATACAATAATTTCAAAGGTCATTTGCCCCAAGACATTTGCCTTAGCGGACTACTTACTAAATTCACTGCAACTAAAAATCAATTCACTGGTCCAATTCCAAGAAGTTTGAAAAACTACTCTAGCCTTATCAAAGTCAAGCTTGAAAGTAATCAACTTATAAAGAATGTCACTGAAGCTTTTGGTGTACATCCAAACTTGGACTATATGGATTTAAGTAACAATGAACTTTATGGCCACTTGTCACCCACATGGGGGCAGCGCAATAACCTTACAAACCTTGAGATCTCTTATAATAACTTGTTGGAGGACCACCAGAACTAGGTTAGGCAACAAAGTTACAACAACTTGATTTTTCATCAAATCACTTGACAAGAAATATTCCAAAGGAATTGAGTTGCTTGTCATTATTGAGTGAACATTCCTATTGAGATAGGATTGTTGACAAAACTTGAACAGTCAAGTCTAGCTAACAATCACTTAAGTGGCTCAATTCCAGAACAATTGGGAGGGTTGACCAAATTATGGGAATTAAACATAAATGGAAATAAGTTCTTCAGCATTCCCATTAGTTTTGGTTGATTGCAACAGCTTCAGTCTCTCGATCTTAGTGGATATTCATTTACCAACAGAATCCCAGCATTGCTTGGAGGGCTACAACAACTGGAAACGTTGAGCCTCTCATGTAACAATTTCTCTAGAATGATTCCTTCATTTTTTGATGATTTGAAAAGCTTGACTATGATTGACGTATCACATAATAAATTAGAAGGTCCACTTCCAAATGTTTCAGCCTTTCGTATAGTTACAATGGATAGATTAAAGGGCAACAAAGGCTTATGTGGTAATCTATCCAGCCTACTAATTTGCCCAACAACAAATTTTGACTCAAGCCATTTCAAGAGCATGAAAGTGGTGATCTATGTTGCATCCTTTACTTTGGGCGCTGTGATGCTAGTAACATTTTTTGCTAGGATTTCATATGTTATTTTCAATCACAAAGCAAGGAAAATAGAAAGTCAAGAAAGAGAAGTGCAAACTCAAATTTTGTTTGCTATCTAGGAAATTAGTATATGAAAACATTACTGAAGCCACAGAGGAGTTCGACGAAAAATATCTCACTGGGAAGGGAGGATCTGGAAGTGTCTATCATTCAGTACCAGACAAGGATATGTGTCATCAAAAAGCTTTTATGAGTGAGATTAGAGCCTTGACATAAACCAGGCATCCTAATATCATCAAGCTATATGGCTTTTGCTAGCATTCAAAGGTCTCCTTTCTGGTTTATGAATTCTTAAAAGGAGGCACCTTGGACAAGATACTAAGAGAAAAGACACAAGCAATTGCATAGGATTGGACAAAAAGAATCAAATTTGTTGACGGTGTGGCTAATGCTTCATACTGTCTTTATCATGGATGCTCACCTTCTATAGTTCATTGTGACCTATCAAGCAAAAATGTTATTTTAGACTCGGATTATGAGGCTCATTTCTATGACTTTGGGACATCTAAGCTCCTATATCCAGATTCTAGCAACTGGACCCTATTTGCTGGCACTTTTGGCTATGCTGCTCCAGGTTAGGGATCTTTTATGTTATGTGCTTTTCATTACTTTTGAGTTTTCATGGTGTTATATTTCATGTTTACATTATTTAATAATTAAAAATTTATCATTCACAATGGTTTTTCATGATGATCATTTTGGTTTTGTTATAGAACTTGCTTATACAATGGAAGCGACCGAGAAATGTGATGTTTCTAATGTTGGAGTGTTGACTTTGGAAATAATCATGGAAAAGCATCCAAGAGATCTCATAATGTCATGTTTCTCATCAACATCTTCTAGTGCAACACAAACAACAGTTGCTCACAATTTGGATTTGAATAAGGTGTTAGACCAAAGGCTACCTTATCCTCGAGGCTTAGTGGCTGAAAAGGTAATGTTGATTGCAAAAATAGCTTCTATTTACTTGAATGAAAATCCACGTGCTCACCCAACCATGGAGCAAGTATGTAAGGAGCTTGTCATGCTCGTGCCAAAAAAGAAGTTTTCAAGTTATATCTAAAATAAACCTAGTCAATCACAAAGGATTAAATAAAATAAATAATGCTAAATACAGATATCTGATGTGCAAATTAAATACATGATATGCAAATTAAAATACTTAAAGTACAATTGTATATCTTTTATATATATATGCACACATATATGTGAAAATATTTAGGTGACATGCATATTGAAAACAATAAGAAAAATGAAGAAAGGATAAGAAATAGAAAGGGGGAAGAAAAAAGAAATCAATAACATCTAAGCATGAAGAGGGGAAATTCATCTCCAAAATGAATACAAATGTGAGATATTCAAAAGTTGGGTGCCAACAAACACATTGGCAGACTTAATTGAAAGGTGTATATGTTAAATAAAAGGTAAAGTTGAAAAGTTATTATATTTTAAGAGAAAACTAATATAGTTTAAGGTTTTTTTTTTTTTGACTTGTGGAAAACATACTAAAAATGTCCTATAACCAGAGGAGTGTGACATTGTCCTTTTATTTGAGTTGTCTTTTAAAACTTTCTAAAATATTCAATAAAATAATACTATTTTGGTCTTATTTATAACCACTTCTAGTATGTTTCACACAGACTTAAAAAAATCTCTAACTACATTAACTTTTCATTAAAATATACCAACTTTTCAACTTTATCTCTATATTCACCTTTGAAAAAAAACTATCTACTCTATGATAAATGAAAGACAAAATAGTATATTTATACTAAAAATTTAATAAATTGACTTACAAATAGGATTAAAAAAATCTTCTTTCTCTATTTTATAAATAGGACTAGAGGAATATTATAATGGACATTTAACAAATAAAACTATTACTTTATAATTATCAAAGTTAAGTAAATATAATTATAATGCATAATTAATAGTAATAAATATACAAAAATCTATATTCAATAATTATAATTATATATTTATGTAAAATTATATTTGATAATTATATTTATAATACGTATACAATAATAAGTATAAATATTATTATGATAAAACAATCTCAATTATTTAGATACATTTTCCAAAGAAAATTCAGTAATTTTGTTATAAAACAATCTCAATTATTCAGATACGTATTTCCAGGAAAGATCACTAGAAAAATTTGCCACTTCTCATATTTTGCCTCGAATCTAATTCTCAGTTTCTAAGCAAGCTTCACCGCTCCAATGACCAAAACAAGTCTATTAATGGCAAGTCGTCCAATGGCTGAATCATCCATCATGCTTAGATGCGTAAAATTCTAGAGTCGAGCTTAACTAGTATTAACATTTTAAATTGTGTAAAATAAAAAAGGAAACTTCTGTTATCATCTCAAGCTCACAAGCCCCTTCTTCCTCATCCTAAAACTAATCAGGGGCATAATGGTCAAGTCATGGCAATCTAGAGGGAAGAATTATGAGAAAAAATTTCCCTCCCTTTCTAAAACTTTTGAGGCCAAACAATAAGGGAACAATTTCTCTCCCCTCCTCTATCCTCTTCATCACCAATAGATCAAGGAAAAATCGTTAAAAAAAACCCTAAAAATTGAAAATTACACATAAGGATCCGTTCACAAAAATTATCATCAAAACTCATACTATTCTTGTCAAAACCTATACTAATATTGTAATGGATCTCTATTTGTAATTTTTCTATTTTGATGGTCTTTTTTTGTGATTTTTCCTTGGATCAAATAGTTTAGATTTAATATTTTAAAAAATATTTTTATTTTTCTCCAAAAATTATTATAATTTTACTTTAAAATATATATGAATAAAATTAAATTGCTAAAATTTGATCTGAACAGTTTATTACTATATATTGTTATAAAGTAGATTTTTCCTATGAACTGTTCATATTATATTTTAATAGTTCATATTTATTTATGTATTTTTTTGAAGTAAGATTATAATATTTTTTGGTATAAAAAGAGTAACTTTTTTTAAAAATATTAAATTTTGACTATTGAGACTTGATCCTAATAATGATAAAGGTAGAGGAGGGAAATAGTAGAGAGAAACTGCTTCCAATAAGAGGAGGGGAGCAAAAATCCTCCTCTCCAAATTCATTTTCCCAAACACTAATTAACAGTCATTCACATTAGATAGCGTCATCTTAATGAATACCCTCTAATAAGTATAATCAATAAGAATAATATGACTATAACCCAAAAACAAAGAAATAATTTGAAAAAAGAATTGTAAATTTGAAAATAAAAATAATTAAAATCTTATATTTAAAACAAAAAAAAATCTCTTAATTAACTCTTGTATTTAGAATTGGAGAAAATATTTCCAACAGCAAAAACGAATGGTTGAGAAAGGATCAAAGATCAAGACCTTATCCCAATGTCAATTCCAATCACATGATGAAGTATTTCTCTGTTTGGCATCTGAAAGATTAAAATCACACAATCAATCCCACAATATGCCAACATGTCTAAATGTTTGCGGTATCTACGAAAGAATCACAATACTCGTCAGCTGTTCACCACCTTGTAGTACCAATTCCAATCATCTTCTGTAGATGTACGAGAGAGCAAAGAGAGATTCTTCCTCTACATTTCAAATTTTTGTTAAATTTATTAACTTTCTATTTCAAACATCAATCAATGTGTTCGTGCAATCAACATAGAGGTAGTTTTGGGAGAAAAGTAATAGAGTTAGAAGACAAAAAAACATGAACGTCTTATTGTTTTTTTTCCCCTTTGCCAACTAATGTCTTATATTTAATTTAAAACAATTTATCCACGTATCTCTTACATTTATTAGGACTAGAAGGAGTATTATGTATACTATTAAATTCATTAATCAAAAGTCTCCATAATAATAATAAGAGTAACATACATCACTCTCCCCTCTATTTAACCTAAATTACAGAGAGTTCCCTTTTATTTTAAAAATCTATATGGGTCTCCCTTAAAATCAAAACATATATTACACAAACCTTCCTTCTAGTTTTGAAATTTAACTTTCATTTATTTGATCATTAATTGACCATTAAAAGATAGGGTTAACCTATTATTTTGACAAAATGCCTCTCCTTAACGCAGATATTACTTAATAAATATCATTTAATAACATATGATATATCTTTATTTGAAATTAAGAATTAATTTTAACACATATATTAATATTTTTGTTATAATATTAAATCAATTACCATATTATAAATTTAATTAATTTTACAAATACAATTTTTATTTTACAATAAATTTAAATGTTTAATCTAGTTTATTTATTAAAACTTACTTGTGATTAAATAGATCTAATAAATATTAATAATAAAAGATAAACTAGAGATTCAATATAATGACAAGTAAACTAGTAAACAAGATTTATTCTAATATGTTTTTAATTAAAAAAATACACTTTTTAATGGTGTTAGTGATTTTGACTAAAATGTATATTATTAAAACAGATGAGAGATTTGTGTAATTAAGATAAAATAGAAGAGTAGTCAGAGTATTTTACTCTAACAATAACAATAATAATGTATTCTTTATTAATCAAAAGTCATTTAAAAAACAGTTCATTACTTATGGAATTAGCGACAACAAATTATTTTGTCGCTAACATTAAACATGTTTGAAAAACCCATTAGAAAATGCAGATAAACAAACATAAACATTGAACATGAGGAAGAAAAGGAGAGTGGAGAAGGAGAATTAAGATATGAAGCTAAAATCTCTTTCAAACTTATCCCAACTCAATCTCCATCAAAATCCATGCCATAGCACATCAAAGAGCTCCCAAATGCACCTAATAAGATCGGAATGAGTGAAAACAGTGCTTCCTTTTGATTTGCATAGTATATGAAGCCCTAGGATCAGTTCTGCCATTAAAATGCTAACTTCATTAAGTCTCCATTAGCGGCAGTCAAGATTTTTTTTTTTTTGCTACAGCCAATTACTCTTTGGAATGCTATTGGCTAAAGGTAGCAGTGCTCTGTTTTGCATATCCTCCATTCTTATTTTTTTATTGTGTCATGGCTTCGTAAGCATTTGGCTAGCTTCATGGGCAATAATGACTGCTTCAAATGGCTCCAAAAATGATTCAAATGGCGTGTTAAAAGCATCTAACAAAACAAGACAAACTATGAAGTCAAAATTGACATAAACTTTCTTCTATTCCCCTTTTCTCTTAATTTTCCATCAATAAGCCCCTTACGAGTCAAAAAGTCGACTAAGTTAATCAGAGAAGAATTTTAGGAATTTATCTATTTTCCTGATCTAATGCCCTCTCCTAGCCTCTCCCAGAGGTCCTACCTTTATCAGGTCTATAATTATATCTGAAAATTTAAATTAAATTATGATAACATGCATGCCGTAAATCTTTTTTATTTAAAGTGCACAACTATTTTTTTTTTAATTTTTAAGATTATATAATTCTTTATAAGAATGAAAAGTTATCCAATATTTTAACTTTTAAGTATAAAATACTCTGAATCAAACTTTTAATTAAAATATACATTATTTAAGTTAATAAAAAAGTATATAAAAATTGAAGTAAGATAAAGTAAAAATCTCAATTAAATATTATTTTTTAGCTATGAAGGGACATTATAGTCTTTGAACAACATCAAAAAAATTTTAATTAGGCTTATTGGCCTGGTTAAAAATCTATTAAGAATATAAGTATAAATTTGGATTTAAATATTTTAACTAAATTTAAGGGGATTTTCCCTAAAACAATTGAATACTCGTTCAGTATAACCCCAATATATAGTAGGAAGAATATATATATATTTGAATGAAACTCTTTTTGGGACACATGGCAACGTCTGGGCAAGAGACAATAAAGAAGAGAGGTAAGAAGGAAGATATATAGGAAAGAGAAGGAGGGCGTGGGAGGGAGGAGAAAGAATGAAAAGAGAGGAAGAAAAGAGAGGAAAAGGAAATAGGACCACAGATACACGTTGCACTCTTTCAGACAAAATTTCTTTTCGATTCTTAATTTGTTGTGTGCCTTCCCTCAAGAAAAGGGAATCATCTAAGTTGCATGCATGTGAAGAATCAATTGAGTTGCGTGTGAAGACCGTTGACTGTTTGACGACTAATGGTTAATCTTACTCATTCAAATTCTTATATCATTAAGAAAACAAGGATCTAATAATTAAAAATTAAAGAGTAAGATAAGACGAAAAGATAGAAAATAAACCAAGATTCGACATATGGGATGCAAGGCAGATTCATATAACCAAATAAATATCCTAGGTAATATAAATATGAATCTTCTTATAAAAATACAATAGAAGTACCTCATGCATAGCTTTGACTTAAGTGATCTCTGGATTTGATATGAAAATAGAGAACTGCAAACTAGAACAAGAGTCAGAAGAAAATAAACATTCAAATCTCTTCTAACTGGCAAAAGTCACAGTTAGCAGACTTTAAATGAGTAGACAGGGTTTTTCCTCTCACTAAACGTATTGCTCTAATTTTTCAGCCGTCGAAACTTAATTATATTTCTCACCATCAGAGAAATTTCAATATATTGATTGAAATTAATTATCCTTCTTATTTGACTACGGGCCATTCAGGATATTTTATTAATTTTCTAATTAAATATCTAAATATTTATAATAATGATAATAATAATAAAATATCCCGCATAGAATACTTGGTTTAGATTTTATGTACTGTTTGAATAACCATTTAATTTGCAAATCTCTCGTAGACATTAAGTTCCCTTTCAATGAAGTCTGAGCGACAATGCTCTTCAAATGTATCTACCATTAATAAAAAAATGGCCCCTTTACTCCAACCCATGGGTTGATTTTTCAATACTTTAAAATTCTTCCACTTTTGTCTATTGGGAAAATGATCACCGACCTGTGTAGATCTTGCAATGTATCCTTTTCCTTGGCCCAACTTGCGTATTGGAAGAAAAGACCTCAATATGGTTTCTCTTTATTAGAATAAGAAGCATTTTAATTGCATGTGATGTCAATTACGGTTGTTTTAGGATAATCGTTAATCTTACTCATTCATGTTGTTAGATGGCTGAGGGGTAAAAAGGATTTAAGAAGGATATAATCATTGAAAAGTTATCCAATATTTTAAATTTAATTTTAACTTTTAAGTATAAAATACTCTGAATCAAACTTTTAATTAAAATATACATTATTTAAGTTAATAAAAAAGTATATAAAAATTGAAGTAAGATAAAGCAAAAATCTCAATTAAATATTATTTTTTAGCTATGAAGGGACATTATAGTCTTTGAACAACATCAAAAAAATTTTAATTAGGCTTATTGGCCTGGTTAAAAATCTATTAAGAATATAAGTATAAATTTGGATTTAAATATTTTAACTAAATTTAAGGGGATTTTCCATAAAACAATTGAATACTAGTTCAGGATAACCCCAATATATAGTAGGAAGAATATATATATATATATATATATATATATATATTTGAATGAAACTCTTTTTGGGACACATGGCAACGTCTGGGCAAGAGACAATAAAGAAGAGAGGTAAGAAGGAAGATATATAGGAAAGAGAAGGAGGGCGTGGGAGGGAGGAGAAAGAATGAAAAGAGAGGAAGAAAAGAGAGGAAAAGGATATAGGACCACAGATACACGTTGCACTCTTTCAGACAAAATTTCTTTTTCGATTCTTAATTTGTTGTGTGCCTTCCCTCAAGAAAAGGGAATCATCTAAGTTGCATGCATGTGAAGAATCAATTGAGTTGCGTGTGAAGACCGTTGACTGTTTGACGACTAATGGTTAATCTTACTCATTCAAATTCTTATATCATTAAGAAAACAAGGATCTAATAATTAAAAATTAAAGAGTAAGATAAGACGAAAAAGATAGAAAATAAACCAAGATTCGACATATGGGATGCAAGGCAGATTCATATAACCAAATAAATATCCTAGGTAATATAAATATGAATCTTCTTATAAAAATACAATAGAAGTACCTCATGCATAGCTTTGACTTAAGTGATCTCTGGATTTGATATGAAAATAGAGAACTGCAAACTAGAACAAGAGTCAGAAGAAAATAAACATTCAAATCTCTTCTAACTGGCAAAAGTCACAGTGATGACTAATTAGAATTAGTCATCACCTGTTAGCAGACTTTAAATGAGTAGACAGGGTTTTTCCTCTCACTAAACGTATTGCTCTAATTTTTCAGCCGTCGAAACTTAATTATATTTCTCACCATCAGAGAAATTTCAATATATTGATTGAAATTAATTATCCTTCTTATTTGACTACGGGCCATTCAGGATATTTTATTAATTTTCTAATTAAATATCTAAATATTTATAATAATGATAATAATAATAAAATATCCCGCATAGAATACTTGGTTTAGATTTTATGTACTGTTTGAATAACCATTTAATTTGCAAATCTCTCGTAGACATTAAGTTCCCTTTCAATGAAGTCTGAGCGACAATGCTCTTCAAATGTATCTACCATTAATAAAAAAATGGCCCCTTTACTCCAACCCATGGGTTGATTTTTCAATACTTTAAAATTCTTCCACTTTTGTCTATTGGGAAAATGATCACCGACCTGTGTAGATCTTGCAATGTATCCTTTTCCTTGGCCCAACTTGCGTATTGGAAGAAAAGACCTCAATATGGTTTCTCTTTATTAGAATAAGAAGCATTTTAATTGCATGTGATGTCAATTACGGTTGTTTTAGGATAATCGTTAATCTTACTCATTCATGTTGTTAGATGGCTGAGGGGTAAAAAGGATTTAAGAAGGATATAATCATTGAAAACTAAGGAGGAGTAAGTGAAAAAGATATATAATAAAATAGGATACAATATAGGATACTTGTTTCAGATTGGATGTTCGCACTGTTTGAATTATATGGCGCGCATCTCTTATAGATTTTTGGTTCCCTTTTAATGAAGTCACAGCGATAATGATCGCTAATAAGCTGCTTTCTTCTTCTTAAGTTGGCGTAGCTTGCAAGTTACTAGAAAAGTCCACAATTGACTTGACTGCATGCACAGTAACACACATTGTTTGAGTATTTCTTGTTGCTTTCTTCGGATAGCTACACACAACAATATCGCCCTTTTTACTCGGAACCATCATAATTTGTCTTGCATCCAAGCCACTGATTAGCTCTTAAATAATGTGGTCATTAGTTTAGGAGATAATTATTAGTCAGACGAAAATGTATTATTGTTGATGATTACTCACTCCGTTTCATGTCATAAGAAGTCTTTTAGAAGGAATTTTCACTTCATTTTATAAGACGTTTTGATAGTTTCTCAATAAGCATTAAATATTTTTTTCTAATATATGCTCATATTTAATAAAGATAACAAGATGATAAATTTATATTATGATAGGACTTGTGTAATCAATAAGGATAATATTAGTAATCACTTAAATTTCACAACAAATTTAATACTTTTAACTATTTCTATTGGTACATGTAAATTAATTAGAAACATTTTATAATATGAAGCAGAGGGACTACTAATCTTGATACACATAGTTCTCACAAAATTGTGTGATGATATCTTCAAATTATATATAAGATTGTAACAAGAGATGGAAAAGGGAACTTGATTTTCCCGGGGGTTTGGAATTTATGTCTTGTACTAACATTTGTTAAAAATATAAATTTTTTAAACATCTATTAAATTTATATAATAATAAAATTGATCAAGTAAAATATAATTGCCTTAATACTAGCTGAATAACTATCAAGAAAAGTCTTTATTCAGCTAGTTTGTATACAATGGCATAGGTATATGTAACTATCAGAAATGTCAAATGACATCGTCAATAAATGACCGTTAGTTCATATGCTTATATATATCTCTTAACATCCATTGTGTTTACTACAACATTCTCATTTTGTTTGAAATTTCCTTCATAGCCATGGGATTCCTCTTCAAAAAGCCTCAATTTTCTGAGAAGCTAACATTTTGGTGGATACTGCTAGTTGGCTATTTAACATTGTTCCCGCCATCTCTTGTTTCCCCTTTCAGAACTTCACTAAATAGTGAAGCAAATGCTTTGCTAAAGTGGAGAGCCAGCCTTGACAACCACAGCCAAATTGTGTTATCATCATGGAAGGATAATAGCAGTCATCCTTGCAAATGGATTGGAATCTCATGCAATGAGCTCAACTCAATTTCTGGTATATCTCTTCCAAATTTTGGATTAAGAGGTACGCTTAATAGTCTCAATTTCTCATCTTTCGCTAATCTCCAATTCTTAGTACTTAAATGTAATCAACTTATTGGTTCCATTCCCAATGAAATTGGAATGTTAAAGGAAGTAGTTGAACTTGACTTGTCGAGCAACCATCTCTCTGGTAATATCCCTGCCACCATAGGAAATATGACCAATTTACACCATCTTTACCTTTTTTCCAATCAAATCTCAGGATCCATCCCATGGGAAGTAGGGAAACTCTACTCTATGGAGACATTGCATTTATCAGAGAACAATATATTAGGTTCAATCCCATCCTCTATTTGGAAGTTGGCTAATCTAAGCAACTTCTATGTTTATCAAAATAACCTTTCTGGATATATTCCTTCTAGTATTGGAAACTTGACAAGGCTCTCCATCCTAGCATTGGGACGAAACAATCTTTTAGGATTTGTTCCTTCTAGTATTGGAAATTTGACAGAGCTCACCTATATAAATTTGTGTGGAAACAAACTTAGTGGCAACCTTCCATCAGAAATGAATAACTTGAGGAAATTAGGATCCTTGCAAATTGGAGAAAATAGTTTCGAAGGTCATTTCCCTCAAGACATCTGCATGGGAGGATTGCTTGATATGATCAGTGCACATAGGAATCATTTCACCGGTCCAATTCCTAGAAGTTTGAGGAACTGCTCTAGCCTTATTAGAGTTAGGCTTGAAAGTAATCAATTGACAGGAAATATCACAGATGCTTTTGGTGTATGTCCACACTTAAACTACATTGATTTAAGTAACAATGCACTTTATGGCCACTTGTCACCCACATGGGGGCAGTGCCATAACCTTACAAGCTTCAAGATCTCAAATAATAACTTATCTGGCGGCATACCAATAGAGCTAAGTGAGGCAACAAAGTTACAGCAACTTCACTTTTCATCAAATCACTTGACAGGAAATATTCCAAGGGAATTGAGTCGCTTGTCATTATTGAGTGAACTTAGGCTGAGCAATAATCAACTTTCAAGAAACATTCCTATTGAGATAGGATTGTTGACAAAACTTGAACAGTTAAGTCTAGCTAACAATCACTTAAGTGGCTCAATTCCAGAACAACTGGGAGGGTTGACCAAATTATGGGAATTGAACATAAGTGGAAATAAGTTCTTCAGCATTCCCATTACTTTTGGTCGATTGCAACAGCTTCAGTCTCTTGATCTTAGTGGAAATTCATTTACCGGCAGAATCCCAACAATGCTTGGAGAGCTACAACGATTGGAAAAGTTGAACCTCTCATGTAACAATTTCTCTGGAATGATTCCTTCATTTTTTGATGATTTGAAAAGCTTGACTATGATTGACATATCACACAATAAATTAGAAGGTCCACTTCCAAATATTTCAGCCTTTCGTGCAGCTACAATGGGGAGATTAATAGGCAACAAAGGATTATGTGGTAATCTATCTGGCCTACCAATTTGCCCAACAACAAATTTTGACCCAAGCCATTCCAAGAGTAGGAAAGTGGTGGTCTATGTTGTATCCTTTAGTTTGGGAGCTGTGATGCTAGCAACATTTTTCGCTGGCATTTCATATATTATTTTCCATCACAAAGCAAGGAAAACAGAAAGTCAAGAAAGAGAAGTGCAAACTCAAAATTTGTTTGCTATATGGAGTTATGATGGGAAATTAGTATATGAAAACATTATTGAAGCCACGGAGGAGTTCAATGAAAAATATCTCATTGGGGAGGGAGGATTTGGAAGTGTCTATAAAGCAGAATTATCCACAGGTCAAGTTGTGGCTGTGAAGAAGCTTCATTCAGTACCAGCCAGGGATATGTGTCATCAAAAAGATTTTATGAGTGAGATTAGAGCCTTGACAGAAACTAGGCATCATAATATCATCAAGCTATATGGGTTTTGCTGGCATTCAAAAGTCTCTTTTTTGGTTTATGAATTCTTAGAAGGAGGCAGCTTGGACAAGATACTAAGAGAAGAGACACAAGCAATTGCTTTGGATTGGACTAAAAGAATCAAAGTTGTTGAAGGTATGGCTAATGCTTCATGCTATCTTCATCATGGATGCTCACCTCCGATAGTTCATCGTGACCTATCAAGCAAAAATGTTATTTTAGATTCAGATTATGAGGCTCATATCTCTGACTTTGGGGCATCCAAGCTTTTATATCCAGATTCTACCAATTGGACCTCATTTGCTGGCACCTTTGGCTATGCCGCTCCAGGTTGAGGATCTTTTATGTTATGTTCTCTTCATTACTTTTGAGTTTGCATGGTGTTATATGTCATGTTTCATTTATTTAACAATTAAAAATTTATCATTCACAATGTTTTTTTCATGATAATCTTTTTGGTTTTGTTATAGAACTTGCTTACACAATGGAAGTGACGGAGAAATGTGACGTTTATAGCTTTGGAGTGTTGGCTCTGGAAACAATTATGGGAAAGCATCCAAGAGATCTCATAATGTCATGTTTCTCATTAACATCTTCTAGTGCAGCACCAACAATAGTTGCTCATGATTTGGATTTAAAGGGAGTGTTAGACCAAAGGCTCCCTTATCCTCGAGGCTTAGTGGCTGAGAAGGTGATGTTGATTGCAAGAATTGCTTCTACTTGCTTGAATGAAAATCCACGTGCTCGCCCAACCATGGAGCAAGTATGTAAGGAGCTTGCCATGCCAAAATCACATTTCTCTGGTTCCATTCCATAGCTTCATATAAGTTATGTTGGAGATCTCAACTGAAAATAAGATCATCACAATGTGATGATGTGTGGTGTATTATTGTCTTCACACTTAATGTGTCCCCCTAGTCTACTTGTGTTTTACCTTTTGGATAAGGACCAACCCAAAATAATAATTAAATATTGTGTGATTAAGTTCATTAGTGATGTGTTATCAATTTATAGTATCTATTACATATTTTTCTAATTCGTAATTTGATAAGACCAATGTTACACATCATCGTTAACAACTCCAATATATGACTACTGTGAATGTGCTACGCAGTAAAAAGTAATTAATTCATATTCATGCAAGTGTTACCCAGAATTGATTCGTTTAGCAATTTTATAATTTTAGGGAACTAATTTTTTCAAACACATTGTAAATCTATTAATTGTTTAGCCTCCCAGATCTTTAGCGATTTGCCAGTCCAATTCAAGTACTAGAAGATCTCCATCTTCAGATCCGTCTCTATCACTGCCAACTAACAATCAAAATTTTTCAAACACATTGTAAAATTTTAAACCATCTCCAAATAGCTGTGACGTAGAATAAATTTTTTATATTTAGTGCAATAAAAAACTTCTCTTTTTATATAAGTAAGCAAATAATTATTGCTCCACCATTTATATCCAATACTGTTTTGCTTTAGGTTCTTGATAATATTTATAATAGAAAAACCTCTTTTAAACTTGTTGCCATATAGAGAGTATCAACTACTGATTTCTTGTTGCAATGATTATTTTGTGAAAAAATTTTCAAATTGACTATTTACTACCAAAAGTTCTAAGTGAGACAATTCAAAACAAAATTGAGCAAAACAAATTAGATTATATTCTTATTCATCTGTAGAATGAACACAAATGTGAGATGTTCAAAAGTTGGGGGCCAACAAACATACCAACAAACTTAAAGATCAAATAAAAAAAAGTCAAATCAGGTTTCCCATGTTGTTCCTCACCTTTCAAATTTCATCTTAATCATGCATGTTGGGAACTTAAAGACAGCAAAAAGAAATGTAATTATGAAAAGACTTGTAATACCTGTTATGCTTTTATTATTACTAGAAAGTGTCTCTTTTTATTACGTAACTATAGGGACACAATGTTATTATATTACCTATATTTTTGAGATACTTAGCATGATTTGTGTTGAAAGCATCAAAGTTATGTTCTAACTTGGATAATAATGTTGAATGACTAATGATTTGTGATTTGGAAACCTTGTAGTTATGGCCAAGTGCTTTAGGAATGTTTTGGTTGTGGGATGTGGATCCACATGAAGCTATCTATTTTGATGATTGGCCTTTGTTCAAGAATGATGTGTATGCTAAACTATTGTTTGTGGGCTTGATTGTTGGACTTGAGTGTCTTGGACTTTGAATGGGTCCAAAGTCCAACCGTTATGTATTACATACTACTTCATGTTCTAAATATAAGAACTAATTAGATATTTAATTTAATCATAAATATATATATATATTTTAATTTATTTTGTCTCTTATATGCATTCATTTTAAACAAGTTGATCACAACAAGTCATCCTTCATCAGTCCATACGGTGGTTGCTGTGATTCCAACTCCGGTGGCTTCAACCAGTCATCTTTCAAGTGCCGACCATAGTACGTCAGTAGGGGTGGCTTTTCTCTGCTGGCCCTCCTCTACCTCAAAATGCTGCCATTTGGTGAAAAAAGTGACAAGGAAAAAGTACGAGATCGGAGGAAGGCGGAAAATTGCTAGTAAATTTTTTGTTTGGGAATATGTTAGGAAATACAAATGTGTAAAGGTGCACCCATATTTTTTTTAATCTGCATTCAATATTTTAAAGTATTTTTTATTTTTAGGTACATTTAGCACCATAAAATATTTTTTAGTACTTTTATACTTAATAATTTCGAAGGCTGGATGCACCAAAATAACTAATTTATGAATAATGAACAATTAGTTAAAATAAGTTAAAAGTCATAAATGGATTACAAATGTATTTTTATTTTTAAATATGCCCTTATAATGAATGAATGAAAGAATGAAAGAGACTGTGTGGAAAAATTTTATAAGAGAGAGTATGACAAAGGAAAGAGAATAAAAAGGGCAAAACTAAAAAAGTAGCATTAAATGTGAAGACAAATTCAAATTGAAACTTATAAAATGAACCACACTCCTCTCCAAAATTGAAGTTTATAGATAGGACCGAAGGGAGTATAATTTTTATGGTAAATTATAAAATGAATCACACTCATTTGTAAAATTGAAGTTTATAAATAGAATCAGAGAAGTATAATTAAAAAATGTTTTGTCAGTGTCTTAAAATTGTTAAATTTTTATTAAATGAAGGTGCATCAGCATCCAAAACTTTTCAAGTGTATTTAATATCCTAAAATATTTTACGGTATATCTAGCACTTTAAATTATATTTTGATACATCTAACACTTTAAAATATTTTTTCAAGCACATCCAACACTTTAAATTGCTAAGTCTAAAATTACTCTAAAAAAATACTTTAAAGCATTAGAAGTACCTAAAAATATAATACATTTTAAGATCGTGAATGCATTTAAAAAATACTTTAAGGTGATAAGTATACCTTTATTCATTTTTATTTTCCAACAATATTCACAAACAGAAAATTAATTAGCTATTTTCCAATTCACGACCTCCCTCCCATCTCGTTATTTCTTGTCATTTTATTCACGAAACGGCAACATTTTGACGCAAAGGAGGAGGAGCGAATATTAAAGGCAGCAGAGAGAAGCCATTTCCCCTTCTTGAAGCTAGACACAAGGAGCCACGTCTAAAGGGGGAGGGAGAGAATGAATGAGAGAGGGAGAGGCCACCACAGCATTGCAAAACAGGAGTTACGCATTAGGAGGAAAGGGGGAGGGAGAGGGAGAGAAAGAACGAGGGGCCACGTGGTATAGAATGCTTGGAGGGGGAAGAGAGAAAGGATGAGAGCTTGCCACAACTGACTCACATCCGACTCACATAAGAGATAAAATGAGACTCAAAGCATTTGACACCCATTTAAAAAAACGTAACAGCCGTTTACGAGAATTAACGGGAATGGCTGAATGGCATTTGTGGTCTGTTTTGAAAAGTCTATAGATATTTTTACGTCTAATATTTTATTATGGTTTCTGATATAAGTAAGCAAACAATCATCGCTCCATTATTTATCTCCAATAATGTTTTGTTTCGGGTTCTTGGATAATATTTATAATTAAAAAAAAGCTCTTTTAAATGTTTTTGTTGCCATATAAATAGTATCAACTACTAATTTCTTTTTGCCATAATTATTCTGTGAAAAAATTTTCAAATTGACTTTTTACTACCAAAAGTTCTAAGTAAGACAATTCTGATCGAAGAACAAAATTAAGCGGAACAAATTAGATTATATTCTTATCCAATGTAAAAAAAAATTCTTAAGTGAATGCTTATGCCAAAAAAAGAAGTTTTCAAGTTATATCTAAAATAAACCTAGTCAATCACAAAGGATTAAATAAAATAAATAATGCTAAATATAGATATCTGATGTGCAAATTAAATACATGGTATGTAAATTAAAATACTTAATGTATAATTGTATATCTTATATATATGCACACATATATGTGAAAAAATTTAGGTGACATGCATATTGAAAATAATGAGAAAAATGAAGAAAGGATAAGATTTTTTTGGAGGGGGGGGGAGAAATCAATAACATCTGAGCTTCTCTGGAAGAAACAAAAATATGAGATGTTATCAAAAGTTGGGGGCCAACAAACACACCAACAAACTTAAAGATCAATTATTAAAAAAAAAAATTCAAATCAGGTTTCCCATGTTGTTCCTCACATTTCAAATTTCATCTTAATCATGCATGTTGGGAACTTAAAGACAGTAAAAAGCAATGTACTTATGAGAAGACTTGCAATACCTATTATGCATTTATATACTATTACTAAAAAGCGTCTCTCTCTTTTTATTACGTAACTATAGAGACACAAGGTTACTATGTGCCTGTTTGAATTCACGTTTCAGCAGCAGTTAAATAGCTTTTAAGACTCAAAAGTACTTTTTATATGTTATGAGATGTATTGATAAGCGTCTAGGGTATTTGACTTATGGGTAACAATGGGGGGGGGGGGAGCACAATCGCCAAAGTAGCTTTTAGATGCTTATGAATCGTGCTTTGGGTTGTGTGCGTTTTGGTTTTTGTTTTGTCCCTGATGCCCCTGTCTGTATGTGTTATTTAGGGAGTGTTTGGATAGAAACCAAATCATTGTTTCAAAAGTGCTTTTACGGTTTACGAAGTAAATATGTGAAGGAATTTATCTCGTTTTGCAGAAAAGTGCTTCTGAAATCATGGTTTGGAGGTTGCCAAACACCCCCTTAATTGTATAGCATGTTTTTTTGTTCTTTTGTTTTTTTTGCCCCTGATCGCTGTGTATTTTTTTTTATTAATATATAAAAGACAACCACTTAAATTGAGATTGAACTTGATATCTGTGCAAAATTTGAATTTGAATTTTCATAATTAGGTAGTATTATTTGATTTAAAAATTTTACAGTATTTCTAATTTAAATATACTTTATTCATTAAATATAATGGTATTACGTAAAATTTTACAGTATTTCTAATTATTTTAATTTCATTTTATTATGTAAAATCAATTTTTTTAATCATGTTTCATTATTTATTAAAACTTATACCCATTTTAATAATTTTACAACCAAACTTACTTTTATTCAATCATAATCTAAACAACATTTTACCAATCTCACTTTTACAAACTAACTTTTCTAAACTCCAATCCAAATACTATTTAACTTATCTAATTTAACTTTTATCCAATTTTATTTTTCTAAAAGTCAAATTGATAATAAGCTACTTTTTCAATCACTAATCCAAACAAACCCTATATTATTTATACTTTTGAGATACTTAGCATGATTTGTGTTGAAAGCCTCAAAATTATGTTCTAACTTGAATGTTGAATGACTAATGGTTTCACTACTACAAAATGAAAAATACTCGACGGTTATTTTGGATCATATTTGACGGTTAAAAACCGTCAACTATACTGGCGTCATATATTTCAACAGCAAATATTTGACGGTTATTAACCGTCAAATATTTAAATCATACTTGACGGTTACTAGAGAAAAACCGCCAATTATTTTGAGATTATAATTGACGGTTCCAAAAACCGTCAAGTATTCTGTAATACTTGACGGTTCCATAGAGTGACCGTCAAGTATTATAAACATACTTGACGGTTATTTTTGAAAAACCGTCAAGTATTATTTAATACTTGACGGTTTTAAAAGTAACCGTCAAGTATTTTATAATACTTGACGGTTTTAACTAATAACCGTCAAGTATTATTCGTTTTTTTTTTTTAAATTCGTTCTCCTTTGCCAGCAACCCCCTGCAATTTTGAAACCGATAACAAAGGCTCATTCAACAGAATCATGCAGGCCAGCATTCAAACCAATTCAGCCATATACATATATGTTAATGAACCGAAAATATTTTACATTATCATATATATATACATGAACCAATGAAAACTAACTGTGATATATTAAAATTCTGGCAAGTACAAAAAGGTGAACCAATTCCAAAATTAGCCAATTGCCAAAGTTGTGCAATGCCTAAAACTAACCAACAGCCAAAAATGAACCAAAACCAAAATTATATTGAAACCAAAGCTAGCTGTACGTACATACACTGTCTTAATGTACACTTCCCTATCTATGTTGTGCCCACTGACGGAATAAGGCCATCGCCAACTCCTCAACGATTTCTTCCATCTGAGCAGATGAATACACTGTGCAATATGTGTCGGCAAAGTACTGTATGCAACCACAAATTATGACTTAAGTTAGATAGAAATGTAAAGCTACAGTAAGTACAATAATTCTTAAATATATAAATTGAACCTTAACAAATGCATATTACCTGCGTGGGAATTGTGTCAGCATTGTGCAGAATTATCTCCTTCATAAATTTCATCACGCAATATCCACAATGGGAGCTCTTGTTGGGCTGACGTGGGCACTGTAAAGAATGGAAAAGGAAATAATATTAGTCAATCATATAAATAAACCATATTTAGTAGAATAGTAAATAATGGTAGTGAATACCTTCACTTTCTTCCACGGGAAGGTATCGTCAAATTGGCCGTAAGGCCTGATTTGTGCGGTATAGCCACAAAGCCCTGAGAAGACAATAAAATTGAATATTAATGATTGTCAAAAATTTGATTGAAGCAAGAAATTAAATTAAATTTAAATAATAGAGATAAATATTACTTGTTGAACAATGAAACCATAAATGGTCGATTGGTTGGATCCCCATGAAGAGAATCAAGATACCAAATCCTCGGCTTTGTGGGATTGACCACAATCAGCATCCAGTGTCCCCTAAGTATAAGAAAGACAATTAGAACTATTACAAATTATTTTGAAAATGAAAGAATTTAGGAAAGTTTACCCTTGACAATAAGGCGCCAAAAACAAAGTCTGAGCCCCCGGTGTTGCCCTAGAAATGAAGATATCTAACAAGTCTCTAGATAAGTCTTTCTTCATGGCCAGCAAAAGTGTGGGGGCTGATAATCTTGAACTTGTCATCAAGGCCACCAGGGGCTATGAAGTTCTTGAAAAGATATCTAAATCAACAAACGAAGATATCAATAGAATAAATGTTCAAGTACTTAAGTATTTAGTTAAGGTTTTAACAAATACCTGATATAAAAGTTACAGGCATTTGTGCTGGCCATTCCATGCGTCAGAATCTCTTTCAATACTTCATTTGTGACATAATCTGACGAGGGTCGACCGTATACCTCTGGCTCAAACTCTAGGGGAATCATGAAATCCTCGCCATGTTCTAATCTGGCCCCAATTGCATATTCCTCAAGACATATTCGGAATCTTGATGATACCACTTGAACGGGCTCAGAGGGCTGCTTCTGTGGTGATGATAATGAGTGATCACCCAATAGGCTCTTCTTCCCCTTAGACTGACAAACAGACTGTTAGTAATTAAAATAGAGTTTATTTTAAATCAGCTGAATTTGTAGACCTATACATATATACCTTTGAAGGATGTCCTAATGTAAGAAGACGGCCAGGCCAAGCGACAAAGCTACCCACTGCTTGAGCCACTGTCTCTGCATCTGGGGTGGGTATCGGGAGGGCATAATTCGCATCAATAGCAGTGTTCAACTGCACCCTCACATGATCAGCAGGGAGAGGAACATTATGAATTATACTCTCCCCCGGTAAATTGAACATGCGGCCCGTTGCAACAGTGTGATGTTTAGGGCTATCCGCCATACACTGAACGTCCGCTTCACCCTGATTTGTTTAACATGAGAGACAAGTTAGCTAGATATATAAATTATTGAATGTAATTATATAAACACAAGTATTATACCTCAGGTAGCAAGGGGAATGTGCAGCTGTCTTTGCCACTTGGGCTGAGATTCGGAGCCGGCTGTGGTGCTTGATTCTTGATCAACTGCTCGATTAGGAGCGCTTGCACTTTAACTTGCTCCTTTAACCAGCGTGTTTCTTCCTTCAGCTCCATGAACTCAGCAGAGGAAGGCGTGCACGATGAAGAGGGCTTTTGTCGGTACCCAAAGTAATCTCTCTTGGTGACTCCATAACCGACACCCCTAAGAAGACCAGGATGGTCAGGAGTCCCCAATGCCCTCCTCAATATATCCTGGTCATCTGCAGAATATGCCCCCTGCGAAACTTCCTGGGACAAACTCTCCTGTGCAACAAACATTGATATAGTTATTCATACTTAAAGATATTTGACAATAACGTGAAGATTATTTAATTTAGAATAATACTCACCATCCTGTCCACGACCTCCTTAACGCGAGGATTATCAATTTGGCCATCTTTATTTTGCCTGGCCAGTGCCCACAGCATCTGACGTGATACAGTGACATCTGATCCCTCCTGCTGAGTCACCTCTTGCTCAAGGCCCGCATAACCCAAGCGGCCCTTTCGGTAGGGATACTCATTCTTCTTTACTCTTTCCTTATTTTGGGAACTTAATTCCTGCAAAAACAAAGTAGATTCACAATTAAACAATATATAGATTAAACAAAATGGACTATTTAATATCAAAAAGAGCGAGGATTATTACTTGAAATTGCCTATCACGACGTGACGTCACAAAAGCAGCCCAATCCTCTGGTTTGACCAAGTCCCGTATCAAGCTAGGAACCTGGGACTCGTCGGCTGTGGAAGGATCCTTCAAGTACTTGTGTGTGACAAAATATCGGAAAGAGCGTAGTGCCCTCCCAGCCTTCCCCTCCACAAACTTCTTCCTGCTCTCATCTATATCAAATGCAGACTGCAAAACATATAAAACAACACATTAGTGTCACGCAGCTTGTAAGAAAACGAAATTTGAGTTATAATATATTACCGATACATCTGTCCAAATAGTGTCTCGCACTGAACGATCAACCCTCCTCCAGTGCTGCGCTGTAATGGGCACGGTGCTTCGTGCCACTGCCCCAATATAGCTGATAAATTTATTTGACCGTACAGCTTGTCCTTTCTTATTCCACTGTACGGCAAATTTCTTTCCTTCTGTTCGAGCTTTCACGACCTCTTGCATGACACAAAGGCCCCTCTGTATGCGTGCTGCCTCTTCTTGCAACTGTCTCTCCTGCTCAGAGGCATCTCTCGGCTGAGATGGGTTATCAATGCTAGATCCGC
Organism: Neltuma alba; assembly: GCF_004799145.2. Lineage (NCBI taxonomy): Eukaryota > Viridiplantae > Streptophyta > Magnoliopsida > Fabales > Fabaceae > Neltuma > Neltuma alba. The sequence goes on from NW_021636384.1 coordinate 543,379, forward strand.
TATCGTCTGCCATCTGCAATGAAATTGAAGTAAACAAAATGAATCAGAATCCATTAAATGAAAATAAAGTCATTAATGACGAAATTTATTTGAACAAAATTAAAACAAATAAAAGAATCAAAGAAAATAATGAGAGAATTTACATGCATGTTTAAGAAGATCTTTTTCTTTTTCTACTCTTATGTTTTTGCATGTTCTTCTTGGTTTGAATTGTTTTGATCTTCTTACGAAACACTTTCCCCCTCTTTGAAATCCATATTCCGTCGTTGTGATCATGCCTGACATACATGGATTGATCTTCATTTAAATGAGAATCAAGTGAGGCCCCTTGAAATGGATCATCTTCAATTGCATTGTCTTCATACCCCGTCTCTTCAATATCCATTTTATTAGTCAACAAAACAATAGACCATCCTTTGGCAGCCGGGTCAGGGACATAAAACACTTGCGTAGCCTGAGAAGCCAAAATGAATGGCTCTTCCTTGTATCCTTCTTTATTCAAATTCAATTGTATAAACCCTAAGTCATCAATCCTCAATGCATTATTATTATCCACCCATTTGCAACCAAATACCGGAACTCTGAATTCAATGTAATCCAACTCCCAAATATCCTCAATCACTCCAAAGTATGACATACGTGCATAGATAGGATTTTTATCTTTGGCACTCGATATATGCATGGTACTAGCTACAAGAGTTACGCCACTATTTTGCTGTTTACTCCGATCATCTTGTTGTTTAGTATAGAAAGTGAACCCATTCATAAGGTAGCTTGTGAAAGAAATCACATGTTTGCTCGGTCCATCTGCCAACAACTTTAATTTCTTCGAAACAGAATTAGGATCATTATTATACTTGCCATGCACATGCTCTCTCAACCATGCTGTAAATTGTTTATTGTGTGTTTTGGTGTACCAACTTTCAAGTTTATTGGGATTATCCCTCTTTAGCTCATCAATATGCTCATGCACATAGTCCTCAATCTCTTCGGAGTTGTGCAATACATATAGATGTGCCTGCTCCCACTGTTGGTTTGAAATAGTTACGACTTTCTTTCCCATAATCCCTTCTCCATCTGTCCTTCCCTCATGACGAGACATTGGAACCCCAATATCACTTGCATTTTTTAAGTAATGGGTACAAAATTCAGTAGCCTCTTCACAAATATATCGTTCTACAATACAACCCTCTGGCCGACTTCGATTTTTCACATACCCTTTCAATATTTTCATGTAACGCTCAACTGGGTACATCCATCTTAAATACACTGGGCCACACAGTTGGACCTCTCTAACTAAGTGGATGGTTAAATGGACCATGATGTCAAAAAAAGCCGGAGGAAAATACATTTCAAGTTCACATAACGTAACTATGATTCGGGTTTGCAATCTTGGCAATTTACTAGGATTAATCACTTTGCTGCAAAGAGACTTAAAGAAGAAACATAACTTTGTGATCGTAACTCGTACCTTATCAGGTAAAATAGCCCGTATTGCCACTGGAATAAAGTTTTCCATTAAGACATGACAGTCATGAGATTTTAAACCTTTTAACTTCATATCCTTCATTGACACAAGGTTACTAATGTTAGAAGAGTAACCTTCCGGCACTTTTACTGAAGCAAGAAACTCACAAAAACTACTTTTCTCTTTTCTAGAAAGGGTGTGAGCTGCCGGACGAAGAAATGTACGAGTTCCCTTATCCTCTGGTGCCAATTCCTCCCTTATCCCCATTTCAACCATGTCTAGCCTGGCATTTATGCCATCTTTAGTCTTCCCGGGAATATGGAGTAATGTGCCAAACAGACTTTCACATACGTTTTTCTCAATATGCATAGCATCAAGAAAATGTCTCACATTCAGGGTTATCCAATACGGCAGTATAAAGAAAATAGACCTCTTCTTCCACCCACTTGTCCCAACATGCTTCGCGAAAGGTTTTCCAAATTCACAATCTATATCTTTCACCTTTTGAAATACATCCTCCCCAATCAACGGTGTTGGTGCCTTACCTTCTTCTGAATTCCCATTAAAATATTTTTTGAATCGCCGGTAAGGATGATCACGATGCAACCATCTACGATGTCCCATATATGAATTTTTCATTCCATGCTTCAACCTTATGGAATCTGTGCTCTCTTCACAAATGGGACAACCAAGTTGTCCTTTAATGCTATACCCTGAGAGATTACCATACGCAGGAAGTCGTTAATTGTGCCAAATAACATAGCTCTCAACTTGAATTTTTCTTCCTTATATGCATCATATACATCAACTCCATTCTCCCACAATACTTTCAAGTCTTCAATTAATGGAGCTAGATATATATCTATGTCATTTCCCGGTTGCTTTGGCCCAGAGATTATCATAGACATCATTGAATACTTGCGTTTCATGCATAGCCATGGAGGAAGGTTATATATAAACAAAATCACTGGCCATGTGCTATGGGTGCTGCTTTGCATCCCATAAGGGTTCATCCCGTCGGTGGCTAATGCAAGGCGTAGATTTCTATCTTCTTCCCCGAATTCAGGATACTCAATATCAAACTTCTTCCATTCTGGAGAATCAGCAGGATGGCGAAGCATGCCATCTTTAACCCTTTCATCTGCATGCCACCTTAAATTTTTCGCATCTTCTACATTACTATACAAGCGTCTGAATCTTGGCACTATGGGAAAATACCATAATGCCTTCTTCGGGCTCTTCCCATTCTCTTGGTAGCGTGATGCATTACACTTAGGACACTCAGTTAGTGACTTATACTCCTTCCTAAACAAAATGCAATCATTGGGGCAAGCATGTATCTTCTCATAGCTGAGGCCGACAGAGCGCAACACTTGCTTTGCATCATACGTTTTACTTGGAAGCTCATTTTCTTTCGGTAGCATTTGTTTAACAAGCAACAGCAGTTCTGTGAAGCCTGTGTCGCTCCACCCATTTCTTGCTTTCAAATTATACAGTTTCAACACTGCAGACAATTTTGTGAAATCAGTACAACCTTCATATAGAGGTGTCTCAGCATCACACTTCAATCTATCAAACATTTCAGGACAATCGTCAAGTTCCCGTTCAATCGCATCTGTCATCTCCTCAAGACGATCAGCTTCACATGTACTCATGTCAAGATTAGATGATCCACAGCTTTCACTATGCCCTCGACTACTATTACTCACATCTCTTGTCTCTCCGTGCTTTGTCCAACACTTGTAACTTTGATCAATTCCATTGATAATTAAGTGGCTCTCACAATCGGATGGCGAAACCCACTTCAAAAGGCAACACTTAAGACAGGGGCAAATAATCCTGTTGCGATCATCGGCGTGCTCAATCGCAAACTTAATAAAATCTTCTACCCCATCCCAATATTCTTTTGATAGACGATTGGCGGACATCCATTCTTTGCCCATGGTCCCCGACTAAGATGAATCATTTAGAGGAAAATGTGATCAGTGACTCAAAGATATTATGAGAATTAAACAAAAATAGAAAGTCAACACATGAGTCACTATTGATCACATTTATCCCTCTTTAATTCTACTTGCTAACAACTAGTAGTTGTTAACAACTAGTAATTCAACAAAAATTTACTTTCATTTCAGTTTGAAAAATATTCTACTACTACTAATGTGCTATTCCATTTGAAAAAAATTCGACAGCATAACGGCTTATAACTTAGAATTCCCCAGGCTTTATGGCAGAAAACCAAACCAGCACATAGTCAATTTCAATTACAAAAACAAAAATTGAAACATTAGCATTGCATTCCCCAGACTTTATCGCGAAAACAAAAAACTAAAACACCCTAAACCCAAACTGATCAAAATGCGAAACACCCATTTAGAATCAAGAACAGAAAAGAAAACCCATTCGGCCAAATAGCAAACCCATTTTCCGTGTGTGCATGGTGAACGGTCCTAGCATTATCCTATCATTCCCTTTCCACTACAATCATTTCTCAAAGGAAGAACTAAAGGAAATAAGGGGAGCGAGTGAAGCATTACCAACCTGGAGCCGAAATGACAATCTGGAGAAGCAGGAGGATGCCGCAACGATAATGGAGGACACCGAGAGGGACGATGATGGAGGACGAGCAAGGACGGGCACAAAAACCAAAAGGGAACGGCCGAAACAGAGGTGGGTACGGCGGCTTGGAGAGTCCGAAGCGGAAGGGGGCGCAATCGGGAGAATGCACGCACAATGACAAAGCAGGAGGATGCCGCACCGATAATGGAGGACACCGAGAGGGACGATGATGGAGGACGAGCAAGGACGGGCAAAAAAAGCAAAAGGGAACGGCCGAAACAGAGGTGGGTACGGCGGCTTGGAGAGTCCGAAGCGGAGGGGGCGCTAGAAATTTTGAACTGAAGAGACTGAACAGGGGAAAGGGACGGGTTTTTAAGCACAATACTTGACGGTTTCTATTGATAACCGTCAAGTATTCTCAAATAATTTTGACGGTTTTAGTCAAAACCGTCAAGTATTACTAAACTTGACGGTTTTGATTTAAAACCGTCAAGTTTACCTTTAATATAATTGACGGTTATTTTATAACCGTCAAGTATTTTAGGAATACTTGACGGTTTCTTTGAAACCGTCAAATATTGTTCTACTAAAATTGACGGTTTCTTTAGAAACCGTCAAGTTTTCTTTCGGGGGGATTATATTTGACGGTTTTTATAATAACCGTCAAATATTTAGCGTCAAGTATTCCCCAATTTGTAGTAGTGTTTGTGATTTGGAAACCTTGTAGTTATGGCCAAGTGCTTTAGGAATGCTTTGGTGGCTGTGGAATGGGGATCCATGCCAACCTATCGGTTTTGATGATTTGACTTTATTCAAAAATTTGTGATATGTTGTGTATGCTAAACTATTGCTTATGGGCTTCATGGTTGGACATGAGCATATGTCTTGGGCTTTGAATGGTTCCAAAGTCCATCCGTTATGTATCAAACATATATATATATATATATATGGACATACACTACCTCTCTCGATCATAAATATAAGAGCTAATTAAATATTTAATTTAATCATAAATATAATATCTTAATTTATTTTATCTTTGATATTTATTTATTTATTTCAAAGTTAGTCTCCATTGTGATTGCACATATTAAAGAATTCTCGTTCTAATGTACATGATTAAGGGAACAAGTTTAGGCGCTCATCAATGTGATGAGCATCTTAAACTCATCATATTTAAACAGTCCAAATTTTATTTACATGGTCCAATTTAAAATTTAATTAACTATTTTAAGTAGAAAAATTTTTTTTGAAAAAAATGGTAGTTAAGATATTATTTTTATCTTAGATTCTATACCTATTAAAATAATTATTTTAAACAAATAAAAACAAAGAAGAAATTCCATCTAGACCATCCAAATTAAATATGGATAGCCCAGATCTGATGAGCTTGGGGTGCTCATCAAAGTAATGAGCATTTAAACTGGTTCCTATGATTAACAATGGTATTTTAGAGAAGAAAACACTCATTTATTATAAATGACTAACTTAACTAATTTTTTTAATATCTACAAATTAGTTATCTAGCTTTTATAAATAGTATTAAAATTTATTTTGGAGTTTGAATTGTTTGAATCGTGGTGGATGTTTGAGTGATGAGCTCGTTATTTTCTCATGGTAATGTATGTTTTAATACAAAAAACTGGATAACTTACTATTCAAAAAAACAAGACAGTCACGTATTTCAATAGTTATGTTCTAATTCTTTTTAATCATGGTGGAGCCATTTTTGAAGTTTCCAGGTGTTAAAAAGTGGTGTTACGATTAGCTTATGGCTCCGGTTAATAGAATGGGGAGAATATAAAAGAAGCTTGGCGCATCAAAATTTTTATGCATGTATTTTATGAAGTTTATCTTCCAAAAATTGTATTGATGAACTAATACATGTTTTAAATCGATTTATCAATACATAATTGAATTACCATTTTCGTTTTTGGAACTTCAAATCTCATCCTTGTTAGTTCGTTATTATGAGTTTTAAATAAATAATTTATCGATAACAAATAATTAGTTAAAATTAATTAAAAATAATAAATAGATTAGAAATATACTTTTTTTTCAAATATGTTCTTATAATAAATGACAAAAATATGAAAGGGAATATGTGGAAAAATGTGATATGAGAAAATATAAAAAATGAGAGAAAATAAATAATTAAAAAAATTGAAAAAACATATTATATATTAAGACAAATCTAAATTAAAATTGATAAAATAGGCTGCACTCCTTCTTAAATAAGAAACTTATAAATAGGATAGTGGGAAGTATTTCACAATCTTCAGGTGAGGATTGAAATAACCTTCTTAAATAAATTAATAAACTTAATTTTTTTCACAGTAACTTCAAAAAATAACTTTTTATAACCAAACCATACTAACTACAAACTCAAATTATATTACAATCATATAAACTAACTAATTACATAATAATGTTATCTAGGACAAAAAAGAACAGCACTCAATCATACACTCTATCACAGATAAAATAACTTTCCTTAACTCATTCAAATGCAAAATCATGTAAGAAAACAACATATTACATAGCTTATAAATCAAAATAATAAGAATTAAGTCTTAATTTATATTTTATAATAAATTCATGATAAACAAATCACATCCGATCTTAGACCCCTAGCCAACTACTAGCATACTGCTACAACAGTACAAATCAAAGGATACAAAAACATTATAATGCATGAATCAATTAAACACAGTTTGTTCTAAGATAACAATATACAAAAAAAAAAATATAACTCATACATCGAGGACACGCTATAAGTCGCTAATGTAGTTTTACTCCTCCTAAGTCTTTCTTGACATCCTTCTTCTAAAACTTTCACCTGAAAAATGTTAAACAACAAGGATGAGACAATGTCTCAGTAACCAAATCCCTACCTATCATACACATTAGCATGAGCTAGCAAGATGTCAGGTAGGATATACAGAGTTAATAAATCAATAATCATTTATTTAACAGTTAAACTCACAATGACCATATAAATTAGATATTTTAGCCAGTATCATGCAACTGATAATATCATAAGGGATAACATACTTTTTATTTATCCAAAAGATACAAATATCAATGAAGATTCCATGTCATATGTAATCCATGAACCAAAATCTATCTTTATATTCTCCTTATTTCTGTCGACTAGACCCATGGGTTAAGTTCTTTCTATTTGACTAGCCACTCTCACAAGCTCACCACACAAGTGATGTGGATCGACCAAAGACCACAGAGCATTCGATGAACCATGGGTCCCCCCTCGAAAAACTAGTGGGGCATCGCAGTCCCTCAAAGAACTAGTGGGACAATAAAAGTGGCCAATCATAGAGCTCCGTATAGTGGCCATTATCACGTGGCATGTATATATCTGCATACTCCAATCGTCTTCCTCCCAACTAAACCAGATACATAGGGTTCACAATAACACATTTATATGCATAATCAAACAAATTCCAAAATAATACTTCATAGTCATAATCATTAATTTCTAACAATACAAACAATTTCAACCATTTTCAAAATAATATCCCACAAGATAGTTCATATAAAACATAATATACGTATACAAAAATTAGTTATAAAACCACTCACTAACCTCATACCAAAGCATGCAACAAATAAAAATTTAGTTACCTAGTCTCCTAGCTAACAATTAAATACAACCAATGCCTGAACTCGAAAACACCACAATAGGGTTTATATCTATAAACAAAATTAAAATGTTATCTCTATAACATTAGGATAAGTTATTCACAAAGTTTTAGCCTCTAAATCCCCCTCTAAGAGCTTCAATTATTAGTCAGAATTCTAGCTCGAAATGCTCTTTTCTGAGGTTTAGAATAAGAACATATATATATGATGATTTAAATTCAATTCCCAGGTCCCTTTAACTTAGATTATCCTTTGATTATTAAATTATATTATTATACCCAATTCACAAACTAGGTGGAAAAATCCTAATCTATAACCTACATTCTATCCTTAAAAATCTCAGATAAACAGATTTAATATGAGTTAAGTTATTCATACTAAAGGAGTCTAATTATTGATCGTACCATTGAATTTAACATCTTAGATGTCATAAATTCATTCTTAATTGTAACTTGATCCAATGGTAAAAACATTTAAAAATAATAATTTACTATTCAGGGTCCTATTTACAAAATCTAGAAAAATAAGTTCAAAGCGTAGTTTATAACTCGTACATTAGAGATCGTATTGATGATGTAACCGTTGACATTGACGAGTACGAAATCTAGGACCAGTTGACAAAATTGCAGCCCGATCCAACGATTCATGAACTCGTAAATAGCACTTTACTGAGACTGTCTCAGTTTTGTGTAAAACTTATTTTACTTACTTTTAACTCTCCTCTACTATCACCTATACATAATATCCAAGAGCTCCATCTATCCATCATTTAGTCAATGTGAGATTTCTCAATATTGGTATTTTATTCATCTTCCTATCATTTAGTCAATATGGGACTTCTTAATATTGTTATTTTATTCATTTATTCATATATATGTTTATACATATACACAAATATTTATGATTTTAATTATTTTAATTGCTTATATATATTTAACCCTATCCATTCTATCTCAATAAAAATTTACTTAAATCTTAGGAATATGAAAGTTGAGATGTTACAAGGGCTTCTTTAGAGATCAAGAGGGAAAGCATGAGAAAATTGAGTCTAGTGTAGAGGCTCCTTAATTTATGACTTTTGACGCGCACACACATATAAATATACTTTTCAGGTACTTAATATAAGATTTAATTAGAGAGTTAATATTGGTCTTATATATAAATCTATTTAATATATCAATTTAAAATCAATTTTTTTAAAATTAACCTCATTAATATTCTCTAACAATAATCAAGTAGGAGAGGAAGGAAATGAATTAAGGAAGATGTTTAGGGTGTTTTAGAAAAAGTATATCATATTAACTAATTTAACTAACATTCTTAGTCTACTCAAATTAGTTAATTAAGTCTTATATTAAACATCGGACAAGTATTATATTTTTCCAAGGATTTTTGTGACTAACATATGGATGAGAGCCTGCCAAATAAATCTGAAATAGTGCCTCAGTTTGCTCCGTTTGGTTTTTAGAACATTTTGTCCTTGAGTTGATAACCACATCCACTTCCACCTATTTTTATTTTATTACTGCTTTTTTGTACTAATAATGAAATTACAAGGATCAAAAATTAATTACGGGTCATTTTCATGGGGGTTGCACCAATACCATCCGCCTTTTACCTTGTCCACTTTCGGTTAGCTAACTGCTTCAGTTCGTCAAATTTCAAGTTCATTACCAAACATTTATATGTGCGTTTGACTCTTTTGCTATTGATTTAATATTACTTAGTATTTTAATTTTATTCTATTTTTTGTTTTGTTTTATTATATTTTATAGTTATCCCTGAATTTGATATGTTCTTCTGATCCTTAATTATCAAAGTTAAGCATTCTTTGAGCTAAATTAGATGTAATTGGCAAAAAAAAAAAAAAACAAGAGAGCTAAATAAGATGTAAACATCTCTGTTAGTATTTGTTGAGTTGTAAGACTAGTCTAAATTAATATTGAAAAAATGAACCATATGAATGTCATAAAAAATAATTTTTCAATAACAATCAAAACGAGTCTACAACGGAGTTAAACGAAAAAAATAGTTAAGAGGTCAGATTGCAATCAAATTAAGGAAAAAATAAAGATAAATTAAAAAATTAAATCATAAGCACGTTTTGACTTTTTTTATTTTAGAAGTTTTTTTTTTTTTTGAGTTTGGAAAAGGAGTTAAAAATTGATTTGTTGATACGGACATCCTACTCATATCTTCAGGTGGATTTCATCAAGCGTTTATATAGCAATACCCATACCTAATTATTTGGACCAAAAATACTGAAATGCCTTCTTTTTGTGTAGTACAAATTATCATGAAACTGAAACGTGCCGTGTTGAATTAGTATCACATTAATTCAAGACTTGGAATTCCGAGTTGGTAGCAAATTGGAACCTTCTCACATTCTCTTATTTGCATCTATTTATTATTTCAATAAATATAGTATCTTTGTCAAAATTATGAAAAGTAAGAAAATTAGTAGTTCCTAAGTGCTTTTTATTTTTTTTTTCCACAATCTACTTCTAATTAATGGCCTATTTGGTGGATTACAGGAATGAGAATTACATGTAATCTTGATGCAAAAGTTTGATTCAATGTTTGGTTAGGCTTTGTAATATAAAGAAGATTACGGGCCTGTTTGGGTATCCCAAAACCGTAGTTTCAGAAGCACTTTTTCGCAAAACGAGATAATCTCCTCCACATATTTACTTCGTAATCCGTAAAAAAAAAACACTTTTGAAACCATGGTTTGGTTTCTATCCAAACAAACCCTACATCTTGATATCCTGATTCCCTTAAAAGCCTGCATCTGGATTACATAAATAAACCCTATGAATGAGGATTACAGGAGGAGAAAAATACATTATTACCCATTAAAAAAATCAAACAATACTTGGATCCTTCTCATCTATCAACACTGTCAATTCCCTCATCCTTCGCCTTGACAGCACCGCAGCCCCCATGGAAACCCCATCCCCACCCTCATTCTCCTACTTTCCACCCACTCATCGTCATTTTTCTTTTTTATGTTTTGTTTTTGTTTTTGAATACAAGGGACAAGTTGAAACTTGGATCCCATCATCATTTCTTTCTAGGCGTAACTTCTACCCACACCCACATTCCTTTAACCCCAAGATCGAAAGCCCTAAAAAATCATTCAACTTGGAGATCTATTTACAATCAAATCCATTCTTGATCAATCACTTCCTTACTCCTCCTCAATTCTTTGATTTGTAAGAATATTTTTCGTTGTTACTTTTTTGTGATGATTTCTGATTTGTGGATTTGCATGAGGAAGAAATACAAGATGCAAGAAGTTGACTTTTTTTTTTACAAGGATATTTTTGACTTTTTAATTTATCTTAATTAAGTAAATATAAAAAAATATATTTCATTACCCCATTCCTAATATTGTACCGAACAAACTTATTGTAATCATTATTACATTACATACATTCCAATCCATTACATTACATTACATTCCTACTATTTAGCGAAGCAAACGGGCCATAAATGTTTCATGGTAGTAAAGTTATTTATTAGAAATTGGGAAAAATCATTAAATAGGGATACAAATAAAAATATTTTTAAAAATATTCTAAAATATAGAACATGGTATTGCAAAGAGGGATAAGGGCTTAAAAAAGTGGGTACTATATTTTTGAGGGGAGAGAGAGTACATGATTTGAGAAATTTTATCAGCAATATATATTAGTTTAATTTAATTTAATATCAATATAAAATTTAAAAAATATATACGTAATAACTCGTTTTCTTTAGTTTTAATAATTAAGCATGAAAATTGAACTTCAATGTTTTAATTCTATTTTTTTTTAATCAGGAATATTTTAAGTCTAATTGAAACCTTAGAGAATTAAATGTATATATATTTTATTTTAGACGAAAACTAAAATAAATAATCTAGAATTAGTTATAAAAAAAATCCTTTCAAGGGTGACTGATCAAACATTGGCACGTTATTTTTCAGAACTTCCGAAATTCTAATTCTATCTTATAGTAGTATTTTCAAAGGAAAGTCAAACCTCTTGAAGTCAATTAGAATAGCCGGCTTCTTTGTTTCATATTAGTATTACAGTTTTCTTCTGCATAATCATTATATTGAACTGAACATTAGAGTATATATTATAGGGAAAAAAAATTAAACTTATACGGACTTGGGCCTTTAATATGTCTCTCTCTACCACTCTCCAATACGCTTTGTGTTATCCGAACTCCAAAATGTTTTTTTTCCCTTTTTCTTTTTGTCATTAGACTATAATAAAAGGAGTAACATTATAATATATTTAAAAATTGTGCAATTTTGATTTATTTTATTTAAAAATAAAAAAAATTAAAATTGTACCATTTCTTTATCATAACATATCACAATATCACTTATTTTATATGGACTCTAATGATAAAAAAATTTAAAAAAAATATTTGGAAAGTTGCGGCACAGATCGTTATTAGAGGCTCCCAACCCACTCTGTATGATTAAGATATTTGTTCTCAATAAAATCAAATCAATATATGTGAATTTTAAAATATCATTAATATTATTAGTATTTTAAAATTTACTTGTTCTATTTTGATTATTCGGTAAAAAATATAAGTATATAAATCTAATACCTGAGTCATTCCCTATATATGTTATATTGCTTTTCAAAAGATTTGTTAAAATTTCATCTTAACTTTCTTATGACTTCTATCAAAAATTATAACTAACTCTTTCAGAACTTTTATACACAATATTGGAGGAAGCTCTCTTTCAATTAACGTTCTATAAAAAAAATTTACATTTTACATAAATTATGCCTTCATTTTCTTTTCGGTAAGACAAGGAGTGTATCCTCCTTGCTATTAAAGACTCTTCTGTCTCAAGTTAGGCAAGATAATGCCTAAACTGCTTTACATTGAACTTGATTCCTTTTTTTTTTTTTTAAATATTTTGATGGACATAACTGTAAGCATAATTAAATAATTTATTTTTCAAAAACGAATTCTATATAAAAGGTTAATATCATCCATATAAAATAAATAAAACTTTTCCTTTATAAAAATATCAGTATTTTAGGATCTGCACAAAATTTTTAAAATTTAGGCAATGCAATTATTTGTGTGTCAAAAGGGCAGTGCAATTATATAATAAATATTTTATAAATATTTTTTACTGCTAGTATAAAAATAGAGGACATAAGTGCCATGAAGCATATTGTTCTAGGTGGAAGATAAAGTATTCCATTATTTATTTTTTGTTTGGCCTTTCCTCTTTTACGTGTATTGGTTGTTTTGGATTAGTTTGTGGATGTTTATGCTTTATATCTCTTAACTTTTCTATCTTATTTCTTTTAGCCATAACTTTCGTATCGATGTGGTAAGTGGAAAAAAAGTCATCTTTCCAACAACTTTTGTCCAATTACAAAAAGCCAAAAAAAAAAAAAAACTAAATCAATAAAGGTTTTGCCTTTTGTATTCATTTTCATAGTGACGATTTAAACAATATAATTCTCCAGTTTTGGAATATAGCAGCTAATTAGAAAATTAATATTAGTTTTATATATAAAACCTATTTTACATGTTTATTAATTTTTTTAAATTAACTATATTGATATTCTCCCAATAATAATTAAGTAAGAGATGGAGGAAGAAAGAAAATTAAGAAAGATACCTAGGATTTTTTAAAAAAAATTATCATATTAACTAATTTAACTAATATTTTTAATTTACTCAAATTAGTTAATTAAGTATTATAATAAGGACAAGAGGAGTGGCATTTATTATCTTAAAAAATTAAGAATTAAATTGCATGGAGTTAGTCGAACTTTGACCCGCATATAAATATTTATTTATTATTAAAGTTTATGGGTAAATAGTTGTTTTTAAGTCCAGAAAATGTTAAAATCAACTAACGTATAAATATTTATATTTATATTTAATTAAATGTATATTTAATTTATAATAATTAATGATCATTTTCACATATCATGGGTAGAATTTAATTGAGAAATGAAATAGTAATTGACTACAAAAGTCATATAGTTATCATGACATGATGTCGTTAAAAAGGCTGGAAGTCAGCCCTACAGCAATTTATTACCTGCCAGTTATGCTTCTATTAAAATTTTCAACAATAAGAGAAAGTTAACCGCCTTTTTCCAATATTAGCCCGCTTCTTAAAATAAAAGTTGAATAACTAATTAGAAGAGATTAATTGAGTTAGTTATTTGTAATAAATGTGTATTAACTCTCTTAAATTACCTTTATCAAATTATATGCATTGAAACTATACTTAATAAAAATACCTTACAATCAATAAAGATATTTTTTAGAACACATTATAAATATGACAGATAAAGTAGAGTGAATATTATATTTAGATTTTATTTATGATTAAAATTTTCAATAATGTAAATATAAAGTTACATATATACAATTTTTTTAAAAATCATTTTCAAATAAATTTTTATTTTAATTAAATTGAAGCAATTTTTGGACCCATTTCAAATAATTTATAAGTAACATTTTAATCCTAATACCTCTCTGGTCCTAAATATAAAATCCTTATAGTAGTATATACTAGTATAAGAGTTTTATATTTAGAATCAGAAGAGTATATGAAAAGAGTTTTAGGTTCCCTAGTATGAAATATACTTATAAAGTTTTTTGTAGTGTCCCAAACAGGGCCTTTGTCAACCTGTCCAGGCAACGCGGATGGCAACGCCCCAGTCGTCAAACTGCTACGACACGTCCGCACGTGCTTGTCTACGTGGCGCGCAGTACAAACTCAAAGGCCCGGAAGTACAATGGCTCATCGGTCAATTAGGAATTGTTGAAGGGCAATATCGGGAATCCGTATATCTGTCCTACCAACAGCCCCCACCTGCTCCTCAGCACCTTCCACTTAGTTGAAAAATTGCTGTCTGATGTCTCACCCATTCCCCCGCGAAACAACCTTTCCTCACCTTTCCTTTCCTGTGGGCTCTGTTTCTCGCATTAAGCGAAAATTACACTTTCTTCCCTATAAATCCAATCACTAGTACTTTAATCCTTGCCGTCTTTTTATTTATTTATTATATCATTTTTATTTTTATTTTTATTAACATAAATTACTCCAAAGTATGGTACTCAGAGGCTACACATCAAAGAGCCTTCTGATTATACTACGTTTGCTTCTTAATGTAAGATATTGTTTAATTTTTATTTTGATCCTAAATATAAGATCCCAACTCACTTTGTCTCTCACATTCATATATTTTTTTCAAGGTAGTCCTTCTAACAATGGTAGTTCTAACCAATATACTTGATTAGCAAGGATATTTTAGGAAAGAAACATATTTATTACAAATAAATAACTTAACTTCTTTCCTTAATCTCCTAAATTAGTCAACTAACTCTTATAATTAAAACCGAAGGTAGTATCATATTTAGAGCAATTTTTCTTTATATAAAAAATATAGGAAAATTAGTTCTTACATAAATTAGTTGGCTTACTCTAACAATTCTTAATATAAAATCTATTTATTTAATTTGAATAGATTAATAAAATTGAATAAATTGACTGATTATAATATATATGACTTATCTTTTTTTAAATTTTGTGTAATATTTGACTATATATCATTTTATAAATTAGATAAATTACTTTTAAAAAATAATAAATATGAGAAATAAAATGAATTAAAATAGTATATTAGTATATTAAAAATTAAAAATTAAAAATTAAAAATACACCCTTAACTAAATTATACATTTAGCACCCGAAAAAAATTATACATTTAGCATCCTAGGAATTCGAGTAGTTATTTGGTTGTTTTTTGATTTAACGATGTAATGGGATTTTTGATAATTAATTTTGCTGTGGTTTCTCGTTTTTTCAGTTTTTATTTGAGATTTGTCCAAGAAAAACAATGACACGACTTGAAAAATTTAATTATATCATTAAAATTTGTTAAAAATTAAAATCTTGAAATTATGGTGATTAAATAATTAATAAATTTGAAATTATGAAAGTTTTAAATTATTACCTCTAGTCCTTAATATAAGAGTTCATTTGACTTTTATTTGGTTCTAAATATAAAATCTAAATCCACTTAGTTTTTTATATTTATCTTTTTTTAAAAGATAGTCCTTGTATTAATAGTAGTCCTAACTAATATATTTAATTAGTAACAATAATTTTAAAAAATTAATACTTATTTATTATAAATAATTAGTTTTTATATTAAGAATAGGAGGTAGTATTAAAATTAAGACCACGTTACTCAAAAGTTGAATGACAATCTGGGGTCAAAATATAATTTTCGGTTTTTCTTCATTTTCTGCCGCATTCTTTATATTGTCATTTCTCACGGCTCAGTTCGGTACCAGCACCTTTGCAATGGCGCCTAGTGCAAGAGACCTCCAGTTAACTCCTCTTGCCGGTGGCCGTGAAGCTACTTCCGCCGTTGATCCCGGCGACCTCGAGGACGTCCGGCTCTTGGACTCCTATGACAAAACGGATTGTTCATATGGATCTGAAGACGGAATCAAACGGATTCAGGTCAGAGTCTCTGGCATGACTTGTGCTGCCTGCTCCAATTCCGTGGAATCAGCTCTCAGGGCCATTGATGGCGTGCTCAGTGCTTCCGTGGCTCTGCTTCAGAATAAGGCTGACGTCGTTTTCAACTCAAGTCTGGTCAAGGTTACTATTTCCTTGTTTGGCATTAATTAATGATCAACTCTTTGATTTGAAATGCTATTTGCAGGCTAGATTTCGCTCTCAGATTTGGGTTGTTTAGTCATTGAATGTTATACTCATAGATTTCCTGTCTCGTGATCGCCTTTTTCTACGTTAATCAAGGACATACATTTTTATTTGTCATGGACATGTTCTTATTATACCTGACTGGTTTCTGTCAGATATTTGAATAGAGAAGTTTTTATGCATAATTATGGTTTATGCTTCACATTTTTGTTTCCAAGTTCCGACCTCTCCATTTGTCTACTTCACGTGCTCGGTGATTATATCTTAGATAGACGTGTTCATTTTAAGGCATCATGTACTTGACTTTTATATGTTCAAGATGCATCACATTTTAAATTGTATTCATAGTGCTTGACTTCGAACAATTACTTTCTAATTATGAACGTTGTGTATTTCGTAAGTTACTTTTGTGTGTGTCTTTCCTTTCCTTATGAACATTATAGTATATGATTAATTCTGGAGCAAGCAAAGGACATGTTAGTTAGCTGTACGCTCTTCGATGGCTACGATGAGCTATGATTGATCCTCTCTATCTATCTTATACTATCTCAAATCACGCTCTTTTAAACTGATGCATGTCTCCTCTTCTTGTAGCGTATATACTGCTTTGATACTAGTGAAACATAATATCACAATCAGAAGCCACTCCGCCAGGTCTCTTTCACCATTTCTGAAAACTGCAAAATGATTATGCTTCTTGAATGTCAGAAATATGGACACCTGCAAAAATGGGCTGAAAAAAAATTCGGAATCGTACTTAATGCGAATGGTAAATTTGGAGGGAGGACGAGAGAAGAAGGGAGAGAGTTAGTAGAGATTGTTTGAGCCCACCCACTCTGTTTCCTTCTCTCCTTTCCTCTTTCCAAATTTACCTGGCGTGTCACTTGGTAAACGTAGAGAACGTTAGCTGAAAAGCCAGTCATTTATGCTGTTCAGAGTTTCAATATTTCTTTAGTAACTCATTTTCATGAAGGGGTGATGAAGCTTATATTAAGTATATATTGAAATATATTTTGGACTTTTTATGAAAACCAGGACGAAGACATTAAAAATGCAATTGAAGATGCAGGATTTGAAGCAGACATACTACCTGAGACCAGTACAGTTGGAACAAAACTGCAACAAACCCTGGTTGGACAGTTCACAATCGGTGGTATGACATGTGCAGCCTGTGTAAATTCTGTTGAAGGTATTTTAAGGAATCTTACTGGTGTCAAAAGGGCTGTTGTAGCTTTGGCAACTTCCTTGGGGGAAGTTGAATATGATCCTACTATAATTAGTAAAGATGATATAATCAATTCAATTGAAGATGCTGGTTTTGAAGCTACATTTGTACAGAGCAGTGAGCAAGATAAAATACGTCTGGGGATTGTTGGTTTGTACAGCCTGACTGATGCACAAGTTTTAGAAGGCATGCTCAGCAGCATGAAAGGAGTAAAGAAGTTTCATTTGGATCAGATATCATGTGAACTGGAAGTTCTTTTTGATCCTGAAGTTCTCAATTCTAGATCCCTAGTTGACGGGATTGAAGGAGGAAGCAATGGGAAGTTTAAACTACAAGTTAGGAGCCCGTATGCAAGAATGGTCTCTAAGGATATTGAAGAGATCACAACTATGTTTCGACTTTTTACCTCAAGCCTGATTCTAAGTGTGAGTACCTTAGTCCTTTGCTCTCTTATACCTTCATGAATCTTCATTGGACACCTTCTGAAATGTTTTATCTTTGTGCCTTTGTATCAGATTCCTTTCTTTCTCATTGGTGTAGTTTGTCCTCATATACCAATGATATACTCCATACTGCTTTGGAGATGTGGGCCTTTCCTCATGGATGATTGGCTGAAGTGGGCATTAGCTAGTATTATCCAGTTTGGGATTGGAAAGCGCTTCTACATTGCAGCTGGCAGAGCTCTTAAGAATGGTTCAACTAACATGGACGTGTTGGTTGCTTTGGGAACTACTGCTTCGTATGTCTATTCTGTTTGTGCTCTTCTTTATGGTGCCCTTACTGGATTCTGGTCTCCGACATATTTTGAAACAAGTGCCATGCTCATAACATTTGTATTGTTGGGGAAGTATTTGGAATGCCTTGCAAAGGGGAAGACGTCAGATGCCATCAAGAAGTTAGTAGAATTGGCCCCTGCAACGGCTTTGTTGGTAGTCAAAGATAAAGGTGCATTTAATTTTCCTTTTTCTGTGCTTTGTATTCTTAAAGAAATATAGATGGTGAAAAGTCTTCAAGATGGCAAACAAAAAAATTATTCTTCAGGCTTTGATTATCTTATTTGAGTTGCCAGCTCTTGATTGAAGGCCATATTGTTTACTGTCTTCTAGATTGCAGTGTAACATTATACTCGAACTTGAGAATTAATAGTTTAAATTTATTGCTTTTTTAGGTGGTAAACCTGTTGAAGAAAGGGAAATAGATTCATTGCTCATTCAGCCTGGTGACACTTTAAAGGTTCTTCCTGGTACAAAGATTCCTGCTGATGGAATCGTTACATGGGGCTCAAGTCATGTAGATGAGAGTATGGTAACTGGTGAAGCTGTGCCTGTTTCAAAGGAAGTTAATGCATCTGTTATTGGAGGTACTATAAATTTACATGGTGTCCTTCACATTCAAGCCACCAAAGTAGGAGCTGATACAGTTTTGAGTCAGATAATTAGTTTGGTAGAGACAGCTCAGATGTCCAAAGCCCCTATTCAGAAATTTGCTGATTATGTAAGTATTCTGATTATGGTTTGGTTTGATTGTGCTGCAGTGGGCAATCCACTTATGTTTCATTGGTTTTAGTGTTAAATAATTTGGCTTTTTTTTTTGGCGTTTTTCATAGACTAAAGTTGATTTTCTTTTCTGTTAGCTTGTGCAGTGTTTCCAGTGTTCAGCAAACTGTTTCGTGCTTTTGCATGGCCTGGTTTTTGTCAACTGTTCATGATTGCAGTAATTTAAAATTTTTAAAAGAATGCTAAATGATCAAGCTTTGTGATTTAAAATTCTCATTGATGCATAGACCTGCTCTGCTAGGGCTTTATTCAATATCTTTCATTTCTTGGCAAAGGGAGGGGAGGATAGTTAAATTTGATTCTGATAGACACCAGCGTCCTTTATTGATGTGTTGCAGGAAGAAAAGTGGGAACAAGGGGTAGTTTTATGACTAGTTAACTTTTATGTTTTAAATGGTAGTTATATGCAGTTGTTATTATCCAGATATGTAGGAGTTATCTTTCAGTTATTGTTGGTTATGAGGCTTGCTATAAGAGCCTAGTATGTAAGAACTTCCATTATGAAATGAATTATTATTCAGTAAATTCTCTTTCTCCCATCTAGAACTCCAGATTCTGGTTCTAGGCTTCTCATTCTTCCCTTCTTTTCTTCTCTCTTCTTCTAAACCTTCTCCATACTTATTCCTACCCTAACAATTTTGCATCAGAGACCTAAAGAATCTTGGGCTGTGGTGGTAAAATGGTGTACACACCTCATGAAAAATGACACAACCAACCCTCCTCTCCTTCCCACACCTACTTCTCATGATTCTCCTGGTACCCCAACTAATGACCAGCAAGCAACTTCATCCCAAGATCAACTTTTGCAGCAGTTATTTCTCATAGCGGAATTAAGTGGTGGACATGGTGATTGTTCTGTCTCCAGTGTTTCTCTATATCTTTTAGTTTAGCATAACTCAGCTGACAAAAGGCTTTGAATAGCAATCAGTAAGCATGTGGTTAGTTTCTGGGATGCTTTCTTCCATGAAACTATTTGTAAAATGGGACTTCTTGAATCCACTCATTTGAAATTTAGGTTCATTTCGTAGTTATAGTGGCTAAAAAACTGTTACTTTACATTGTTCTATCGTTATAGTAGTAGAGGCAGCGTTGCCCTTAGCTGTAGTTTTAAATACAACTCAATTACCTTTCTTTTATCTTGCAGGTAGCAAGCATTTTTGTGCCTACGGTTGTTTCTTTGGCATTGTTGACGTTATTGGCTTGGTAAGTTCACAATGACTTGTTTTGGCACATTGATAAAAATATATTTTTATTGTAATTGCAATGTTCAATTCCTTAATACTGTCTTAACACTTCTGGTTTACCATTCATAGGTATGTTGCTGGAGCCCTGGGAGCTTATCCTGATGAATGGCTGCCAAAAAATGGAAATCACTTTGTTTTTGCTCTTATGTTTGCAATATCTGTGGTGGTGATTGCATGTCCCTGTGCACTCGGGTTGGCAACACCAACTGCTGTCATGGTAGCAACAGGAGTTGGTGCTAAGAATGGGGTGTTAATTAAAGGAGGAGATGCCTTGGAAAAGGCTCAGATGGTGAAGTACCTAATATTTGATAAAACGGGCACTCTGACTCAGGGAAAAGCCACTGTTACGACTGCCAAGGTATTCACAGGAATGGAACGGGGAGAGTTCCTTACACTTGTGGCTTCTGCTGAGGTGACTTCCAATTCCTTGATCACCAGTACTTTTGCTTGCTTTGGTTATTGTTGTCTTTTGCTGCATGAGCAGATTAACTTTCCCTACAGGTTTATGCATTATGTCTTAAAAGATAAAATTAGAAACAATTTACCATCTATGACAAAGTGTGTGTGTGTGTGTTTTGTTGGTTGGGGGGAATGGTTGGCAAGGAAACATGGTTGATACCATGTTATCACACACTAATTGTTTTGCTATTAGTACTTACAATCATATTAGTTGTGAGTAAAATCAGAAAAATGAATATTTTCTTGTCTTTTTTTTTGTCCCTTGAGTCAGGCTAGCAGTGAACACCCGCTGGGGAAGGCAATAGTAGAGTATGCGCGCCATTTTCATTTCTTTGATGAGTCATCTGCAGCAACTGGTACCAAAGATGCTGCCAAGGAGATTAAAGCTGGATGGCTTTATGATGTCTCAGACTTCTCTGCTCTTCCAGGAAGGGGTGTCCAGTGCCTTTTACATGGGAAGCGTCTTCTGGTGAGACCTTGTGAAAAGTGTCCAAATTTATTTCTTAAATGCTGTGAATTATGCTTCATATATTCTTAATAGTTTCTTATCAGATGAAGAATGTCCTGAACAGGTTGGCAACAGGAAGCTAATAGTGGAAAGTGGCATAAATGTTCCAACCCAAGTGGAAAAATTTGTGGTGGAGCTGGAAGAAAGTGCGAAGACAGGGATACTTGTTGCATATGGTGATGAATTAATTGGCGTCTTAGGGGTTGCAGACCCACTGAAAAGAGAAGCTTCTGTGGTTATAGAAGGCCTCCGGAAAATGGGTGTCAGGCCTGTTATGGTTACAGGAGATAACTTGAGAACAGCTCAGGCTGTGGCCAAGGAGGTGGGTATATGTTTATTTAATGGTTGGCTCTTAAAGAGTCCTCTGAGAACTCATCTAATTTATATGCTATGCTCAATATGTCTAGGTGCAGCATCTGAGCTAGATTTGCACCGAAAATACCCAGTTCTTTTGTATGAGTTATAGAGGTTTTAGTGCATGAAGTTCCATAACTCAAGTTGAATCTTTGACGGGAATAATCGGATGTATGAGTTAAAAGAGTAAAAAAGAAGTATTATTTGGCTTGTATACTTTCCTCTTTTCCAAGAGAAATGGTTTGATTTTCAATTTACAACTTTTAACCACTCTTGTTTGAGCTCTGTTAAAGACTAGTTCAACCTAAAAGATTAAATTGTTCGTGAACAGTTCATGAATAGCTCTATTATACACATTCTTTCACACCAAAGCCTGCTGGCCTTAAGGTCCATTTGTGCAAATTTCATTTTAATGAAGAACAGAGATATTAAGAATCGAACTCTTGATTATTTGGTCATCTAGGCTAATGAAACCATTTGAATTTGACCTGGTAGTATTAGATGCTAGACACTTGTATAAGAAAAATGTTTTGTTTGACAGGTCGGAATCGAAGATGTAAGAGCAGAGGTGATGCCAGCAGGGAAGGCTGAGGTTGTTCGTTCATTCCAAAAAGATGGAAGCATAGTGGCAATGGTGGGTGATGGAATTAACGACTCTCCCGCATTAGCTGCTGCAGACGTCGGCATGGCAATCGGGGCTGGCACTGATATTGCAATAGAAGCTGCAGACTATGTACTGATGAGAAACAATCTGGAAGATGTGATCACAGCCATTGATCTCTCGAGGAAGACATTTTCTCGGATTCGATTGAACTATGTATTCGCAATGGCTTATAATGTTGTTGCTATCCCGGTTGCTGCTGGGGTTCTCTACCCTTCATTAGGGATTGAGCTGCCTCCTTGGGTTGCTGGTGCATGCATGGCTCTCTCATCTGTTAGTGTTGTTTGCTCTTCTTTGCTTCTTAGGAGATATAGAAAACCCAAACTTACCACAATACTTGAAATAGTTGTAGAATAACTAGAAATTTGTGACAATGCTTGAGCTTGGATTAGTCCGTAAAGCCAGTAACGGTTAATACCAAAAGAAGAAATTAATGAAAAAAGATCATAGATTTTTGTGTTAAGTGTATAAACGAGTTGATTTGGGGATATGTAATTCCAATTTTTGTGCATTCCCCTCAACTGAGTGCACCACCTCCTGGGGGTTTCATTTGTAAATTTGCACATCTGTTATTATTACAAAGCTCTCTCTCTCGGTCGCTCGCTCAATCTCTCTCTCTCTCGCACACAACATTTAGAGGGGAAAAAAAAGGAAAAAAGGGGGAAAAGTAATGACTCCTAAATTGTGAAGCATGAGTAATGACTAAGAAACTGGTTGACATATGCATTCTCTATCCGTTCATTAACGTACTTTTCTCCTTTCGCCTTTAAAGTTAAACTACTTTTATTGGATATAATGTAAATGATACACTATCTCAGGATCCTTAATGGAATAGTTAGATAACTAATTTACAAACATTAAAGAATTAGTTAAGTCTGTTATTTATAACAAATGAATGTTTTCTTTCTTAAAATATTGCTATTAATTATGTGTTGTGAAATGATTCCTTTATGAAAACTCTTTAATATATGCAATATTTATAAGGATTACTTAAGATCAAAATGGATAAATATTAGAGACGAAATGAATTGAGATATTATATTTAAAATTAAATTAACTCTTTGACTAGTTCTTACATTAAAGACAAGAAATAGTAATTCACATGTCGCACGAGAATATGCAAAATATATCCAAACAGCCATAGGCTTATGATCGTCACAATTTATATCAATTACAACGCCCAAAATTAAATCTAAATATATGCATAAAATGCATTTATCACGTTATAGTTCATCATCAAGAGCTAGGAGCGTGTGTGAATGTTTTGTACCTAATCAAATGAGAACAAGCAGGTCAACGAGGAAAGAATTAGCCTTTGCATAAAAATGATAAAATGCATAAAACCCGTCTTGAGAGAACCGTTCTACAAAAGTATGATACTTTAAAACAAAATCGTAACCCCTTAAGATCCGTCTAATATTCATCAAACAAACCTACGAAATCTTCATGGACGATCATTCATGAAATTTCATGTGAAAGAGATATAATAAAATAAGGTTTCCTTAATTGACCTTTGA
The DNA here is from genome assembly GCF_004799145.2 of Neltuma alba. Classification (NCBI taxonomy): domain Eukaryota; kingdom Viridiplantae; phylum Streptophyta; class Magnoliopsida; order Fabales; family Fabaceae; genus Neltuma; species Neltuma alba. Next base: position 567,315 of record NW_021636384.1, read on the forward strand.
AAGCCGTCATAGTTAGCGTCAGAACATATATAAATCTAACTTATCATCCCCATATAGCTGAGGTCATGGCAAATTAAAGCAAAGTCAAAATTCAAAGAAAAGAACAAGTGCCAGTGGCAAATAAGTAAATAAATAACTAAAGTTTTATGTTATATCTCCATTTCATTATCAATCTATTTTTCTTCCTTCGTTCTCCGTCATTTATGCAATCCTTGCGAGTGTTTTATCCTTGACCCCATTTCGTCACCTTTCCAAGGTTTCACACTTCCTCTGTTTTGAACTGGATCTTTTCTTTCCAATGAAAAGGCCACAAAAGAATCCACAAGAAACTAGCCGGCAACGGACCAAATATGATTCAAATCGTCAAAGAGAATGGCCCTACACTTCGTGAGGAAAATATCCATGTAAATAACAAGTAGACTGAGAATATGATTTTGAGAAAAATTAAGGGATTGGAGCCTTTAAAGCAGATTTTCAATCATGAATGTGCTTGTAATAAGCAACTCCAAATAAACACTAATATTGATTAGGCATATATAGAGCTTCTGTAAAATTGTTGAAGACGGCTATTTTTCGTTATCATTGGTTCCAAAACTTAGGCTAATTCCTTCATGGATCCCCATTAACTCAGCAAAAATGGGGGTAAATGTATCATAGTTTTAATTTGTAATGAAGCCAATTTTTCAAGTTCCTTTTTTTAGGCAGCCCCAATATATAAGATTCACCACTTTGGGTCATGGAGTTGTCTGAGTTTGATCCCATCCAGCCTTTCTAGGGAGGGAGTTATCTTGAAAGTGAGACATTATAGCTGGATTGAGGATGTTTTTTAAGAGATTGGGGTTTAATATCATCGATCATACTTTGAGTCGCTTAGAAGGCGATATATCCTTCTTAGTTGTTAGCTCATTGAAAAAATTTTCTTCGCTAATTCGTCATTTGTCATTATTAGTGACAAAATTTTGTCAGTGATAAAATATCTTTTTTACTATGAAATCTTTATAATGTGTTTTTGATAATGTTTTAAACAGAATTATATTCAATAATATAATACCTATATATCATAAGCGAAAAGAAAAATAAATTAAAGAATCTTATGCTATCTTAACCATGAAGTATTAAGAGAAGAGGAAACAGTAAGGGAGAAGGAGTCAAGGAGAGATAACATGAAGTCATGTTAGAACCTGATTGATATAAATATAAAATTTTATGATGATAACTCTAATAATCTAACTGTCACTCTGCTAGGTACTTCTTATTATCTAAATAAAACAATTAATTTCTTCATGACGATGAACCTATTCTGAAATAGTTTAACATATATATTAAAAAGGAAAAACAATCGACACATGTCAAATTTATTTTGAATTGAGCTAGTCCAACTTTGAAATTTCCAAATGTCTTATCCAAAAGCATTATTATAAAGATTGCATTAATTAGATTCAAATAATAACTTAACAATTTATAAAATATATACATTTGTCAAAATAAAATAAAATTACTTGAATATGTCATAGCGATTTAGTACCTCCAAAATGGTAATACAATAATAAATGAAGGTGAAATTATATATCCACACAAAAATTTTTCTCAATGCCTTATAAATAGGAAAAAAAAATATTATCTCTCTGTCTTAGTGCCTATAAATAATAACAAAAAATATCTTCTCTTTTTACCCTATAAATAGGACTAGATGATTATATTGCAAACCTAGTTGTGCGTTAAATAACTTGTCTAATAATGAGATGTGGTGGTGTGCTTAATTATACACACACACACACAATTTAGAATAAGATACACTGATTTTAGTCACATTCCAATCACAACTGAATTTCATTTAGGTTTTTCATCTTACGTGAACCCACTTACCTACTTAACAAGGCTGCAAATCTATAAATATAACGTACCTATCCTCGGAGTAATCCACAGGAAAGGTTTAATCAAATTTAGTAGAAGTAGGAAAATAATAATAAAAGGAAAAAACATATTCAAAGTGGAACTTTCTTTTCCTCTGAAGATTGGCAACTTTTATTTACTAACCTCCCCCTCCTTTTGTCTTCATATGTTTTTTTTTTTAAACAATTGTTAATTCAATAAAAGAAATTCATACAATTAAGATGTGTGTGTGTATATATATATATATATATCTCTCTCTCCAAAAGGTCAAACACATAATTTCATATTTAATAAGACGTAAAGAAGGTGCTTAGTGTCAGTTGGACCAAAGTAACTATTTTTATGTTATTAGACGGAGATAAATTCATTACTATATGAACATATCCTAATTGATCACACCCCCATATTTTTCATGAAAGCTTTCATTACATAGACTAATTACTGTTAGTATTTTGAATTGAAATAATAATTAGTTATGATATTATAAGAACCAGAGGTAGTAATATTTTAAGTCCATATTTATTAATTTATTAATTAATTCTCTTTTATGATTGGCTACTTCCTTCCAGGACTTCGTTTCTATATTTTAGTTTTCTAATCTCAATCACTGCTCATTGAGTCATTGCGGGGAAGAGGGTGACTTTATAAAATTTTAGGCGTTTGAACAATTCAATGTCACTACATCTATAACTTTCATCAATATTTAATTGAAACCTATCAATTGGGTGAGAAAAATATCAAGTAAGATTAAATATATTTTTTTTAAATGTGGGCAGTGGAGCTAAATTAGAATAAATATTCTTGTGTCTTACCATTGCTTGTACGGAGTTAGCCATTCACTTGATGGTAAAATTATCTATCTGTGAATTGTTAACAAGAAGTCTGCAGTTTATAAATAATTGAAAGATTTGATGAATTTAACATTAAATACTTTAAAATACTTTTTAGCAAAGTATGTATAATTATACATATTTTCTTACCAAAAATTTTTTAAGTTATAAAATTAATTTTTTAAAAATCTGTAGAGAAATATTTAAAAACTTTAAATTTAAAATGTGTGTGCGCGCGCGCGTATATATTTGTTTTCAACAAGTTGGCCCCTCTAGCACGGGCCTACATTCTTGTTAATTTAATTTCACATAGCTACATATATATTTCAGTTTTACCTGGTTGAACTGACCATTACATCATACTTAGTTTATGATTAGCCAATTAAACAAAATCCATATATATTGGCTAATGTTTTCGTCAGGTGAGAACGATTGGCTTGATCATACTAGCATAAAACTTATGTGTATACATGGTAAGATAATTTATTATTAAGTCATGGCAGCTTTGAGAAATGATATAATATGAACATTATGGGTCCTTGAATATTTTTTAATAAATCTGTACATTCAAAAAATGTTGAGAACGACAGAGAGAGGAATTTTTTTTTAATAAAAAAAAACTGTAGCAAGCAAGTCAAAGGTAGTTTCCACGTGATTTGTAAAGTTGAAGTTTTCCTTCTTCCTCTTATAAGCAGGTATATTTCGTCCTAATATCTCTGATAAAGTCATCCGGAACTCAGGCAATGTATGAGGGAAAAAAGAGACTTAAATTTTATTTGGTATAAATGAAAAGAAAATACAGGATAATTATGATAAATTTTCATCATTATCTTCTATTACTTAGAACTAGAAGCTCGGTGTTGCGCCTGTACGAGTCAACAAAAAATGTCCTAACCAACCCCAAAAAAAAAAGCTGCCCAAACAAAATTGAACATTTTTGGACCGAGCTGATTCATGGGTAAGGCAGGATTACAAGATATGCTACCTTATCTATTTGACCCTGTCCGAAAATATATATGTGTGTGTATATTGTAGTATATATAGTGTAATATTATTTTTCAGTCATTTTTTCCTTTTATTTTGGCGAAATAATTTTGGAAAAAATTATAATTATGTAAAAGACCAAATATCAAAATATAAGATTGAAAATACTAAATTGTCCCTAGTAAATTACCTTATTTTTTTCTTACCTCCAATTGTTCTTGGATTGATTAGGGACAATTTAGTATTTTAAAATTTATATTTTGACATTGGATTCTTCAAAATAGTTATAATTTTTATGAGTTTGGTTAATATAATTGAAGTTTTCTTTTCACATGTGGTAAGGGCAGGTAGGGTCAAGCAGCGGGCTGCATTTCTTTTGGATTGGGCATCAAATAAGGGTCTTATCTTACTCTGTCCTGTCCAATGTGCAGGCCTACTAGTAGTATCATATATGAATTTTTCATCAATGAAAGCGCTTTTGATTAATATCATCTAATTGTTTGGGTGATTAGAAAAAATTACCCAAACACCCATCAATTTTTTGAAACCATGGTTTTATCATAAAACCATGGTTAGCCTATCAAAACCAAGATTTTATAATAAGTAAAAAATTTTGCTTTTTGAGCGATTCTTCCCCCACCCCTACAGTAATTTTTATTTTGGTTGAAAACAATGATTTATTTTTCTAAAAACATAATCTTATATTTTATAATTATATATACACATATTAACAATTACTATATCATGTCTTTAATATAAGACCCCATTTGACTTTTATTTGGTCCTAAATATAAAACCTCAATCTACTTTATTTTTCATATTTGTCTATCGTTTTTCAAGTTATAACCAATAAACTTGATTAATATGGATATTGTAGGAAAGGCAACACCTGTTTATTACAAATAACTAACTTAACTTATTTTTTTAATCTACTCAAATTAGTCAACTAACTCTTACATTTAGAACTGGATATAGTAATTAATATATGTTTTTATACATTTTTTATTATGTTGGCAAAAAAGAAATTAATAAATTTATTATTTTAGTCTTTAATATAAGACCTAATTGGAGAGTTAATATTCGTCTTAAATGTAAGATTATTATTCCGGTCATTAATGTAAAACCCAATTAGAGAGTTAATATATAAACAAGGTCTTAATACCTTCATCAATAGAACATCTCACATGGCTTGGCTTCGTGATTCCATAAGAGATCAAATTGTTCACTATATACAAGAATAGTCATGTCCTTTTTATTTTCTTTTTTCTTTTCAGATAATGTAATGTGTTGTTAAAAAATCTACTTGGACAAATATATTTCGTTGCAACCTCTATTATTAACACAATTAATATGAAATTTTTTTGTGTGGTTATTTAATCTTGTGAAAAAAATTATGGGATTTCATCTTTAAAATTTTTAAGAAATAATAATATTTTTGGGCAAAACAAATCATTTTCCTAAAAACATATTTAATTATTTTATTAATATATATACACATTAATTTTTTATTATTTATATTATTTATGTCTTATTTATTATGTTGTCAAAATATATATTATTAACAAATTTATTACTTCAAATAAACATATATTATGAAATATATCTTACATGCAATTATCATTTAAACTTATATCCTTTTAGTAATTTCTACATATCAAAAAACACTTCTGACAACAATTATCCAAACACTCTCACTTTATCAAAATCACTTTTTCAGAAAATCTATTCTTTCAAAATCTATTCTCTAGAAGCTATTCTCCAAACCATGATTTTGCCTCATCCAAACACCCCCTAAATAATTTATTTTCTTAAAATCACTTTTGAAAAAATAACATCCAAATATATGCAAAATCAATCATTAATTTTATCTAAAATTCCGTTTGCCAAGTCAATTCTGTCTTGCCTCCATTTTGACCAACTCTAATCTAAATACATGAATCCACAACCCAATACTGGGATTTACGTAAACTAAAATTAGAATAAAAATTAATTAGTGTAATGGAATTTATGTTTAGATAGTTTAACATGATAATTTTATCTAAAATTCAGTTTGCAATTCAATGATTTTTCTGACGAAAAATTTCAGGGAAAAGGAATCCGCAATCGGCAATATGGCGATTATAGTTTATAATGGATTGATCCATTCAGATCTTTAAACTTTTGTTTTGTTATAAATTTTGAACATATAAAAATTTTAATTTTGAATCAACTGCTGTTTAGTACAAGTAATTTTTTTCCAACATAACTTTTTTATAATTATATATTTTATCTTTATAATTATAAGGGTAATAATTACTGAGGGGAAGGGTAAAAACAGGAGGGGACCGAGATTCTTCAACTTCTCTTCTGTTTTCTTTTCCCTCTGCTTTTTCTTGCTTGTCAAGGTTCCTATAAAATTAAACTTACAGATGTTTATTTGGGTCGGACAACTTAACGTTCAAGCAAATACTGCAGCTTTCAAGCTTTGATTTTTCTGACAAATAATTTCCACTAAATCGAATCCTCTATATATTTGTGAAGGTTAAAAGAGTTTAATTATTGGAAATGTGTTTAAACAAATCTATTTATTAATTTTTTTTGGGTAATGCCAACAAGTTTTTAAAACCCACATGATATTATGCGATTGCCAAGTGAATCACATGAGTACAGAATTCTTATACGCGCACACAACCACACACAATACTTTGATAATTTTTGAGACTTTACTTGAGGGAATAAGTATTGAACTTTTTTTCCCCTTCAATTAGAGTCAAACGCTAATGATAATTACAAGCAGAATCAAACCCTGATACTTCTCTATGAGTATTCATATCGTTAGGCTACGAGAGGCTATTAACAAGTATTGAACCATTTTGAACCAACTGTATTAAATGGATGTAGCTTTTCTAAACATAATTGTTTTTTATTATAATGTTTGTTTTTAGCATCAGAATCCAAAGGCTCAGCCGGTTGACTTCAACCAACTCAGTTTAAACTTTGAAGCATAAATTTTCCTTTGCCCTCTCACTTCATCGATAATATACCTATCAGTTGGGTTAGATTACATTGATCAATCAACAAAAGTTAGCATGAAATCTGGTCTAGCCTGGTTAATTAATTAACCCAATCTATTTAGTAATTCAGTCCTAAATTCGGTGTTGATACATGATACATGCCTTTCATTATTTTTTTTTTAAACAATAATCTCATACACATGATATTATCGACTATAATTGAGATTTGAGTAATACTGTTTTAATAATAATAGTTCTCAAGGGATTTTGTTTTTTAACTGGACTTATCATTACCAAAGACGACAACTTTTAATTGGCCTTCTATTTTTATGTCCGCCTTTTTTTTTTTTTGCGGGGTGAATAATTAATTTTAAAACAATGTAATCTTGAATTCAGAGATTATAATCATACTCATGAATTACAAAATTATTTTTTGATAATATTATACATAGTATTTTAAGAAAATCTTTAGTAAAATGTTAACTATTTCATGTATTTAGAACTTTGAGCAATTAATCCTTATTTAAAAAAAAAAAAGAACTTTGTGTAATTAAATGAATTAATTAATTACTTATCCCCCCCTCCGCCAAATGCGATTTTATATTCATTTTGGACCATTGTTCTGTCCTTATTCTTCCTACACCAAGTGTTTCTACAGCGAATGGAGAACCGGTATCTTTTCAACCAATATCCAAAGGCTTTCCTACACTAGTGATCGATTAATTAATTCATGCATTATCTCAATTTTGAAAAATGAATATATTTTAAGAACAAATTGATTTGTTGTAAATTTTATTTTATATATACCCACACGCATGTATATAGATATATAGATATATATTGATCGGGCTACATATTCAAATTATTACGCCCACTAATTAAACGAAAGCTTCAATATCATATAGGACAATAATTAAATTTAAAAAATGACGTAAACCTAAAAGAAAATTTTGGGCCTAGCTAGGACAAAATCTTACGTCGGTAGACAGTGTTTATACACGTTAATGAATATGAAATTCTTCCACTAGTGATCATAAAAAGGTTCCTTCCACGTGAACATTATCTATACATTTAAAAGACTAATACATCTAAGCCCTAACCCTAAATTTAAAATATAATTACGCTTCATTAGTAGTTAATTATAATACACCCACATGCCAAGTTGCCAACGATCGATATAATCTGTGATCCAAGGCAAAAGTGTATATATACATGGAATGACGCAGACTTACAAAATATGTTTTGTTTAGCTAAAATGTATTTAAAAGTAATCGATGTCAATAACATTAATATAAATTAATTCATGAGAAAGTTGTACTATATTTATAGGTGATGAGATAATATAATTATATGACTCCTTTCTTATATAAATCCTATGCAATCCATAGGATTCAACATCTTCTCATTTGCATACATTAAAATTAAAATTACTGCTCCTCCAATTTTTAACTGCTTTGGATAGATTAATGACACTAAATAAATTACTTAATTCTAACAAAATTGATACGATTTTCCTAAAATATTTTTATACAATATTATATTTATATTTGTTATATTCGACAAATTAGTCCAAAAAATTAATAATATGATAAATAAAATGAATTAAAATTTTTATATTCAGCACCAAAATCAACTCCTATATTTAGGATAAAAGAAGTAATAATTTCACAAAGTTTTATGAAAACAGTAATTAGGAATAATGAAACTTTTCCTCCCTCAAAACTTATTTTGGTCATCAATTTAGTTCTTAAAGTTTAATACTATCATTTCATTCCTTCTTCACAATTTTTGAATATGATTTGTACTTAGAGGTTAACTTCAATTTTTTGTTATTAATTTCTCATTTTTTCCTCATTTAATTACTCGTATTAATATCATTGTATTTATTATCAAAGTAAATTGTTTAGATCGTAAATTCTTTCTCACACTCTTTCTCCCCATAAATAAGGGTACTTTTGAAAAGAGTTAATACCATCTTTAGCCATTGAAATAAATTTGACCTCGTTTTGATTCTAATCTTTCACATTTGGAATGAGTGGTTTTGGTCTTTGAAACTTTGTTAGGAACCAAAAACACTACTGGAGACCAAAAATATTTAGGCAGGCCAAAATGAGGTTAAATTTTAGGATTAAAATCACTGGTTTAAATTTTCGAGAATTAAAGTCAAAACAAGGTCAAACTTTAAGGATTAAAGTTCATATTAACTGGATTTTTTTAAAAAAATATTTTTTTCATACTTATTATCTCTTTAATTAATTTTTTATTATTGTGATTGGCAGACCAAAATGGGATCAAATTTTAGGATTAAAATAACTTTTTTTAATTTTCAGAAATTAAAATCAAAATGAGATCAAACTTTAAGGATTAAAATTCATATTATCCTTTTTAAAAAAATGTATATGTTTTTTCCCCTTGCATATCTGTTGTCTCTAACTGATTTTAATTAATTTTTTTCATCGTAATTTAGTTACTTATAAAAAGGAACAGAGGGGATAGTTATCAATAATCAAATCGTAGCCGTATACAATTAGTCCTTATAATTTGAAGGGAAAATAATATCATAATTAAGGACTAATTATGGATGGGTACGAATTTTTAGGGGCTTGATGGATAAAAATTAAATTTCACGAGAGCAAAACTTGACAAACCAAAAGTTTCATTATGCCTAGGACTCTAGGAGTTAAATTGGCTAATCACTTTGAAATGGATAACCTATGAGAAATGGTAATATGAACATGAGTTTTGGATCATTTTTAAAATAAATTTGTAAATTTAAAGAATATTATAACCAAAGAGGAAGGTGGCTAATTATACTAAGCAAGTCATCGCAGTTGGTTTCCACATGAATTGTAGTTTGAAAGTTTCCTTCTGCTTCCTCTTTCACACATACATATTTTGTAAATAATACTACCTCCGGTCCTAATTATAAGACCTTGTTTATGCATTATATATGAGGTCATATAATTAGGTTCGGAGATAGTAGTACTGTGACTCCAAACCTTAAGAATGAGAGATTAAAAATAAAAAAAAAAACACTACCTGGACTATTTGATGACCTTATAATGCTCAAACATTTATTAGCCAGTAGATTCTGAACCTTTTTTAAACAAACTTTTGAATTCCCAAAAAAGAAACGTGAGACTGAAAGAGACAGAGAATAAAATTACTACGTACTCATTTTATATTTGGTTTTCACGTGAACTGCAGAGGTTGAAAGATTCCTTCTTCTCTGGCAGAAAACAAAACGAAAGAAAGATTCCCTTCTTCCTCTTAATTAAGTCACCAAATGGATTATTAATTAAATTTTCTAACATTAGCCCGATTTAAAATCTTATTAATTGAAATTCTATAACTTCTTTCTGGCCAAAAAGAATTTCCATAACTTCTTAAATGCAATTCTTTAGATGGGTAAATTTGTAAGTTTATTTAATATTTTTAGATGAAATCAATAACTTTAATATAATATCTACTTAGTTTTAATGAGGTGCCTTATAATAAAGACACATAGCAGAATAAAATGCAAAGTTGAAAGTTTCCTTCCTCCTCTTTTTATAATCTTGTAGCGTCTATTTCGTGTTAGATAAGAAATTTTAGATATAATAACTATGAAAAGGCATAAGCATAACCAGTCAAGTTCATGGAATTTGTATTAGGATGGCTACCCTCGGATTGAAAACCTTTTATATGTGTCATTTTTTTTCATGAAAAAAAAAAAAGAAGTGATCCTTCCCCCTTAAGTTTTTTCCTCTATCCCTTTAATTAGTGTAATTGACTTTTCATTCATAATAAGAAGAATTTTTTAAATAAAATAAATGGAATAAGTTTTTTTGTTGTTGCCATATGTACAAATGTATGGTTGACATCCAGACTACTTGATTAACACGTGTTAAATTATATTACGTTATGAACCATTAATCTTTGATCAGAAAATAATGTTACCTTATTGTTGCGAGTGAAAATTGAAACTAAAAACTCATTTAATTCTAAAATAATTTTCACACATGTAAAATAAAAAAAGAATTTAATCTTGATTATCTTAATGTCTTTTTGTCATTTTGTCACCTGGATTTTTTTTGGTAGGCATATACCTATGAGAGGCAATCCTATCTTAATATGTTCTTGTCATTTTGTCTCCTCCATTTTAGTTTAAGTTGAAATTGAATGAATTGGGGAAGAAAAAAGAATTAATTAGCGATCTGTACATGAGTATAAGACCAATTTCAATTTTAAAACAAAAATATGAATTAATATATTTCTAATATAAAGTTCAATTCTTATTTTAAAAAAAATACCGTGTGGTGTGAATTCTCAATACTTGTATGAATCGTTGAGATTGGAATCCAAAATATTGTTTATATAGCAACCTAATTGGAAGGAGTCTACCTTTTATCCTCACTATTTCTTAGGGCTTAGAATTTCTCTTTCGTTTCTTTCTAAGTTCAATGAACCTACATTACCTGTCGGTCAAGTAAAAGAGCCACCGTAACTTGTTCAATTTGCAGCCTTGAGGTTCAATTATGTCTAGGGTGAAAATAGGTTAAGTTTTTATCAGAGGCTTACAGCTTAGCCTATATAAAGCCTAACCTAACCTATTTAATAAATCGGCTAGCTCATATTTAGGCCTATTTAAGCAAACGGGTTAGGTCTATTTTCATAGGGCCTAGCCTATAAACCTGACCTATTTAGTTTTTTTTAATTAAATCTGTGTTATTATATACTATATAATATAAATCAATTTTATAAATTTTTTTTAATAAAATTACAAACTTTAGTTTGATCTTAAGTTCTACATCATAACATTTCTACATAAGATTAGCCACCTTTCATTCATTAGTCATTCACCTCTCCCTCTCTTTTTTCTGATAACTCAATATAGCCATGTTAGTTTATTTCCACTACCCTGATTTTTGTTGTTTACTAAAGCTTAGCAATTGTTGTAAGTTTATTTTAGTGATACCTAAATGAAATATTATAATCTCAATAAGAAGAGTTTGCCCAATTTATGTAGGAAAACCAAACGAAGTAAATCCAGTTTTACATGCTAGTTATTTTGCTTGGTTAATTTTAGAAAATATATCTAGTCAACTGATGATTCGTTTTGTTTATTTCTACTTGATCGACAACCATTGTCACAATGCATTTTTTTCTTTTTCTTGCTAGACTCTTATATTGCAAGTGAGAATGGATTTTAGATTTTTAAGACATAACATAAACTTTTAAATAGGTTTGAAGGGTTACATATGAATTTAAAAGCATAGATTTTTAAACCTATTTAAATACTTACATTTTAAGTAGGCCTTTAAACAGATTTCAGGCCTTATCAGGCTCTTTGAAGGCTAAGGCTCAAGCCTTAAAAAAAGCTAATAGGCAGGCTCAGACCCAGACTCATGCTTTTAGGTATCTATTGCATGCTTAGACCTACTTAACTAAAGCCTAGCTTAGCCTAGCCCAATCTATTTCCATCCCTTTTTTTTTTTTTGATAAAGAGGGAAAGGAGAAAAAACTAAGAAAATTACAAAAAAAACTAAAGGATGCCCCTCTCAAGGAGCAGACGTCCTGTGCTCTCGTTGGAGAGAATTTGTAGACCAAAGCCCATGGAGAGAGCTTCTTTTGCCAGTAGGTCCGCCACCTTATTTTCATTCCGATTAATGTATCTTAGCTGGACAGTCCAATCACGTCGCAAGTAGCTTTGGAGTTCCCTGATCAGACTTTCATCTTCATGAAGGTGCACGTCTTCTGAGTTACATAGGGAGATCAGCTCGGTACAATCTGTAAGGAGTCTAACCATACGAAAGCCATTGTCCCAGGCTCGCCTGAGTCCCCAAATGCATCCCCAGATCTCAGCAGTGAGGCTATCTCTTCCCTCTATGCGGCATAAAAAGGATTCTATAGTTGCACCGTTGCTCCTGCTCAACACTCCGCCACATCCGGCTACCTGGGTTCTTCTGGAAAAGGCCCCGTCTACGTAAACACTAATGGCGTCTTCTTCTGGGATATCGTCATTGAGTCTAGAAGATTTCCTCCTGTTCAAAGGGCACTTTGCTGCTTGTATCATACACCGTGTCACTCCATGGGCTTCTGCAACGCACTGTGCGATGTTGCTGCTAGTGTTCTGATGCAGTGTCTCATTTCGTTGTTTCCAGATAACCCAACACGTGATGCCAAAGAGGTTACACCATTGCACAGTCTCTCCCATATCGGTCGCGCATACATTCCTCTTCACCCAATCTAGAATATCAGTGCGCCAGAATCTCTGGTCAGTCAAGAGGACTCCCAGTCTTAACCATATATTTCTCGCCTTTTCGCAGTCACGTAAGGCATGCAGGGTTGTCTCAATCTCTTCGTTGCAAACTGGACATAACCCATCTGTGTGCAAACCTTTTTCCTTCTTACTATTGTTTGTTAGGATTCTATCATGGGAGACCAACCACAAAAGAGTTTTACACCGTTGAGGGATAGCTAGTTTCCATATTTTATTCCACACCGAGTTCTCTTGATCTTGTTCTCCACTTAACACTGAATATGCAGATTGAATCGAGAACACCCCATTCCTGGTATGCTTCCATCGGGGTTGAGACTCTCCTCTACAGGAAACCACTTCGACCCCTTCCTTCACTTTTTCCCATGTTGCTTTAATACCACTCCAAGCACGGGAACCGCCTCGTGCCATGTCGATTGTTGGGATCAAATCATCACCACATCGATACTTTCCTCTCATGACGTTAACCCACAGAGCGTCCCTATGTTTAATTAGTCCCCACCCTAGCTTCATTAGAAAAGCCCGGTTCTGGGTCTTGGAGTGTCGTAATCCCAGTCCACCTGTCTTCTTCGGCGTGCAGACACGATTCCATGCTACTGCATGTAAGCGACGCTTTTCGTCTGTCGACCCCCAAAGGAAGTTTCGAGCGCTTTTGTCCACCTCTTCACAACACGCTATGGGCAGTAGGGCTGTTTGCATAGCATAGTTTGGGATGGTGGAGGAAACAGACTTAATTAGAGTATAACGTCCAGCAAAAGAGATAAGATTACACTTCCATCTGGCTAACCGCTGCCTTACTTTGTCTACAGCAAATTGATAAGTGTTCTTGGTGACTCTGTCGTGATGAAGTGGAATTCCCAGATATTTTCCGAGGTCCGCAGTCCGAGTGAAGCCCATTTCCTCACTGAGTTGTTGCCGAACATTATTATGTACGTTGTGAGAAAAGAACACCCTTGTTTTCGCATTGCTTACTTTCTGCCCAGAGGCCCCGCAAAAACTAGATAAGCATTGGTTGATGATGCGTGCCTGCTCTAAGCTTGCTTCCGCGAAAATGAATAAATCGTCTGCGAAGAATAAATGCGAAATCAGCGGACCCTGCTTGCTTAGTTGTATAGGCTTCCAATGCTTTGCCTCGACTTGTTCTTGGATAAGGTGAGCTAATTTCTCCATGCAAATTATGAAGAGATAAGGTGACAAAGGGTCCCCCTGTCTTACTCCTCTGGATGGTTGAAAGGCATCTGACTTGCTTCCTTCCCACAAGATTTGCATGGTTGAGGAGGATATGCAAGCTGTTATGAGGTCAATGATATGCCTTGGTAACTGTAGTTCCTTCAGGCATCCTGTAATAAAAGCCCAGCTAATCCGATCATATGCTTTTTCGAGATCTATCTTGATAGCCATGTAACCTCTGTGCCCTTTCAAGGTTCTCATGGAATGGATAACTTCTTGAGCAACAATAATATTATCTGAGCTAAGTCGGCCTGGCACAAAGCCACACTGATTTGGAGAGATAACTTCCGGCAACATAGGCTTGATTCTATTCGCAATTATTTTAGTAATTGCCTTGTAGATGACATTACATAGACTTATTGGTCTGAAATCTTTCAAGCTTTCAGGTTGTTCTTTTTTTGGAATAAGCACCAAGTAGGTGTGATTAATGTTCTCCATTACCTGCGGGCATTCAAAAGCTTTATTAATAAAAGCAATAATGTTAGGACTTACATGGGACCATTGACTTTGATAAAACAGGGCATTGAAGCCATCTGGTCCTGGGGATTTTAAAGCTCCCATACTCATAATTGCCTCCTTGATCTCCACTGTTTGCACCGGAGCTGCTATCCTGTATAAATGTTCATGCTTCACAGACGGGAAGGTGACGCCACAGTCCAGTTCCAGAGCATTAGGGGAGTCAGCAGTGAAGAGGGATTGAAAGAAAGCAATGGCTTCTCGTTTGATATGTTCCACATCATACAACCATTCTCCATTATCATTCTTGATGGCCTCTATTCTGTTACGTTTCCTACGCGTACTGGCTCTAGCATGAAAATATTTAGTATTCTTGTCTCCCAAAGTAAACCAGTCACATTTGGCTTTTTGGGCCCACATGAGGTCTTCTTGCAGAATAATGTCTTCCAGTTCCGTCCAAAGCCTCTTCTGGAGATGACTAAGCGAATTTGAGGGACCCTCCTGCTGGATACATCGATCAATCCCTTCAATTCTATTTAGGAGGTGTTTTTTCTTACGTCCCAAGTGCCCGTAAACTTCGAAACTCCAATCTGTAATTTTTTTTGTAAATTCCTGTATATTCTCACTCCAATCCGTGTTGTTTGCCCATGCAGACGAGACAAAATGGTCGAAATCTGAGTGCATGACCCAAGGCGCAAGAAATCTGAATGGTCGCTGGGTCCTCAAGTGTATTTCCGCGTTATCTGGGGACATGCGGAGAAGTACAGGACGGTGGTCTGACTTGAAATTGTATGTCACCAGGGCCGTTGCGTTTGGGAACATCGCTTGGAAGGAGTTATTGATGAAAATTCGGTCCAACCTGCTCTCACATCCCTCTCTTTTCCATGTGTAGAAAGGCCCCGCTGCATGCATATCTGCTAACTCCATTTCGCAGAACCACGAATAGAATTCTTTGTCAATGAGTGAAGAAGCCCGACCTTGCGATTTTCTTTCATGGCTATATAGAATGCTATTAAAGTCTCCCCCAATACTCCAAGTTCCCTCAACCCCGTGCAAGTTCCTGTAGACGACGCCATAACCTGCGGCGCATTACGGGGTTCGTACTAGCGTACACACTGGTGATATAATGGCTTGAACCATCTCTTGTCACCCGCGCATGTATGAACTGGTCAGAATCTTCAATGATCTCTACATCCCCTATACCTTCCTGCCATAAAAACCATAAACCTCCGCTATACCCCCTTGAGTCGACGACGTGCATGTGGGAGTAGCCAAGTGACTTGGCTATTTTCCTTGCTTTTGGACCACTGGTTTTAGTTTCTAGAAGAGCGAGGCAATCCAGCTTAAATCTCTTATTCATTTCCCTTATCAGGCCTGGGAACGTCCGCGCACTAGTCCCCCTGCAATTCCAAAAAAGTGCATTCATTAGAAACCAATATGGGTGTTTTGTGGGCTGTGAGGGCCCAGGTGATCTCCAGCTTCTTCATCCTCCCCTGCATGGTCATCTGAAGAAAAAGGAATTGCCATATGTTCATCTTGATTCACGCTCGCTGCTATCTCCGTGTCTTCCCTGGACCCCTCCTCGTGTTGTGTAACTCCCAGACCCCCATGATCTGCCGAGGTAATAGGACGTTCTTGCTCCAAGTCCATGAGAGTAATAAATGGGTTTCTCGAGTTCATGAACCCATTGGGTTCGCTGACAGTATCACTTGGGCCCGCTTGTTCTTTAGTGGGCTGTTGCATTATCGGTCTATTTTCCTTCCCCTTTGCCATTATTCGCCTCCTTTCTTGAGTCACTGGGACCCACTTTTTAATATTTGTTATCCCCTTTCCAAACTGGCGATCCTCAGATTGCATGCCTTGAGAAAATTTCGCTCTTTCCATATCTGAGATACGATCAACATTTATTGGCCTGCGCACATCCCGCGTGTTCTTTTCCGTTGGGTTCCCTTGCGAAAATTTTGCCGATTGATTCTCTCTCAATCCGCCGGATATTGCGTTTCGGGATCTCCTCCTTATCGGTCGTTTGACCAGATTCCACTCCCCCAAGACCTCCGTTCGCGGCGCCGCTTGCTCATCGGAAACCACCGCCACCTCCATATTCCTTCTTCTCCTCTTCAACGCTTCCTCAGATGAGTTGTCGTCTTCATTCCCTTTCCATTCTGTCTCTTCTCCCTCCTTCCTATTTGTGGCTTCCGTCGCATGACTAGGGGGCTCATTATCTTTTTCTGTCTTTTTTTCCTTCCTCTGTGAATCTGGACAGACATCACGATGGTGTCCATATCTTCCGCAATGGAAGCATATAAGATGCAAACCTTCATACTCCACGTTTCGTTCTTTCCCAAGTATCCTTATCGCTGGTGTGATGGGCTGGCTTAGATCAAGTTCAATGCAGAGACGTGCATATCGTCCTCTTTCTGTGAGGTACGTCACCGAGTCGATCTTCAAGGTTCTTCCTAATAATTTTCCAATCTTACACAGACTCTCCGAGTTGAAAAATTCCAGGGGGAGAACTGGAATTCTTACCCATGCAGCGATTTTCTTTGGATTGTCCGCGCACCATGGGTCAAAGTTTGGACGCCAACGTTGAACAATGAGGTAATGGTCTGCCACCATCCAAGGTCCCTCCAGATAGACATAGTTCAGGTCCTCCTCACTCTCAAAGGAGACTACAAAATAGCCATTGTCAATATCTCTTACTTGATATGACTCCTTTGTCTTCCATATTCGGCGCAGGCTTGACTTCACCCCCCATAGGGGAATTGATTTTCCCAGCAGTTTGATAATCAGTGACTTTCTCCAGGGTGCGCACCATCGCTCATATTCCTCCTGGGTCACCACTAGCGTAGGAATCGGATCATCCTTTGATATGCCTGGCGGCACAGCTCCACTGTCCTCCTCAGCCGAGTCTGCTCCGTTCGTAAAGTACTTCTTCAGTCCTTCTATATAACCACGCCAAGCATCCTCTATCACCGTGCTCCCCTTAGAATCACATGGGTGTGTCTTCGGGTTTGCTTCCAGGAGAGAATCTTTATACGAGAGGGTCCTCCTTGCCTCCCCCCGTGACTGGAATTCCATCCCGGAATCCTCCGCCATCCCGACGCGTCCCTTTTTCTTACTCCGATCACACGCTTCCCCTTCCTCCGTGCCTCCGTTCTCCGAGCCGCTAGTCATGGTCGCATAATACTCAAATGATATTCAGTCGGGTTAGGTCAGATCTAGTAGTTAAATTGCTTATTCCTTAATCAAGAAAAGAAAACCCATGTTAGTGACGTAGGTTTCATTGATATTTCTGAGAATTGCTCCCCGGGTCCCTTTTTGAAAAAGATTATGCAATTAATCCACTAAAATTTTGATATTACACGGTAGTCCCACGATTGTCTTAATGTAAATACGTTTTGAAACAGACAACTAATGAAACGCCCTATTTTTTTATTAAAAAATTTACCTTCCTCTACTTCGTGGGTGATGCACTTTGATATTATGCAAATTATTATATAATGATAGCGAATTAGGCTTAATCATAATAATAATTAATACCTGTATTTACAATAATGTTAACTAAGTTTCAAAAGTTCATGACTCTTTCATAAAACACTGGATTCACAACTCATTTCTTGAAAAATGAAAAATAGACTTTATAAATAACTAACAATAAGCTTAGTTATAATATTTAAAATTTTTATATTGTCCTAACTTTTGAAATTAAAAAATTATAATAATTTTTGTAGATGAATAGTTGAGGTGACTTGGATTTTAAATACTTAATGAGTAAGGCAACGCTTAAAGTTCGAGCTCATACAGAGATGTTTATATATTATGTGTAAATGTTCAATAAGGTCCTGACACATTAATTTAAATAACCCACGCATTTAAGATAAAAAAGCATTAATTATAAGAAAATATATTTCAAAAATAATATCCGCATTATGACAAAAATTTTATCGAATAATTTGTAGTTAAAAATACGATCTTATCATTATATGATTCATAACCTGAAGGGTCAACTGGTCAACCGAATTGGTCAACTCCCATTTATAACAACATATGTTCTATTAGGTTTTTGTTTTAAGTGTACGTTGTGAAAAGATTGAGCCCGTAATACACAGGCTAATGATGATTGATTTATAAAATTAAAAGAAAGTTATCAATAGGCGTTGTTCTTAGGCTCTGTTTGGTATGAAGAAAATGGATGGGAGAGGAGGGAGGAAAAATAAAAAAATTTTAATGAGTTCAATTAATTAATTTTTTGCGTATAAAGAAATGAGTTAATGACAGTTAAGTCATCAAATTGGTCTTAAATTAATAAATTTTTCTTACTTCACACCTCTTCAAATAACGTGATTTAATTTTTTTCAACTTTAAATTTCAATTAATAAAAAGAGTAAAATAAAAAAAATAATTAACTAATGAGGCTGTTAATGACTTATATTTGAGACCAAAAGTTACTTAGAGAAGATGCACTACAATAAGAGCTCCTACCTCCAGTCTTTAATATAAGATCTAGATAACTAATTTGGAGATATTAAAGAAGCTAGTTAAGTTGGTTAATTAAAAATATGTACTGACTTTACCAAACTACCATATTTAATTATAGAAATAATTAATCCACAGCTCCTTATAGTTTCAACTAGTTTTAAATCAGATCCTTATAGTTTTTTTTCTTTTTACCAGGTCCTTATACTTTCACCTATTTTTAATTAGGTCCTTGTATTTATTTTTCTTTTTATCAAGTCTTTATAAGTTCACCTTATTTTTAATTAAGTCCCTGAATTTTTTATTCTTTATTTTATAAATTCTAATAGTACTATTATATAAACATAAAATAGTATATATTATTTAATATTAGTTTATAAACAATAATATTCTAAATATATTGAATTATTATAATGATTTTAATTTTTTCAGAAAAAAATTAATTGTTCTAAAAAATTTTCCTGAATTAATTAATTCTATTACTTTTTTATTACATAATTATTAATTTAATTTAATTATTAATATTTTATATTTCAGTATTAATCTATTTAATTAAGCTTATATTTAATTAATAAATAAAAATTAAAACTACATGTACCTGATTAAAAATTTAGTGAAATTATAAGGACTTAATTAAAAATAAATAAATATAAGGACCTAATTAAAAAAATGTAAAAGTATAAGGACCTGATAAAAAGAAAAAAAACTATAGGGACCTAATTCAAAATTCGTTGAAACTATAAGGATTTGCGGATTAATTAACCCTTAATTATATGCAATAGAACTATCCATTGGTAGGAATCCTTATGATCAATAAAGATATTTTAGAAAAATTATTATAAATTTAAGAGATAAAAGCGGATTGATGTATTATATTTAAAACTAAATTTAATTTCTAATTAACACTTATATTAAGAATTAGAGATATTACAGTCTACAGGAGTAGTATTTTGATCCTTTACAATTAAACCCTCACTTACCTTAAATAATTTTGCAGTCAAACCTCACATATATTTTCATTAGCATATCATTCACATCTACGTTCAATGAACACATTTAATATATCATGTCCTTGATTATCTTTTATTAAGAAAAATTTGAGAAATTCAATTATATTGCATCCGATCCCATTTATAAGTTAATTTCTATATTTGTCGCCGGAATTAATAAAAACCATAAAACATAATCCTTCTTTTATTCATATTAAATGCATTTTTTAAAATGTTCCATATTTTTCTACTTGAAGATTGAATAGGAGTAAAATGAAAAGAAAATATAATAAATATAATCAAAATAGTACTACCTTGTGAAAAGGAGCACACAACCAGTTCTGTCTCCATATACTTTATATAGAACGGAAGGGAGTAATAATGGTCAATAAAGGTGTGACTTCATTTATCAACTTCGTTGTTAGGTAGCATGATTCATGCATTAAGCTCATTTTATTTAATTTGTTACACATATAGTAAGTTGCAGGCTAATATTTCTTTTCTAAGATAACATGCTGCATGCTTTTATCTCAATTTGATATGCTATCTCCTGGCTAAAAATAACTACTTTGTTTTTTTTTGCCAAAAAAGTCAATTTTATTAATATTCAAAAAACAATTACAAACACCAATAGCCATAGGTCAAAAATTAAACCCTCAAAAAATCTAAAGTACAACCTAATGCACAAAGACTCACCGGAAAGAAAAAAAGAACTACTTTGTTGACAACTTTTATTTACTTGTTAATCTGTTTTAATTAATCCCATAATCAGCATAGATAAGAACCCTTTTCCGGGGGAAAAAAAAAAAGAAAAAAGAGTAAGCGATACTCATAGACATCATAACTTTTTTTTTTTTGGGCGATACAATATCCATCATAACTTAGAATGACAATTTAATACATAAATTTTTCCTATTTTCTTTACAATAAAAATTTCATATGGGTGGGTTTCCAGTTTTTATTGAGATTCAAGCAAGTTTTATGACTTGAAAATCGAATATAAAAAAATACTTATAATTAAATTATTATCCTCGTATTGATAGCCGAGTTCTTATCAAGTCCCTCGTGAGGCGTGAATGCAGAGCTTTGGATAATATTCTCTTCTATTCTAAATGGAAAAGCTGCATAACTAATTTATAATATATAAAGATTAAAAAATTAATTAATTTAATTATTTATAAAAATGTTGGTTCATTTTCTTTAAATATCCTTTTCAAAAAAAATTAAATTAAAAATATTTTTTGATATGTGTGATCAATATAAATAAATTTTTGAAAAATTGTAAACTTAAAAAATAAAATAGATTGAAATTACGAATTTATTATTTTTTTAAAATATCCGTATTATAAATGCTAATTTAAGAAAACCAATACCTATTCATTTAACTTAAATTAATTTTCTTAATATTTACAAATTAATTATCTAGATTTTATACTGAGAATTGGAGGTAGTTTTACCTTTAGTCCTCAATATAAAACTCAATTGACTAATTTAAGAGATTAAGAAAATTAAAACATTATTTCATTATATCATATTTTACATGATATTTTTGAAATACTTATGTGTATCATTGGATTAGATATCATGTTATAAGTTCAGAAAATTAATTTGGAAAAAAATAGTAAAAATATAAATGCTTTAACATAATTTTTTAGTTTTATTAATATGTCCACATTAATCAACTGAGTCTTAAAGGGAGGCAGTATGATCAAACAAATTGAATGCACAACATCATTTTCATGGCTTGGTGTTGACTGTTGAAATAATGGTTTGTAACTGAACAAGCTGTGGTGGGCGGGAGAATAGTGGTTAACAGTAGACCTCAACATGGTGCCCCACTAATTAATCCGTCTAAGTCAATCCAATCCACAGTTGTTTTATCTTTGAAAAGTAAAATATAATTTTATATGAACTTATAAAAGTAATTTCATTACTCATTCAACATTTTTATCACAAACAAAAAAATTAACCAATCTAATTAATTAAATTCATAAATTTAATGCACATATATCCAAGTTAATTAAAATAATTTCCATTTGTATAAATGATCGTACTATGAAAATATGAGGGAATAATAAAGTTTTCTAAAGCAACAGACACAATTTGATGCGATTAAAACATAATTACGTTGTAAAATTAATATATAAATATATCTCATTTAATAACGCATTGTTGATAGACACAAATCACTATACCACAGTTTTAATATGAGTCCCATTAACATGGGACCCATTAAATTTTGTCATACTTATCTTATGTACACTAAAGTGACTCTAATAAGGAATTGAATTTATAATCTTATGTATACTTAGCTTCATTTAATTGTACATTGAGATACAGCGTAGGTTTTACTCATTAAATCAGCCTCAACATTATTTTTAATTGCCTGGAACTGATCCAAATGGTTGGAATAAAGAATCCGGCCGGATACTACCATTTATATGTGTTTAAGTGTGAAATTAAACTTAACTAAAATTCAAACCCATACGGACGCCTTATGCACATAAAAATACCTTCAAGTCACAATCTTATTAAGTATTTCAACCCTGGGGTACACATTTTTCTGACCAAACCACACAAAGACCGCCTCAAATCAAATTAAATGCTTCAAAATATAACAAACCAGGCGAGTCCAATAATGACATAAGCCCATGATTTTGAGAGATTTCTCATGCTACGTCAGTATCATAAAAGTAAGGTATTAAAAATGAGACCAGCCACTGAATCATTCAACGCAGTAGTTTAAGGGGTAATGGCTTACACTAGAGTAAATTCAGGATCAGACAAATAATAATTAAGATGATATAATTTAGTTTAAATGTAAAAATATTCACACATAACCTTGGGATGAGTAATATTTAGATAAAAAGATACTATAATTCATAAATAAACACTAACTTCAATCATCAATATAAAAATTAGTTGACTAATTTCAGTAGATTAAGAAAATTAGTTCAGTTAACTAGTTACTCATAATAAATAGGTATTGTCTTTCTTAAAATATCCTTACTAATAAAGTATATTGGTTAGAACTACTATTATTATAAGGCCTATTTTAGGAAAAAAAATGGATAAATATGAGAGCCAAAATGGATAAGGGTCTTATATTTAGGATTAAAATTAAAGTCAAATGAGTTCTTATATTAAAACCGGAGGTAGTAAAGAATTAATATATCAACCACACATAATCCAATAAAACAGAATTACTAAAACATAACTATTACCTTCGGTCCTTAATATAAGAGCATATTTGACTTTTATTTTGATCCTAAATATAAGATCCTAATCCACTTTATTTTTCAAATTTATCCATTTTTTTTCAAATAGTCCTTCTAATAATGGTAGTTCCAATCAATAAACTTGATTAGTAGGGATATTTTAGAAAAATAACACCTATTTACCACAAATAACTAACTTAACTTATTTTTTTAATCTACTCAAGCTCTTATATTTAGCACTGGATACTATAATCTAACAAGATAGTTTTTGACATTGTTTTAGGCTTAATAAAGAGGGGGAGAGGGGGAAAATAAAATTTAACTAAGTTAACCAATCCAAAACTCTTAATCAAACTGATTACGATATCAGTCTACGATTCACTAATTTAACTGCTTAACTCAGGGTTGCGTTTTAATAACATGGATAGAACATTTGCTGTTTCGAGGAAGCTACCTCTGCTTTGTCCTCAAGTCTCTCTTTCCGTCTACATCAGAAGAATAGTCAAAAGGTTGAATGTTTTACTCTGACCAACACAAAAATTCCTCCACTTCACGCGTTACTATAAGTACATTACTTACAATCTCCCTCTTTCAAACCTGTGTGTTTCATCAAAGTCCTTGTCCTCCATTGTCGATCAGAAACCTTCTTCACCAAACGTATGATCAGTGATCATACTACCATGACTGCAACTACCGACCACCAGTGGATGATGCAGTTATACCAGCAAAGTCCTGATGATGATACTTATGATCATCTTCTTCAGGAGGTTTCGGCCATGGAAGGTTTTATCTCTGATGCTAATACCGTCGCCACGACGACGTCGTCTTCTAGCCCTGGTCCCACCAGCCCAAAGGCCATTAACAATGGCTCCAGACCTATACGAAGAAGGTCCAGAGCTTCTAAGAGGACCCCGACCACCCTCCTCACCGCCAACACCACCAACTTTAGGGCACTTGTTCAGCAGTTCACAGGTTGCCCTAGTAGTACGGCCATGTCGTTCGAGGTCTATAAGGGACCTATCACCTTAAATTTCCAACAAGGAAGACGACAAGTCGTTCATCATCATAATAACAAGTCAAGGACGGTTAAAACGGTGCCGCCTCCGGCGGCCACGGCAGCGCCGTTTGGAAACACGGGTTTCAATAACGAAGGAGGTCGTCATGTTCGTCAGTATCATCAGCAGCAGCAGATAACTGTAGATCAGCAACAATGGCGGCAGCAAAGTGGTGATGATAATTTATTTGATTATAATAACACTGACTTGTTTTCAAGTTTAATTAATAACTCATCGTCCAAGCCTAGCATGGAGATATCTGACGGGATGATCGTGGATCATAACTACAGTTTGAATGACTTGACCGTGAATAATAATGCCTTCTTCTCTCATAGTAATGATGTGATTCAGAATGGTAATTACATTATGTGATACAGCAAAGTTAAGTTTTTTTTTTTTGGCCCATTAGGGTTTATCTTAATACTTTTGTAGATCTGTCGTCTCCTTTTCATTTATGTGAGAATAAGATAGATGGATAGATAGACAGTCCCCTACCGTGTCATCACAAGGAATAACTCATGGTGTTCATTTTGTTTTTCAATTCAATTTCTTTCTTTGGTTTATAACTAGTACATGGAAACTATATTATCTTTATTGTATTCCAATCACATGATATATATATATATATATAGAGGAGGCGCTTTTTATTATTATTGTTCTTGCTCTTGATCTTAATTGAACCAGGGATGACTACTCGTTTACACACACACACACACACACACACACACACACACACATATATAAAGTAGAGCAAATTCTAAAATAATTCGTTTATGATTTGCGAATGATGCACAATTTTGCAGATATATATTGATTATTCGTATGAGATTAAATAATTCGGTCATACTTATTTTTCCCCAAAAAAAGGTTTTGTTATTCTAAAAGAAATAAAGCATAAAGTAAATTACTTTTCCTGTCCTAAATATAAAGCTCATTTGATAGTGAAGTACTATTTTAGCTTTATTAAATTTAAAATGATATTGCCGAAAGCTCCAATTTAAAGCTTCTCACACTCGAAACTCCCCAAAAGCACATTTGAAATATGAAAAGTGCTATCCAAAAACAGATCCTATTCCTTCTAAATTAAATTTTAATGGTTTCCCCAAAAAAAATCACCAAATACATAAACTGGGCCGGTGAGGACAAATATGATTTATTTTTCTTATGGTTTCTGCACACGAAAATCAAGCGTTAAAAGTTGAGCAATTGTTCATTAGTTTCCAAAAAAAAAGTTGTGAGAAATCGAAACTAAATTAATGCAACATTTAATTTCAATTACATTCTAATTATGTTCTTCATCCGTTGATCATGATCCTGCATCTTCAGGTTCTTCTGTATTTTTCAAGTCAAATCGTCACTTACACAGAAAGTGATATCTAATGCAATGAACTGGGTCCGTGATCTAAGCATGAATATAATAGAAGTTAAAGAGTCTTGGTCTTAGACGGTAGCTATATATAAAGTATTATTTCGGCCAAAAAAATATTATTAAAGAATTAAAAATAAGCGGCGAGAGACGTAGCACTCGAAGAATATTGGTATTATGATATATTATACTCTTTTTTTAAAAAAATTAATTTAATAATTAATACTACGAGGTATTTTGTACAATATAGAAACGCTCAACAGTGAGCGAACTCTACGCAATGACATTTGTTCCTATTAGTAAGTGATTCCTCCTACTAAGTCAAAGGTGGCCTCAAATACTCAAATGGGAACGAGATGATTCAAAGAAGTAGCGGTGGCCTTTGGTCAAAACGACTGAGTTAAGCAAAATTACATCTAAGGACCCTAACTTTTGATTGCTTTGGTCACAAACTTTGAAATTTCATAGCAAAAAATTTTACAAACTCCCCGAGTTTTGCCTGAATTTGCTCACACTTGCGCGAACCTTTGCACACGCTTATTTAGACCTTGCATGAATCTGTCCACTGTACACTTCCCCGACTCTTGCTCAAGCTTATCTAGACCTTGCTTATTATACTTGCCTAGACCTTGCTTACATTTACCTGAGCTCGATATTAGGAACATTGTTATTACAAAATTAAAGTTTAGAAGAAAAAAACATAATTATCATATGCTTGGTTCCATTAGATGTGTGAATAAGTTATTGATATGCACCTGTTGGATTTCACTACAAATAATCATTTTTGTGTTTTATGAGATAAAATTTTTTCCCCCATATTTATCATATGAAGCATAAAAATAACTTCAAATAAGTTAATTCAAAGTACCACTTAATTTCAACAAGTGCCAACTATAGCCTTTACACGGGGTCTAGATATTATGAGATCTCTTTGGAAAAGAATGGCTACCAAAAAAGACTTTGAATATATAGTTTCAGAATATTCGGACGCATGTGTCCATATACAAGTGAGGCAAGAATTTTTATTCAAATCATATATTGTTCATTTGTGCCAAACCGTAATCTGAATATTAATTTATAATATTAATATTGTTAACCGTCATAAACTTGATAGTAAATTCTTTAAAATAGTAGTATTATACAATTCTGATCATAAAAATATTACTCTTTTAGTCCTTAATATAAGACTTAATTGTTAAGTTAGTTTTGATCTTAAATATAAGACTTATTTCTTATATTTATTAATTTTTTTTTAAATTATCGTTATGGATACTCCCTCAACCACAATCAAGTAGAAGAGGGAGAGGGGACATTAAGAAAGATGATTATGGTGTTTTAGGGAAAAACATGTCATATTTCTTATAATTAACTAATTTATCTAATTTTCTCAATATAATCAAATTAATTAAATAGATCTTATATTAAGCATTGGAGGAGTAATTTATAATATTTTAAAATGGCTTAACTAAAATTTCAGGGGAAAAACGAGCACATAGAAGCGAATTTAGGGCTGCATTTCAGCTGAGTGAGAAACGGGGCAAATGACCAAGGATTATTGGACAGTGGAGGTAATGGTGGGCTACGTTTGTCTGGGTCTGCATCATCAATATTTTGAATTATCTCTCAAAAGTCAATATCCTTATCTTCTTCGATATTTTATTAGTCATGTTCATCTTGTCTTTTCCTCGGGCTGGGTGTATGAATCTTTAATCCAAATCAGATCGTTCACACCATCACATGAATGTAATTAATTTCAGTTCATTGATGTTCTATTCTTTTATGTGGGTCAACAATTATTA
Source organism: Neltuma alba (assembly GCF_004799145.2). Classification (NCBI taxonomy): domain Eukaryota; kingdom Viridiplantae; phylum Streptophyta; class Magnoliopsida; order Fabales; family Fabaceae; genus Neltuma; species Neltuma alba. The sequence continues at coordinate 594,863 of NW_021636384.1, forward strand.
CCACGTGCCGTTTATATATTACAATTAAAAACAATATAATACTATAGTAGTGGTTTGCAATTTGCCCTCATAATGATGATGACATCTGAAATATAATTAATTTCTTGCATTAATGTGGTGTCTAGTTTCTTCTATTGTGACTTGCCAGTAACAGTCCAGGATAACTTCATTTTCATGATGTCGATATATATGTTCAGTCATATTGGAGGGTGGGCTACTAGTCCAATTGGCTTGTGAATTTATTTCTTTTTCTATTTCACTTGGCAGTGCGTGCTAATAAACACATAATTAGATTTTTGTATATTGATCAGCAAATATCTATTTACCACAGATACATTAGTTATTTACTTCATTTCATTAGCCAATATTGCCACAAAAAAGCACAATAGCTAATAGCTGCTAGCATTGAAGCTTTCACAACCGATCGGGTGATAGAGCTCCCCAAGTGCCAAAGCTTCGATCGCCAACAGGGGTCATTAGTGCTAGAGCTTCGGTGGCTAGCTACTGACGAAAGTTTTGATGATGTGGCTTTCTTGAGAAAAAAAGAGGGGCAATATGATAATAATGGAATTTTTTAAAAATTCATTTTAGTACATGCCGACCAATTTGGAATTATTGAAATTGGAGTCACTAACTCGTGGTTTTTAATATTTTCATGATATTTATCAAGGATTTTTCTAATTTGTTGATTGTAATTAATCGTTAAACCAACATACCAAAACCTTGATAATTTTATGAAATCTTCGTTTCCCCCACAAAATATTTAATACGGTAGCCATCCAAGAGCATTCCTCCTTCTTCTCCCTTCTTTGCCCTTTTTTATTATAAACCAATCTTCAGAAGAAGAGAAGAAGAAGGGGAGGAAAACTCATCTTCTCTTCCCCCCGCTTTCTCGTCTTATCAAGTAAGGCCTCGTTTGGATTGCCGTTGCAGATGATAAACATACACGGAGAAGTATGAAACTGAGGTTTATGGCTTATTGTGGCTCAGAAGATTGTTTGGATTGGGCTTTTTTTCTAACTGACTTATAGAAAAAAGTAACTTTTCTAACTGACTTATCCAACGTAATCTAGATCAACTTTTCTAATTGATTTATGGGAAAATTGTGCAAATCTTATAATCTAATTAGTTATGTGACTTCATTTACTTTGATTAGAGACCAAATAAATTTAAAATTATATTCATGTTTGTCTATTATGTATATTTAATTAATTATCTATAATGTGTTTTCAAATTTTTCTCCGTAACAAATATTTTTATTTTATAATTACACAAATAAACTATTTATATTTTATCATAATAATTTTACATATTTTTTTAAACTATTATCACATTAAAAACATAAAATTTTAAATATCACTATTCAATAAAGTCCATATCCTTTTCAGTCATTTTACAACTAAACTAACTTTTCTATTAATCATCCAAACAACTTTTTAACTTTTTTAACTGACTTTTTATAAGCATATATCCAAACATAAATCACATTATACTAACTAACTTTAACTTCAACTTTAGTTACAAAAGTTAGTTGGACTAAAAGTTAATTTTGCCCAACGTCAATCCAAACATACCCCAATTTGTTTTGGTAATATCAAGTAATTTTCGTTTCACTTTCAAATAACACAACACATTTGTATACAAGTGTTTTGTTCAATTTATTTTAGATAATTTTGCATTACAAAAAATAAAAATACGTGGAAGAAGTTTTGTCTTGTAAGTCACAAAAACACATATTTTAAGTGTTCTTAAACCACATAGATATTTGTTTTCTCAAAGTTATATACTAGCCCATCATAGGCTTGGGCTTAAATGGGTCGGTCCGTTTAAATCCGAGTTTCAAAAATGAACCATTTTTTTTTACATATTTTATCAAAATAATAAAAATAAAACAATAAAATTACTAATAAAAGGTATAAATATAAATAAAATTGAGTCACAAACATAAATATCATCATGTCTAAACATATCTCACAATGTAATAGAGTTTATTAAATAAACAAACTAAATAGAGGACAGACATAAACAACTAAATAAGCACCAAGTTCAGTAAATAATCACAATACGGATAATCTGGTTTAATTATAAATAATTAACAAAAAAGTTTAACTAACAAATATAGTATATATAAAGAATAATCATTTGTCTTACCGACAAAAAAGAAAAGAGTCCATCATCCTTAGCTCTAATTTTGTTTCTAACTATAAAAATGATATCGATCTTTATTTTAATTCAAAAGATTTTTTGATTAATCCTATTCCAAGTATAAAAAATATGGGAGAATGACAAATAAAGACTGTAAAAATTACATATACAATATTTTAACGGGTTTTGACAACTTATAAATAACAATACATTTTTGTGAATATACATAGTTTTCAATTATGCAATGTTCACGTTTTTTGGTTATTTTTCCCACAACCATAGTGATTCTTTTTTTTTTTTTTGTGAATGCTATTTGTGTGAGCAGCTGGGATAAGTAAAACTAAGAATATGCTATATCTAAAATGTTATGGTTTCCTTTTTTAAGTTAAGAAAAAAAAATTAGAAATTTTAAAAAAAGTTTAACGGGGTTAAATGAGCAGGCCCATTTATTTTTCGGTTCCGCAGGACTAATCTTTTTAAACCCGACTTCTCTTTCAAGGCTTTAAAATACAAGCCCGACCCTTGACTTAAACGAACTTAAACAGGCCGGCTCGATGGGTTCGACTCATTTTCTCAGCTCTATTCTTAAATTGATCTTTCTCAATTTACATATATGCATATTTTTCTCCCAATATGTTCTCATGAATATGCATTAGAGCTCCACGCAAATTCAGCAGTCGTGCGCATAGATCAAGATAGCTTAGCCAGTTATCACAATGGCTTGAATATATTTGATCCAATATAGTCTTTGAGTTGCACTTTTTGACTTGAAAACCCTTATTTTACACAAACTTTCATGTCTTAAGATTTGAATATGATTATTTTAACAATATCCAATCATGTAAGCTAAGCATTGCTTATTATTTGCTGGAAGTAGAGGGCTAGAGGCAATATCTCAACAATTTTACCAACTTCATTTTCATCACTTGGAGCTGGAGCCATGTGTTTTGTTGCTTATTTTTTACTAGGTATAAGAATTCTTCAAGGTAATCTTATCTGAGGCATTATAAGATATTAAATGTGCTCACAACAAGAATTCAAATTTTGATTTATCACATCACGAGAAACTAGTCTCTTTCACTAAATTTAACTTCTATTAGTTGTGTCTTGGTGCTTAGAAAATTGAGAAAAACAAGAAAGAGTAAAAAAAAAAGAAGAAGAAGAGAAAATGGGCTTATGAGCTAGTTTGATCCCAAGCCCTGCCAACCCAAAATCCCATTGAGCCCAAGATCTACAATTTTCGAGGCCTAAGTAATGACAAAAAGATGGGTAGAATAGGCTATCTTGACAAGTTGGACTTATATTTTCTACAGCTACATGCTGAGTCCCAACCTAGTTGCATGTAACACCCGTCATGTATAGTTACCATATAACGCGTGCGAACCACATAAGGCTTTAGGAATTTCAAATATATCACATTCTCTAACATTTTGAAAATATAAAGTCTAGATAACTTCCAGTAATAAATTATTTTCCTAGAGTCATAATCTAAATTAAACCGCATGTACTTGAAAATAGAACTAAAAGACAAGTCTTAGAGTCGTGAAAAAAATCAAATGTAGGTGAAGCCATCATGTGTCCCATAAGAGGAGCATGAAAGAGCCTTTGTAAGCTTACTTTTATGGTGGCTCTCCTTGCTTCTTACTTGATCTTTCACTTGAAAAATACTTTTAAAAAAATAATACAAGAAATCATAATCTAGGCACACAAACAGTTTATATTATCATCATTTGGTGTATTAGTATGGAATATCATATTATAATTCATAATAGTTACATGCATAACATGTTAGTATGCAATATATGCAATTTTCTTCATCGCTTTGTCTAGACTTCTACCACTAACTGCAATCATATACTTATCTATGATCTAGCCTATACATTAAATGGATCAAAGCTCTGCATTCAATATATACCCAACCAAAGGTGTAAATAGAGTCAAAGTGCAAACTAAGTTCTCTCCTCAAAGGACAAAGTCATGAGGATTCTCTTTATTAACTTGGTCAAATAAATATTGATAAACAAAGTCCTTCAAGAGGCTAATTACTGTGGGCAAAGTGGAGACAAACCGCATGATCACTATATCATATGCAAGTATATTATGGTCACTAACTACATAAAGTGTGATTTGTACTTTGGTATATTGAGTTGTGATCCTTTTGGTTATTTGATTTGATTTAGTTTTGCAGATTAATTTGCACAACGATTTCACTCTTCAATTTATTCGTACTTATTATTTAAATTAAAAATTTTACGAGATTTTTTTTAAATGTCAAAATAGATGAAAAATTGAAAGTTCATAAAATGTCAAAATAGATTTTTTTTTACAACATCAGTATAACGGTTAACAACTTTTGTAACGCTATTAACAACAGGTTTTTAGAGAAATTGAAAAAATAACATTTTTACAACTTCAATAATGCTATTAACAAGTTCCGTAACTCTATTAACAATTTCGATGTAGCATTTACCAACATGTTTTCTTAAAAATTCAAAAAAATGGCATTTTTATAACTTTAGCAACTACTTTTTTTTTTTTGAAAATTTTTACAACTTCAGTATAATAGTTAACAACTTTTGTAATGTTATTAATAACTTCAGTATAGCAGTTAACAACAAGTTTTCCGAAAAAATTCAAAAAGTAACATTTTTACAACTTTAGTAATGTTGTTAACAAGTTCTGTAATTTTATTAACAACTTTGGTATATCATTTAACAACAAGTTTTGTTAAAAATTCAAAAAAAAAAGGTATTTTTATAACTTTAACAACTATTTTTTTTGGAAAATTTTTACAACTTCAGTATAATGGTTAACAACTTTTATAACTCTATTAACAACTCCAATATAGTGGTTAACAACAGGTTTTTCGGTAAATTCAAAAAGTAGTATTTTTACAACTTTAGTAATGCCGTTAACAAACTCAAAAACCTGTTGTTAATCGCTATACTGAAGTTGTTAATAGCGTTACAAAAATTGTTAACCTTTATACTGAT